>NC_139511.1:44102226-44702226 GCF_008360975.1 Lichenostomus cassidix | reverse complement strand
CCACGGCATCAGGAAAGACTCTCATTGATAACTGTGGTAGCAACATGTCATAAACTGGATGTTTGACTTGTATGGTGTACTATCTGACAGTTTTCATTCCCAATGACCATTATCTTGCACATCTGGACCTCTGCTACCTTACTGTTGGAATAGACCACAGTGCAGTCTGTAACTAAGCCCTCTGGATAATATGAATCAGTAATAAACTACAGTTAGGGTATGTCTTTCTAAGTGGGAAAGTCTCAGAAGTGTCAGCAGATGAGATGAACTAAGTGGGTAAAGAAACATTGCTATAAGGGCATGTCCAAATCAGTCAATGGAGCAGAGGTGTGAACTGAGGTTTAGACTCCCTGAAGACCAAAATATTTTCTTCAAATAATACCTCACCAGTGCTTGCTAATCTTGTTTATGTATGTTCTTGTCTTGCTAGAGGAAAAACCTTGCAAAATAAAAATATGGAGGAAGAACTCAGGCAGCTAGGGCTCCATGTGCTCAACTGTTCTACAAAAGATAAAATTCTCAAAAAAGTCAAACATTTAGGAGCTCCCACTGAGAACAATTTGCACCTATGAATTTGAACATTTGCTGAGGCTGCTGGATGCTTAATTCACTGTGAAATTCAGTTCATGAAGAATCCTTCTTTCTTTGAAAAACAAACATTCAAAAGGTTGCTGTTCAGAGTAGTGTCTGCAGGAGAAATTGATATATCCAAACTGCAGTACATGCAGGTTGCATTTAATTTGATTTTTAAAAATCTTGATTTAAAAAAATGAAATCAGGCATGTATCACTAATTTTATGTTCATAAGAAGTATAAATATTCCTATATAAACAAGTGTTGCAAGGATGGGTAAGATCCAAACATTTCTGAAACTATTTCTTTCTAGTTTAGCAAAACTTGACCTTGAAGACTTTGAAAATATTTTATTCTTGTGAGCTGAATCAATTTTCCACAGGTAATTTGATTTTAAAAAATAGAGAATTATAGAACTATTGGTTTTGTCTAAAAGACATTTCTCACTATGTACAAGATGGCAATATATAGAAGTGTTTGTTTATGATCCATGTGAGGATGATAGATAAATAAGGTCATATAGTTTTAAATGTGTAGGTTTAAAATTTGGATTGTAAAACCATTTTTTGAAGTTTTTTACTAACTAAAAAAGTTATTCAACAATAAATTACTAATAAATGCCAAAAAAAATCTCAAAATCACTGAAACACATATATTACTTAAACATCTGTGTTCATGTTAAACACTTTTTAGCATTAGATTGCCTTTTAAATCCCTATCTGGGAGCAGAATATTTTGCAGAGCAGAACAACTGCATGGGAAAAATGACAAAACAGGGGCATCATATTCTCCACTCTCTTCTATACAGTCACCAGATCAGGGCACTTCCCTGTATCAGGTGAGTTTGTGAATCCTAGAATCATGGAATGGGTCAGGTAGGCAGGGACCACAGAGGGTCATCTGGTCCAACCCCCCCTGCTCAAGAAGAGTCATCCCAGAGCACACTGCACAGGATTGCATCCAGACAGTTCTTGAACCCCAGTGAGGGGGATGCCACACTCTCTCTGAGCAGCCTGTTCCAGGCCTTGGTCACTCCAAGGTATAAAAGTTCTTCCTCATATTCAGTTGGAACTTCCTGTGCATCAGTTTCTGCCAATTGCTGCTTTGCCCTGTTGCTTGACATCACTGAGCAGAGCCTGAACACATCCTCTCAGCACCCTCTCTTCAGACACTCACAGACATTGATGACATCTCCTCTGAGTCATTTCTTCTCAAGTCTCAACTGGCCCAGCTCTCTCAGCCTTTTCTCCTAAGAGGGATGCTCCTGTCCCTTAATCATATTTATCACCCTCTGCTGGACCCACTGCAGGAGCTCCATGTCTCTCTTGCATTGAGCAGCCCAGAACTGGGCACAGCACTCAGATGTGCCTCACAAGGGCTGAGCAGAGGGGCAGGATCACCTCCCTCAACCTGCTGTCAGTGCTCTCCCTAATGCACCCCAGGTTACCATTGGCATTCTTGGCCTCAAGGGCATGGCAGGCTCATGGACAACCTGCTGTCCTAGTGTAGTTACATATCAATCTTGTAAAACATAGCAGGATTCTTAATTCAATTAATTTTGTATTTTGATTAAATAATTAATATTTTCTGCTTTTCCCATGCAAGGAAATAGACTTGATATACCTGCTTAAACTTTCTGTGCTACTTTCTACAACATTTAGCATTAACAGAGATATAGCAACACAAAACCAGCAATAAAACACTAACCTTACATTCTGCAGTTTAAACAAAGTAAAGGAAGTAAATACAATTTGAATATGACACTACTCAAAAATTTAAGGAGAAATGCTGTTGTTATATTTGCAGTTATGTGTTTATGGTATGCTAAAATATTGGACCTAGATTCATTGTAATCTCTAAGGAGACTCTAAAATGCTGAAACAGACTGGGAAGCTTCATCAACTGCTACTGAAATTTTCCAATGTAACAAAATATATTGCAACTCCATTTTTTACAATCAGACATTCAAAACTCATTCTCAACTCCCTTTTTTTTTAAAGTATAAGTTAGGATTCACTTATTCTTCTGCATAGCAAGGGAGAACATATAGCCAAGAGTTTCATGTGGTAGAGATAGCCTAAACTTTCCATTTGTCACTTCATAAGGTATCCACCATTAAATAAAATATCCTGCTTTCCAAAAAAATTGCAAACTTTTATATGTCATAAACCATCTCTGATCCTGAGCATATTTTTATGAATCATTTCAGGGATTAAATTAATGATTATTTGCCTTGTGACAAGCTCTTAACTCTGTTAGCAAGGGCACTGACCATAAACTATTTGCTCATGGTTAGAACTATTAATAAGTGTTCCTATTGCACTTCTATAAAATGCTACTGTTAGTACCCATAGAAAGGATCTGAGTTCAGCTCCTACTGGACAGCATCCTTCACTAGAAACCCTATATCTATAATTCAGTTCAATTGTGCCATGTCTCCTGCTGCTGATACTGCAAGCACGTATTTTTCTCTATCATCCAAACTGTGAGTGTTTTTTCAGTACTACAGCTGATGAGTCTTTTGTAAATTTTTCACTCGGGGATGCTTTTTCAAATAAAATCATAACTTAGAATCTCCTTATGTATTTTTTACAAACCACAGTTAAAAATTTGGGACTTTCTGAAGTAAAAGCTCAGACAATATACCTGAGAAAGTATTTGATTAACTAAGATTTAATTGTTTTCAACTTATATAAAGTGATGTCAACACGTAAATTTGAATTGCCAGATGTGAACATTCAATACATGCTAAGTATTCCTAGACAACTAGTGCACTACTTGGTATCGAGATATTTCAGGAGTGGAGATATAAAGAGTTAGCATTCAAATCATTAATGAAGAGCAACAATCTCACAGGAAACATAACCTTAGGACATAATGCAAACCATTGAAACATATGCTTATTTAATCCCTGCAGTCACTGCAGAATTCAATCTACATTGTTTTCTGATAAAAGATGTAGGAGAGAGGTATAGAGAATATAAGTATTGCAGTCTACTTGACATTAATGCAATTTAAGTCAAAACTGGTAAATCTCTCTAAATAAATGCAATTTAAAGAGTCAAAAGAAAACCCCAAAACATAATTCTCATAGATTTTTGGCTTACTGGTTTTTTTTAGGTAAAAAATGACAAATTGATTTCTCATCTCTAACATTAGAGCATTAATATAAGAGACAGGAATTTTAAGTTAGAAGCAACAAAAAGAATAATCACTTCAGTTGAGAAATTATTAAAGAGCTTTAAGTTTGATTAAGTAGATTAAAACTTTTTGAAATTTGGACTTCAATTCCTTAAAAATCTTGGGTTTCTCTCATTTTGTTTTTTTTTTCCCCAGTTAAATGGACTTCCATATTCCTGTCCCTAAAAGATTTTATATGTAAGAGCAACTGCAAAGGAATAAGCAAGGGAGTAAATTTATATCTTCTACATCAGAAATTATTAAGACTCTCCAGTATTGATAAGAACTGTTTTATGCTTCAATACATTGAAGTGATTAGGTACTTCAGAACCAGACATCTGCATGTTTTATGACAGCAAATTGTGGGAGAGATATCTCACAGGGCAAGTTTTCAGTTATTCGTATAGAAGTACAATATTTTCTGTCCACTTATACAGCTCCACAGTTCTCATCACATTCAACTCTACCCTCTGGTTAAAAACCCCTCTCTCCCAAAGGCACTTCCTCCTGGTGGTGCTTCTCCTCCTCCTCCTTCTCCCCTTCACAAGGTGGCACTAACCTCTGTCCTGGCATACTCCATTCCCACTGATTATGAGGTCTGACCACTCTTCTGCCTCTCTGAAGTTCATTCCTAATTTCAGCTGTGTCTCCTGTACTTTGCAGAACAGCTATAATTTTCTAAGACAGCCTCAGTGAACCCTTACCTATCTTGCCTTTCTTCAGCTGCTGATTTTTGAGTCCCTAAATCCCTTCCTCTGAGAGACAATGCTGTAACGCTGACTCAGAAAAAATGAGCAAGCTAGCTTAACTTTTTACCATGCCACTCTTCTTCAGACAAAATGAAAATAAAGACCCCTTTGATAATATGAAATAAGAAACACTGAACTGGAGAAATGTAATAATACCATGTGGGTATGATGTATGTACACTTAACTTTTTAGCTAATATAAAAAAACCTTGTAATTATTCCCTCAATAAATATGTGTGAAAATCAGAGGGATTATTTTGCTGGCTTTCCTTTGTATTGTAAGGTGACAATTGTAAGTAGTTCAATTTCATGTGCATTTAAAAAGTTAGGACTTAGCAAGCCAACTTTCTTATTTCAAATGAAGCTACAGAATTACTAAAGCCTATAAGACTACACTCCACAAAAGGACTCCAAACTTCACAAGCAGCAATACAGGAGTCTGAGCCTCTACAGATTTCACACATCACTAAATGAACATATTGCCAATGTACAATTGAACATGTTCATTACAACTGCTTTATTTCACTGCAGTTTGGTGAAGATAATTGATTATTGCAAAGTTTCACCATGATATTTTCCTGTACTTCATACTTTTATAGTTATAATATACTACTACTTTGAATGATGCAAAAATTAAATTGACTTATAAAACCTCTGCATGACAAAGGAAATGTTGTCATTTGTTCTAAATAAAATATTAACAGATAGCTTTCCTTTAATAAAAGCAGAATTTAAATGGTTGCAAACTCCAGCCATAATTACATATAAGGAATATGGTGATTTCATACAATACAAGAGATAACTGAAAAGGCTGCCTTTAAAATCAGCATTTCCTGTACTTTACATAATAGCAAAAATATCACAGTATAATGCATTGGTGAAGATCTGGTTGCTAGTAATAATACTACAATACTTCTGCATAGCAAGGGAGAACATATAGCCAAGAGTTATTTATATCCTGCCACTGTTATTTATATTCTAGAGAAGAAGAAGCTGTAAGTAATAATGTTAACAAAATTGTTGTATTTTACATCTTTTACATCTTTTACTTCCAGTTCTCACATCTGTTTATCTGGATTTCTTGCCTAATTATGGTAAAGGTACTGGGTGTGCAAAACTGGTAGAAACAAAAAATGCTATGAAGACAATATGGCAAGCATGACCTAAAAATGTCATAAATAAATATTGTTATGAATGTTGTCTCTGAAAAACATCTTTTTCATAGGATCAAAGAATATTTTGGGTTGGAAGGGACCTTTAAAGGTCATCTCATCCAAACCCTTACTATGGGCAAGCACATCTTCAAATAAATCAGGGTGGTCAGAACCCTGACCAACCTAACCTTTAATGTTTCCAGAGATGAGACATCTACCACCTCTGTGGGCAGCCAGTGCCAGTGTTTTACCATCCTTACTGTAAAAGTTTCTTCCTTATATCTAAATCAACCATCTTTTAGTTTAAAACCATTATCCTTTTTCCTGTAGCAACAGGTCCTGCTAAGACGTTTGTTCCCTTCTTTTTAGAGGTCCCTTTAAATACTGAAGAGCCACAATATGGTGTCCCCAGAGTTTTCTCTTCTTACAGCCGAACAACTCCAAATCTCTCAGCTTTGCCTGGCAGAAGGGAAGTTCCATCCCTCTTATCAGGTTTGTAGTCCTCTGTTGGACCTGCTCCAACAGATCCATGTCTTTTCCTGAGAATCCTAGAGCTAGTTAAAATACTCCAGGTGCAATTTCAGCAGAGAAGAGTAGGAAGGGAGAATCACCTCCCTCATCCCGCTGGTCATGCTTCTTTTCATGAAGCCCAGAATGTAAGTGCACACTATTGGCTCAAGTCCAGCTTTTCATTGAACAGTACCCCCAAGTCCTTCTTGGCAGAGCTGCTTTCAATCCCTTCATCCCTAGCCTTTATTCATACCTGGTGTTTCCCCAGTTCAGGGGCAGGATCTGGCACTTAGCTTTGTCAAATCTTATGATGTTCCCATGGGTTCAATTCTCCAGCTTGTCCAAGTCCCCCTGCATGGCATCCTGTCCTTCAGGTTTGTCAGCTGCACCACAGTTTGATGCAGTCTGCAAACTTGCTGAGGATGTACTCAATCCCACTGTCTGTGTCACTAGTGAAGAAATTAAGCAATACTGGCCTCAGTATGGACCCCTAAGGGACACCACTGGTTACTGATCTCTCTGTGTACATTGAGCCATTGACCACTACCCTCTGGATGCAACCATCCAGCCAATTCCTCATCTGCTGAGCAGTCAACTCATCAAATCTATATCTCTCTTATTTAGAGAGTGGGATTATATAGGGGACCATGTCAAAGGCCCTATAGAAATCCTAATAAATGACATCCATATGTTGGTTAGGTAGGAGTTGCCCTTGGTGTGGTAATGCTGGCTTCTTGAATCACCTCGCTGTCCTCAATGTGTCTTAACAAATGCAGGATCTGGTCTGTGAATTTCCCAGGCTGATGCTGACAGGTCAGTAGTTCCCAAGGAGGATTTACCTGTTTTAAAGATGAGTACATTTTCCTCTTTTCAGGGACCTGGGACTTCACCTGACTGCCACGACTTTTCATATTTCATGGAGAATGGCTTGGCAAGTACATCAGCCAATTCCCTTAGAAATCTAGGATGTATTTTAGTTAGTCCTACAGACTTTTGTATGTTCAGGTTTCTCAAGTGATCACTAAACTTTGCCCCACCAGTCCCATCCTGCTGTCCATCCACTTGATAGGTGTGAAAAGAGAGATTGCCTGAGACTGAGGCAAAAAATTTGTTGAGAACCTCAGCTTTCTTCTCATCCATTCTGACTAGTTTGTCAGACTTGCTTATCAGGACTTGTACCCTCTCTTTGACCTTTCTTTTCTGGCTGACACACCACTAAAGCCTTATTATTCTTTGTTTACCTTGCCAAGTTCAGCTCCAGCTGCACTTTGTCCTTCCTCATTTCATCCCTACAAAACCTATATACTCTTCCCAGGATACTTGTCCCTGTTTCCATTGCCTGGGCATTGGCTTCCTGACCTACAGCTTGACTAGCAGGTCCTAACCTTGCCAGGCCAATCTCTTGCCCAATTTCTTGTACTTGGAGTCATGAGCTCTTGTAGTCTGTGGAAAATGTCTTAAACATGTCAGTTTTGTTCTGCTCCATTGTCCCTGATGGCAGTTGCTCAAGAGGTCCCATTAAGTAATTCCTTGAAGAGCTGGAAGTTTGCTTTCCCAAAGTTCAGGGTCCTGACTTTACTCTTCACCTGACCCATATCTCTCAGGTCTGCCAACTCTAGCAGTGCCTGATCACTGCTGCCTCCATCCTCAATGCCATTGATTAGCTCACTCATGTTGATGACTATCAACCAGTAATGCATTCCACCTTGCAGGGGTGTCTATTGCCTGTCTTAATAAGCTATCCTCCAGGACACCTTGTGGGTGCCTGTAGATAGCAGATAGCACTCCAGGAGTGGAAGATTATTTTTGGCAGAAATTTCAGAAAAGGTATTTTAAAAAATGTGAAGGTGTCCTGAAAAAAGGTCAAAGAAAAAAAAAAATCCATGGTCCTATCACACTGAGAAAGATAATCTTTTAGAAATGAGTAAGGTTCTTAAAATTACTGTTTCAACATATAAAAGACAAAATGGAAGAAAAGAAAAAAATACCTGCGAGAAAAACAGTGGTTGTAAATTTTCCATGAGACAAACTACTTTTTTATTTCTTATAGAAAATAAATAACATTATAGAAATCTAAAAATAAAAGTAATGAGTGCATAGACCAATAAGTTATCTAAATTATTTTTTAAAGTACAGAAACTCTTGCAGAATAGCCCCACAATTAAATGAATTTTCCAATTTCCAGTTTTTCTTATCTTTGCACTTTGACAATTTCACTCCAGTGCAATGGAGAATAGCAAAATTTGATTTTAATTTCTCATTGCTAAGCTGCCCAGAGAAGCTAGAAATGCTCCATCCCTGGAAGTGTTCAGGATCAAGTTGGATGAGACTCTCAGCAAACTGGTCTAGTAGAAGCTGTCACTGTCCATGGCAGGGTGGTTGGAACTGTAAGATTGGAACTGTAAGATTGGAACTTTAGATGATCTGTAAGGTCCCTTCCAATCAGTAAAACTTTTAATACAAGTAAAACTTCAAATATTTTGAAGCCTGCAAACTTGTTACTTAAGAAGTCTTTTAGAGCAAACTTAATAGACATAAACTGCAATTTTGATCATGTAAGCCAATATTTTATTTCGTCTGCAACACTACAACACTTGGCTAACACATCTGAAGAAAAAAAGACAAAAAAAAGGAACTGTTTTCCTCTTTTTATCTCACTGTTTAACAGTTATGTTCAATTGTGATAGATTAACATCTTTTAAAGGAAATGAACTCCAAACTATTTCTAGTTTCTGTATGAAAATTACTATTTGTGCATAGAAACTAATGTATTAGAAAAAAGATTCCAAAACAATGCATTTGAGAAACAATTATTAACACAGACTGTGAACACAATGTAGTTCCAATAATTTCAGTTCAAAAGGGAAAGTGGTGTTTTGATAAAATATAATTTAAGATGAACATGTATATGAAATATTTTCATTCATTCATTTTTGGTTTAGCATCAAGTTTCACCTTAGAAAGTGTTGGCAAAGGTAATATTGGGGGTTTGAAAATTGATGAGAAGTCTACCACTTAGGTAACAAAAGTGAATATAAAAAAAAAAATCATTCAATTCTGCCTTTGAAATGCTCAGAAATTAATGTCAATTTGATTTAGGATGTTAGTGCCTCAAATCATGCCAAAAACATTTATCAGTGTCTAGTGACAACAGGCAGCTTTCTAAAAAATATGTAATTTTCAATTGCATTCATAAGTAGCTCTTTGTTCTAAGCCGGACTTGCAGAAAACAACACAGAAATTCACAACTCTTCAGATCTTGTATTTGATCCTCATACTGATCTCAGCAAATAATAAGTCCCTCTATACCCCTTGCAAATCTTCTAGCACATACAAATATACTAAAACTCAGTTAAATAAATGGAAGTGCATTCATGAACACTGTAGACCCTCAGAAGAGCATTATATATCATCTTCATGAACATTTCAATAAAGAAAATACCTGATGATTTTCAAAGATAACTGATGTATCCTTGGTTTAAATCAGACAGGTGGAATAAAAAGGATTCAAGACTTTATCTTTGAGAATACCTTTCTGATTTTAAGAGCGCTTATTTATTCTATGTGGAAAGTCAGCCTCTTTCAGTGCTCTCCATTTAATCACCAACAATTTAAGGCACCAAACCCATTTTTTCAGTTGACTGCTAGTGACTAGCAGTAGCAGTTGTAATGACTAACAATTATAATTCACTAATTTCTGAGTTTACTCTTGGTGAACTGTGATCCCTAATCACAGATTGGTTATGTTCTGAAAATGTTGTATTCTTGACTTTACGATGTCCAAGTATAAAAGGTTCGTTTTGGTGCCTGGGCCAATAGAGTTTGTCTGATTATTTTGGTGAAATTATATGTGACTATGAGAGAAGTATAAAGAGGTTAATACTCTCCAAAGAGCAAGTATCCCCATTTTCTAAGGTGTGGATTCTGGACACTGAGATGACAGTTTTCAGAGAAGATAAAATAGCAGGGGGAGATAGAAATAGATCTCCAGCATGAGGTGGATGTTGCTATGGCTTCAGGCACTCACAGCATGCAAAGTGTACAAAGTTACCATATGTTCTATTGATCTACTGAGGAATAGGATATGACTAGCTTTAAGATCTCTTAAACTACCCCTCTCTTACTTCTAAACTACAGCTTTCCATTTCAAATAAAAGTAATTTTGCTGTGGAGGATGTTTCACCATGTGCAGCCACTCAATATAGGCATACTCCAGTGGAAGTCTTCTGGCTCATTAGCAACTGGGGGTTAATGAATATGTAAGCTCATTTCCTTTCTCACATTTTTTTCCTGCAAGCTTCTCCAGGAAAGTTTTACTTCAGATGGCTGATGTGCTGAGAGATGAGTAAGTCACACTGTTGAGAACAGGCTTATTAATTACTGTTTTCTTTAAACAATAAAAAAGTCATTATTTTACTGTGTAGATTTAGTAGCACACTGAAATATAACTAGTCACTGGGTAAAAGAGTGCAAGTATGATACAAAGTCCTCCTGTTCCTGATTACAGTTTCTACTTATCCCTCCTGAACAATCTATTTTTAAAATTTTGAGAACTAGATCAAGTGGAAAATGAGATTCTAGTACTCTAGATAAGCAACAAGTTCTGAAAACAAAACCAATTGAGTATTGAGATTACTCTGGTAAGAATAAAATGCTGACCTTTAGCTTTATGAATTAAGAAGTAGTTATAAAATGCTCCCACCTGTCATTTGGATGAACATTTTTCCTCACAGTTCCTAGAGAAGTGCAAATCTGGAAAATTTCAGTCCTTTAAACTCGGGGAAAACATGACAACTTTGCAATACAGCTTCATTGTGAAGTAATTTGGGACTGAACTGGGCAAGAGAGGCTATTGCATGTCAAAAAGTATGTCAGCCAACAGGTTTAAGGGTTGAGAAATAATGACAAGGATTATGCAAACTGAGAGAGAATAAAAGCAACAAGAAATGTTCTTGTGAGACCTCACTGACTCCATACAGTTCTGGTGACCCCAACATAAGAAGGACATGCGACATTTGGAGCCTGGAGAAGAGAAGGTGCATGGACATCTCATAGCAAGCTTCCAGTATCTGACAGGGGACCTAGAGGGAAGTTGGAGAGGGACTCTTCATCAGGAAATGTAGTGATGAGACAAGGAGTAATGGGTACAAACTGAATAAGCAGAAATTTAGGTTAGGTTTAAAAAAGAAATTCTTTACTGTGAGGGTGGATAGGCACTAAAACAGGCTGCCCAGGGAGGTTGTGGATATCCCAACCATGTCAGTATTGAAGGCCAAGTTGGACAAACTTTTGAACAACCTAGCCTGGTGGGCCAACCTGCCCATGGCAGGGGGATTGGGTCCAAACAATCTTTAAGGTCCCTTCCAACCTTTAACATTTTATGTCTGAGAAGAGTCCTCTATATTCTTCTCCAAGATAACAAGCAACAAGACAAAAGAAAATGGAATCAAGTTGCACTAGGGAAGCTTTGGTTATCAGGAAAATGTTATTCACTGAAAGGATAGCGCTGCATTGGATCAGGCTGCCCAGGAAAGTAGAATCATCATCCCTGGAGTTCTTAAAAAAATGTGTAGTTATGGGGGTTTAGCAGTGAACATGGCAGTGCTGCATTAACAATTGGGCTTCATTATCTTGGAGATCTTTCCCAACCTCAACAAGTCTATGATTCAAAAAATTTTTCATCACACATCTCAGTAAAGACCAGCTCTTGTGCCAAGCTCATGAGCTCACCGACAGTCTACATATGGGCACAGTATTCATAAATGAAAAGAGGAAGACATACGAAGAGTATTTGGCTGTGGCAGGATGTTCCCCATCCCCCGTCTCTCTGCTCAGTTGCAGAAGATGGATGACTTCAGTTAGGTCAACAGCCTGGCAGGGGTTATCTGTTGGCGCCCAAAAGTCTAAAACCACTAACCATAACTCATATTTTGAAATGAAGAGAGAATGTGGGAAAATAAACAAAAATCATGCTTGATTACCACACAAGGTACAGTTTTATCCTATAAAAACTCATGGGTTTTCACAAGAGGTGGAAGCTTTTCTACATGGTTACTGGAGCATGAGTAAAGCACCTCCCCATAGTCTGGACGCAGCTCTGTGGTAACTTCTTCCAAGTTTGAGGGCGGATTCTAATTTATCCCAGTGCCAAAATTGGATTTTGGTAAGATCATTGGTTTCCTGAAATTGTATTCTACTTTGCTAGCAATAATAACAGGAATAATAGGTACCTTTTAAGCACTGTATTGTTTTTGGCTATCCGTAGTCTCCCTATTTTGGGCAATAGATATATATGTTTGTTTAGTTATGATTAGTTTTTCATATATTACATAGTATATAAGTTGTTTGGCTCCTTGTTCCGTTCTCTCTTGTGTCAAATAAACAGTAATCCATTTTATATTACATTTTGTATTAGACCTAATTGGCCATTATTATAAGCAAGCAAGACGGGGTTTTTGGGGTGCTGGTCACTCTGAATAGGTTGATCGCTAGTTGTCATAGGCCTAAGCAACTGGTAAAAAATCTATTCACCTCTCTCTCCGCTCATAACATGAAGCCAGCAAACAATAACAAAATAAAACAAATTATGTCACTATATATCAAGAAGCATGCTTTAGGATACATGTCTTGAATGAGCTGAATGGTGATTATACATCCGAGTAATTACAATGAGACACTATGTGGAACAAGTTGCATTGAACTAGATCATGGAATCACAGAATGGTTGAGATTGGAAGTAACCTCTGAAAGTTATCTGGTCTAATATCTCTGTTCAAGCAGGGTCACCTAGAGCGAGTTGCCCAGGCCCATGATTTTTGCTTATCTCCAACGTAAGACACTTGAAGACAATCAAAGTTTTCAGAGTTCTGGAGAACAACCTCTCTGGGAAGCCTGTGCTTAATGCCCAGCCAACCCTCACAGTGAAAGCAATTTCTCACGTTCACAGGAAAACCCCTGCAATTCAGTTTGTGCCAATTGCCTCTCATCCTGTCAGTGGGCACCAATGGTTTTATACTCTCACTTCAGGTATTTTTATACATTAACTAGATCCCGCCTAAGCTTCTCTTCTCCAGGCTAACCAGTTCTAGCCCACTCAGCCTTCCTTCAGAGTAGTGATGTTCAGGTCCATCACTTTTGTGGCCCTTCATTGGCCAGCCTCCAGAAGCTCCATATTTATTTTGTGTTGAGCAGTGCAAAACTCATCACATAACTCCAGGAATGGCCTAAACAGTGCTGAATATAAGGGATCCCCTGCCTTGACCTGCTGTCAATACTTTCCCTAATGTATCTCAAGCCTTGACCTGCTGTCAATACTTTAAAGCCCTAATGTATCTCAAGACATCATAATTCTTCTTTTAGGCAGTCACATTAGTGATTCTTATTCAACTTGGTGTCCACCAGGTCCCAGACAGCCCTTTCTGCCAAGCTGCTTTCCAGATCAGTGACCCTCTGGGGAACCCTCTGTTAGAGATTGAAATAGTTCGTGCCTCAAACATTGATATAAAGTTTTGCTCATTATAACAAAAATTGTATAAAAAAGCTACAGTCAAAGAAGCCTCCCTGAAGATACCTGACTGGAACTTTAGACTGAGTCAAACTGCTGAGATTTGATAAAGGGAAACCTATTGTTCAGTCATCTCAAGCTGAGGGAAAGGAATGCATACACAAAAGCCAAAGCCACCAGCTGTGCTGAGAATCATCCCTGGCTGAGTTTGGGGTGGGGGCAGAGCACAGCTCACAGAAGGCAGGTTTACACAGACTGGCCCAGCTGTGGAACCCCCAACCCCACAGGCCACATCCATGGGACTTTCACGTGAGAGGCAGCTGAGGGGGAGTCACAATCCATCACAGACTCCCCAGAGTGCTAGGCCTTGCACCACAGGACTGCACATGATGCAAGCAGAGTCTGCTGCAAGTAACTGCCCCCTCCCCTGGGGGACATGCCTGGACATTGTCCCTGGCCTGAGTGTACATTAACCCATGGCATTCTGTGCTTTTGGGGGGACCACCACCATCAAGAAGACCAGCTGGAGAGGATCAATGCAACATCGTTGAGATCCACAGATAGTGATATTTTCTCTTTCCCTCTTTCTGTCCCCCCCACCTCTTTTCCTACTTCTCTTTTTCTCTCTTTTCTTCCCTTTCTCTCTCATATTTTCTATTAAATAAAACCCATACTATTGACTGGCATATAGTCTCGTTTGTACCTTAATTCGGGCAGAGGTATTTCCAAAGAACCTTAATAATTGGATCATAACACCCTCTGATATGCAAGACTCCATCCTGAGGTGCAGGACTTTACATTTGCTGTTGAGCATCATGAGGTTCCTGAAAGCACATACCTCCAGTTTGTTGAAGTCCCTCTGGATGTCAGCACGACCCTAGAAGCCACTCCTCCCAGTTTTGCATCATCAGCAAACTTACTGGGGGTGAAGTCTGCCCCATCATGTAGATCATTAGTGAAATTGTTAAATAATACTAGACCTAGTATTTACCTCTGCTATATACCACTAGTTACTGGCCTCCAACTTTGTTACACTGATCAGAACCCTCCAGGCCCAGCCAATCAGTAAGTTTTCATCTCAATTCACTATCTGGCTATCCAGCCCATACATAAGCAGTTTGTCTATGAGGATCTTGTAGGATCAAAGTGTCAAAGGCCTTACTGAAGCCTGGGTATACAATAACCCTGCTGTCTCCCCTTGTCTACCAGGCCTGTTGTTTCATCATAGCCATTTATCAGAATAGTTCAGCATGACTTCCCCTTGAATCCATGCTGAGTACTCTTCGTCATCGTCTTGTTATTCACCTGCCTAGAAGTTTTTTTCATATTTAGTTATTCCATCACCTTCCCAGAAACTGAGGTGAAGCTGATTGGTATGTTACTCCCTGGGTCCTCCTTCTTGCTCTTCTTCAAGACAGCAAATGTTGGAAAACGCAGTTTTCCAGCAAAACTCATGCTAACTGAGCAAGCCTGAGCAAGGCTTCAGCATGGTCAGGCCTCAGTAAAATTCCAACAAGCTGCAGTGGTTTGTTTGCCTGAGAATGTTCTGTGGGAAGAATGCCATGAGAAAGATTAGGAGTCAGGAGTGTTATGAGAAAAGAATAAGGGAGTTAGCAGGAGGATCCCTGAATGTGTGAGAACAGCTGCAGGTGTGTGTGTGTATCTATGAATAGAAACTTCTGTAACAGTATATAAGTCTCTCGTTTGGTGAAATAAAATGGAGCTTACTTTATATCTCATATTGAGACTGCCTGTGAGTTCCCTCTCGTCGTTTCTCTTTAAGCAAAGGCATTTGCTTCCCTTCAGTCTTCAGGCACTTATCTCAGCGCTATGATTGCCAGGGCTGATTAAAGATTACCAAGTGGTGCTGCCTCTGAATTCCAAGAAATTCCCTCAGCATTCATAAGTGCATCCCATAATGGCCCATGGATTTATGTCCATTTTGCTTAAATATTACCTGACCTGAACCTGATCCACCAAGAGTGCATCTTTGCTCCAGCCTTTCCTCCAGTCTCTGAGACAGTCTTGCTATTGAAGATTGACACAAATAAGATAGTACCTCAGACTTTTCCATGTCTTTTGTACACAAGTCCCCTTTATCACTGAGCAGTGGGTCCACATTTTTCCACCTTTCTTTTATTGCCTGTGCACTTGTAGAAGCCATTTTTGTTTTCTTTGAAATACATGGCCAGATATTTCATTTAGGCTTTAGCTTTCCTAAATTTATCCCTGATTGCTTGAAAAATGTTCCTGAATTCCCCCCAGGTCACCCAACCTTGCTTTCATCCCTTGTATTCTTCCTTTTTGTGTCTGAGTTTGTTTAGGAGCTCTTTGTTCATCCATCCTATTCTCCTGGTGTTTTTACCTAACTTCATGTTCATTGGGATGGAAGTCTCATGAACTTGAAGGAGCTCAGCTTGAATATCAACCAGCATTCTGGGGCAACTCGTCCCTCCACGGCCTTATCCCATAGGACTTTTCTGAAGTTTCTGGGAAGTGAGCTTGATTTTCATTTTCCTCACTGCCTCAAGAATCCTGAATGCCACCATCTCATGGTCACTGCAGCAAAGGCTGTCTTTGATTCTCACAGCCTGGATGAATATATTCCTGTTGGTGCTTATGGGGTGCACCTCTCTTCATGTGCCACTCAGGAAAGCTTATCCTGAATGTACTCCTGTGTTGCCTGTATCCTACTGCATTGTCCCTCCACAAGATACTGGGGTGTTTAACGTTCCCCAAGATTACCAGGGACTGCAGACATGAAGCTGTTCCTATATGTCTATAGAGAGTCTCATTTGTCTCTTCTCCTTGGTTCTACAGCAGGCACCCACTATAATGCCACCTTTAGCTCTCCTCTCTTTAATCCTAAATTATAAATGCTGATTTGGCTTCTCATCCATACCCAGGCAGAGCTACATAGATTCCAGCTGCTCTCATATAAAGTGCATGTCTTCCTCCCCATCGTCCCATTTCACCCTTCCTAAAGATTATCTATCTCTCCATTACAACACTCCATTCATTACATTTAATCCATTTCAAGTCTGACACTGAAAGAGATGTCACAGACAGCCCAGAGCAGTTTCCAGGCATGACTAGTTTGTCTTGAATGTCAATAACTGATAACACACCACTGAGACTTCCACTGAGACTTCCACTGAGACTGAGAGCAGACTTCCATGAACACTACTGGGATCATGCATGAACAGCTGCACTGCAGGAAGATGTCTGTTCAGGAAGATTTTATAAAATCAGTCTTTGGGGTTCTGAAAAACAAACAAATAAACCCTGAACAACCAACCAACAAAAACAACAAAACTCCCACCAGAAAAAAAATTGAAGTACTGTAAAATCAGTGTGGTCAAATTGCAAGTAGCCCAAACTAAGCCTGAAGATAAGATAAGAAAAAAGACCTGATTATTTGCATAGAGGAGGGTGAGTACTTATGAGCACTAATTTACCTAGGACATGGGAAAATGTGAGTCTGTGAAAACAGCTATTGATTTCAGTGCTACACCACAGACACTGGTATTCATCCTGGCAGAAATACAGATAGGGACATCTGGAGAATGGCCAGCTCTGGCAACATCCTAGCGCTGAACTGCCATCAAAGTGTGATAACCGTTACTGGCCTGTTTGTACCTCACATAGCTAATAAGTCAGTACTGTTGCATGTGTTTACACAAGAGAACAGTATGTAGTGGAAATCAGGGCAAAAGAAAACATTTAATACTTAAGTGTATTCTTACCTTCGCTTTCAGTTCAGGCACTTTCAATTTAGTGAAACCGACAATTGTCTTACACAATACATCATTATACAGTCCAGGAATTGCCCTGATTAAGTAGGAGAGTGATAAAGTTAAATCTACTTGTGTAGGAAAATATTCTAAGAAAACACATGTGCATGTCAACTGTTTCAAGACTCCAGTAAGAACAGAGACTGGTTGACAGATTTTCTTGTCAAAGTCTGTCACTGCACTAGTATCAAATCAAAATATTTGTATGAGAGTACACTCTTAATACTTTTCATGTTAATATGATCCTCCAAGACACCTACTGCTCAGGAGAGATGACCAAGAGCTAAGGAAATGGTGCTGTGTACAGATCTGGTCATCATTTCACTAACTGCAATGGGCAAAAATTCAGTTTATATTTCCTGATCTCAATGAACATCCTAAAAGCATCCTCAGCTTGCCATGTTCTGACAGAAGAGACTGCCTGTCAGGACTACCTAATTACAGGTGTAAATAAGAACACAAAGACACTAGACTGCTGATTAAGGGTTATGTATTGCTTAGTGTTATGATCACACAGGTTTCATCTCTTCAAGGCCTGTAATATGGACATGAACACACCCCAATACACAACACTTGTATTTGCTATGTTATCTGGTAGACATATTTTCATCAAATTCCAAGAGTATGTCAAAGTGACTGTTTTTTCTGATCTTTGCAGCTGCTGGTCCTAAACCACTTTACATGCAATTATGAGCCTGGTGAAACCTTACCAGGCACCAAATCTCTAAGTTGTTCCATTTACTTAAAGCTGGAAGTCAGCTTCTTAAAAGAAGAAAATGGATAATGCTCACATTTTGGAATGTATGTGGAAATAGTGTGTCCTCTTCTTGATGTGTCTGGTCAGGGGGCATCCTTAGTGCAAAGAGAGTAATGAGAAATGGAGATCATGAACAAAAACATACAGACAGAAACCTGACCAAAAAATCATAAGGGAGGTAGTGATGAGAACAAACCTGGACAGCCACACTAATTGGAAAGGATATGTGGTGAGAATTTTTATTTTTCAATATGATCACATGACAGCACCTATTCAAATCTGGATCATAAGAAAACAGAGGGAGCCAACATTCTGAGGCATAAAAACTTAAAAATTAGCATTACCGAAGACAATAATGAGAAATAAACCTGGTTGGTTGCATTTAGTGATGGGCTACCAAGCAACTGCAAGCAAACTGGGACTTTGGTACTGGTGAAGACTAGAGATGGGGACCAGAATGTTATAGGGGGATCAGCAGGAACAAGCAAATGGATGAGTGATGTTTCTCGCTGCGGGGGGACGGCAGGAGGCAGCAACATCACAAAACGAGGTCCCTGGGGCGCCTATCTCTACCAAGTCTGGGCCGGGCAGCCCCCGGGGTGTGCTCCACGCGGCAGGAGTCTCCGGCCACAGAAATTCTAGCAGGAAACGTGGTGAGACAAAAGAATGTACTGGATGCCGTCTCTGGGTCTGCCAGAGAAGTTTATTAGGGTCTTTGGGTGGGGTTGCAGGGAAGGAGAAGGGGGAGGAAAGCAGGGGAAGGGAGCAGGGGGACTGGCAGTCTCGGAGATAGTGACCACGAGCTGACGCAGGCATCGGCTTGGAAGGGGAAGGGGAAGGGGAAGGGGAAGGGGAAGGGGAAGGGGAAGGGGAAGGGGAAGGGGAAGGGGAAGGGATTGCTCCCCCCAGAGCCAATCCCGGGAGGTCTGAAGGGAAGACAGGTGGGGGAACAGACCAGCAGATTTCGGGTAAGGCAGGATGCATATTTCAAAAATAGCCAATAACATACAGATCTGGGGAACAAAGAAAAAACCTCGTGGAAATCTAAAAAAACACATTGCTACGGAGGAAGGACAGGAGAGGCAGGTAGGAACAAATCAGAGGGTAGACAGGAAAGCATCCAAATGGATCAACTGTAATACAGGACTCATTTATATATTTGTCTGGCTGAACCCTGGGACGGATCAGCACAGTCTGTCCTATCATCTTATATCTTCATGTTAAATTTTTTCCTTCTTCTCATTGAATCTTTTCTTATCTAGCTCTCAAAATAGTCTCACTCTCTATGCTATAGGAATGTGCATACTAAGTGACCACAAGACTTGTGCTTGTGTGTGAAATTTGGTGCCAGCTACGGGAGTCTGATTGGTCAGAGGCACTCCAGGGCTGTAGGCACACCTGTCCTGGAGTCTGCTACTGGAGCAAGTGGGAATGCTTAATCTCCAGCCACTGGGATAAGAATGCTATATGTCACCTGAATGTCAGCTACCAGAGGACTGGCATGAGCTGGCGGGCAGGCTGGAGTAGGTGACCTCCAGAGGTCCCTTCCAACCCTAACTACTTTGTGATTTGATTCTGTGGTTGAGTGAGGGGTTCAATGCTGGCATCTGCTGTGGCACTGCAGGCATATGTGCCTGGCACAGGCTGCTGGGAAGGGTCACACTGTCTGTATCTTCCCCAAGCATATATATGTCCATTCACTGATAAACTTCAAGTCGAACAGACAATGGTCTGGGGGCCACAGGTTTGGACCAGGGTATCAGGCTGATTCAGTTCTGGTAACTAAACCTTGGAACTAACACTCAAAATTACTCTTTTCTGAAGAAGATTGTTACAGAAGTTGATGCAAATATACATGCAGGTTTAGTGTCTGAAACTCGTTTGAAGTAAGCTCACTGTTAAGCACTTAATTTATTCAGCATCCTGTTCTCTAGTATCTCTAAGGATATTTATTAAATAATTAAAAAATTTACAATAATAGCTTTTAATTTGACGAGCTCCACAAGTGACTGTTTTACTTTTCAAAAATATACCATATATCCATCTTTGGGGGATTGGTTTTGCTTTTTGAAATAGATAAGGACATGCACATATGCTGAACCTTGATATTTTTCAAGCACTAACAGGATCTTAGAATTAGATTGTACTTTGTGTAGGATGGCAAGGATGACTTTGTGAGGAGACACCAGAATCTGCATCCATGTCTGAGCTGACTGACTCCAGGACCAGCCTGTGGCTGGCCAAAAGTGTGCTAATCAGCACTGTTGGCAGTTGGTGATAGCACATTTAACAGGGTGAAAACCACTGCAACATCAGCTGTGAGACAGAGCAGTGAACATATGTGAGAGAAGCAGCTCTGCAGACACCAAGGTTAGTGCAGAAGGAAGGGGATGTGGTGTAGATCCTGCAGAAGACTATGGCGAGGCAGTTGTGCCCCTGCAGCTCATGGAGATCCATGGCAGAGCAGAAATCCACCTGCAGTCCATGAAGGATTCTATGGCAAAGCAGGTGTACATGACTCAAAGAAGCTGCAGCTCAGCAGTAACTCAAGCTGGAGCATGATCTTGGCAGGAAGTGCATCCCGTGAAGAGAAGCCCATGCAGGAATAGGTTTTCTGGCAGGATCTGTGGTCCCATAAGGGACTCACACTAGAGCAGTCCACTCTTGAATGACCTGGTTTGGAGCAGTTCTTGAGGAACAGGAGCCTGCGAGAAGGACATATTGGAGAAGTTCATGAACACCTGTCTCCCAGTGATGGAACACACAATGGAGCAGAGGAAGAGCAGTGGGAACTACCTGAACTACTTGGGCTGGAAAAGTTAGAAAGAATGAGTGGAACAAAGGCATTTTTAGATTGCTTTTAGTTCTCATTTTTCTACCCTGTTTCATTTGAAGAAAAATCATTATCCCAAGCCAAGTCTGTTTCATTTATGACAGTTATTGCCGAATTTCCTCTCTGTCTTATCTTGACCCACAAATTTTTCATTGTATTTTCTTTCCCCATCTAATTGAGGAGGGGAGATGATAGATTCTGTGGGCACCCAGCAAATAGCCAGGACCAACCTACCCAACTGCTATTGCTGAGGCTGGAAGGGACCTCTGGAAATCTTCAGTCCAACACTCTGGTCATAGAGATTGCATTACCCTCTGTCCTGTGTATCTCTAAGAATGAAGACTCCCCAGCCATCTGTTCCGGTACTTGCCCATTTGGGAGAGGGGGGGAAAAAAAAAGTGTTCTCTCCTGTTTAGCTACAGTATCCTGTATTTCAGTTTGTGTCCATTACCTGTGAGAAGAGGGTGCCTCTTCATTTCCTCTGATCAAATATTTATAGAATAGATAAATGCCGGAGCCTTCCCTACTTCTCTCTGGGCTCTTCCAGCTCGCATCCTCACATCATGCTTCAAGTCCTTAAAAGCCACACAGATGTGTCTCATCAGGGCTGAATGGAGAGGACAGGATCACATGCCTTAACCTGCTGTCAATAATTTTCCTAATGGAGCTCAGGAGACTATTTGCCTTCACTGCCATATAGTGCATTGCTAGCTTATGGTCCATTTGCCATTCACCATGAATTCAGGCTCTTTCCTTCATCGTCTTTTTTCTGCAGGTAAAAAGAAGACCACAATAATTTCACAACCCTGCATAGAATGAAAAGGAATAGAATTTGGTCATTTTGATGATATAAAAGTTATGCTCAGAAATTCACTATATAAACTGGAAATTAAAGGTAAATATATTCCTGTTGTCTTAGATCAAGCTTCCCATGCTCCATATCCTGTGCCCTTGTTTCTCCCTTACAAGATTAATATTTAACCTGTATTTGCCAAGCACCTGCAAATTACTGTCAGCAAATTGTCTCAGCTTAGAAAGCCAAAAAAGACCCTTACAATATTATTTATACAGTAGATAGATTAAGTATTGAAGATAAAATAATTCTATGAGCGTTGAAGATAAAATTTCTATAACTGAGCATTGCTAAATCTATTATGTGTACTCTCCCTTGCAGAACAGAACAAAAAGCCACTCGTCATTACGACCCATAAGGAACATAGATTATTTTATGACAAGAAATAGAAAGGAAAAAAAAAAGAAAAAATAGTATTAAAAAAACCCAACTTTATTCTTGAATGAATGATTTAAACTCAACAGCGGTCAAACTGTTTGTAATCTACCAGAAGAAATTTAACAGCCCCACTCCCTTCTCTGCCACTTAATGGAAACTGACAGATACAGATGTGTCCAGGGTATGATTCTTATGCCATTTACACCAGGATATTCAGTGGCTGCTCTGCTTCAACCAAGGATTATACAGTGTGACAATCTGAACGCAGCCAAGATGCTGCTCTTTCCCAGGAAAGCAAAGAGGAGCAAAAGTGATTTTCTTTTTGTTACTTCAGGGAAAAAGAAGACACCTGTCAAGGAACATGGATAGGCTTAGAGGACTACAGAAACTGAAGGGATTGCTGCTTTTGGGCAAACATCTGCCTTTTAAGGGATCATCACTTGCTGAGAATGCAATGTGGCTGAATGAGTTTAGGCAGAAGAGTTAATACATGGTAAATCTGCCTAGGTTAGGCTATAGTTCATGTAATATTCTGCTACTTTCCCTTCACCCGGCCAGAAACCTGAAGAAATAAAACATCCAATATATTTCACATCTCCTCTTGGGAACATCATACAAGGGATCACTGCAGTAGAATAGGAGCAGAGACCAAATTTCAGAGCAAGCATATTCTTCTTTTGCCCATTGCACTTGTTGTAAGCATTTGAGAGACATACAAGTACTCTGTTACTATCTTTTGTATCACTTTCTCATCATAAACCCTGTCCCACAGGATCTTTCTTTCAGGATATTAATGGCCACAAGAACATACCTTTAGCTGATAAGCTTCCATTTCTAGTCTAAATATTTTAAGCCCAGACCCTGATTCAAAATTGAAAATATCATTCCTGTTTCTGTATTTGTTTTGAAACAGCTTTAGTTCCTTTCACCCATGTGCAAACAAAGTTAAGCAAAATCTGAACCCTAGTCTTGGTCTGCAAAGAACCTGAAACACTTCAGCTGTGCCATGATTTCACACTTTATTCTCAGTAATAATTTAAAATCTTACTGATGTAAATAGACAAATTCTTTATTGTCCTGGTAAAGAAGTATGTGGTTGCATATACTGTGATGTATCTAGGTGTTATTGTTGCAGCAGTGCCCAGTGTAAGGTCAATTTTCATTTCTGTGAATATGACAAGCACAGACAGAGCTGCATGAAAAACATTTTAATGTGGCTGTTCTTTTGTCCTGACTTGCACCATGAAATGATAAATCTGTTTATTACGTACTGTTGAAAATCCTTATTTCATTGATAAGCATCTTGTAAAGCAAGGTATGCTAAATTAAAGACCAGAATCTGTAAACTGAAGACAAATTATTCAAATCTAATGGAATGAACTGAAAAGGTAAGCTAGAGATTTTAAAAATCTTTATACCCATGACTAAAAAACACAGGCAGAGAGGAAAAATATTAAAGGAATAATACAGGCGCTGAATCTTGAACCTTATGAATACCTATTGCATAATGGTATAGCCTGAAAGGATGGCACCAATACAGAAAGGCAAAAATAATATTGAATTAGAAAAAAAAAAAATACAGCTATTATACACGGATTTTCTTTTTCTAGAGGATAACTACTTTTGGAAACAAGGAAAAGCCATTACTGAGAGCATTCAAATTTCTCACACTATTTCTGATTTAACTCTCACAGTTCTTTACATTCTTTTTTGATTTTCTGACAGTGGATGGACAGTTGTATCAGGACTGCTCTTGTTTTCTGAAAGTTTTCTCCATTCTATACACTTTTGCTTAACACCATAAAATTCTGACATCATTCTCTGATCTCTCTTTCTGACACTATTCCAATTATGCTAAATAAATCTTTGTTATTTACATTGCATACTTTAAAATATATTTGGACTTTTCATATCTTATACAAATTGCAACACTCTTACCGGAATATTTAGTTTTTCTTCTCTACCTCAGAAGTTCTCCTAAAACTTTTTTACTGAGTGCTCTGTATTAATGATTTCTTCACCCACCTTATTTTGCTTCATTCCTCTGTTACTTCTTATTAAGTACATCAAACTGAACCTTTGATCTTGAGGCCAAAAGGCTATCCTTTATACTGCATTTTTCATTTTCATTTGACCTAACTTGACGTTACTTTGTAAGACCCTTCAAATATTTCACCTACTCATATCTCAACACCTCTCTTCAAATGACTTCCTTACAGTACTGTAAGGCACTCCACCTGCTCCTTCTAATTACTTTGCCTAAAACACTCTTCTATTCTGTTTCTTTTATCTCTTTTGAAAAAGTGCCTAAAGAAAATCAACCTGAATATCCACTTTGCTTACACAGCTGTAGCACTTTTAGCACCACATTTTCTGAGCATCCTCTAACAGCTACTGCTCATTAAACAGAAGATTCACTTGTGGGATGCTGATGAAAAAATGAAAGGACAAAACTTAAAATTCACCCTTTTTTTTCCATGAGCCAGATCTCTGGCCACTTGACATTTGGATGTGACAGTCCTAATCTATTGTTCTTTTTGCAGCTTACCAGCATTCGAATAAATTAATTTTAGTTATAAGTCCCTGACTCAGAATTCTCAATTTTTTTTTCTTTTAAGAATATTTAAGAGAAGAATTTGGTATCAGGTTGCAAAAATCTCTTTTAAAATATTTTGAGTTGTTACTGTGTCCTAAATTATGTGCACAGAGCACAATTAAAGTATCTAATGGGACCTCAAAAAATAAAATTTTAAGTTGTGTCACAACTTTTTTCAATGTCTACTGTACAAAGGACTGAAAGAGCAACTTTTACTGCATTTTGAATGTTGCATGTAATGCAAGGAGATGGAATATGCACTGTTTTCTTTCCCAACAAAGAGATGACATCGGAATGTCTCATCGGAATGTTTCATCGGAATGTTATTGAAAGCCTAAAGCTATTGACAAACCTTTTCATTTAAGAAAGCGGTTGTAAAAACCCTTCCCCTCCTCCAAGTCCCTTAGATCTCTCAGATTTAGGACACTGGTGGCTGGAATGCATTTCAACATCTAAACTTTTTATTTCTGGGTTTGTTTTTTCTGAGATATTCCATTAATATGCTCATGAAATCTACCACATTCTTTCAGAAAAATTTGTTTTCTGTATTGGTTTGTACTACAGATTGTAACTTCTGTGGCTTCAGTTTCAAAATGCTGGTGGTGGGGGTAGGGTGCAGTTATTATAAGCAAAACATAAACTTTGGACAAGTCTGATCAGGGAGACTCTCTTGTTGAGTCAATAGTTTCCAAAAGGGCCCATATGACATCAAAACTCCCTCTCAAAGAGGAGCCTAGGTGTGGCTGGATCCGATCCTGATCCCAGACATGGTCAATGGTTTATGTCTAAAGGATTATACAGGTGTAATTGAGCCTTTACACAACTTCAAAATCCAGGATCAAGGATTGCAACCCAAATGTTTATATTAATAAAATTTATTAGTTATATAAATTTATTATAATGATAATGATTAGATTAAAATACTTTAATCAGTGGTATTTACTGCATAGTATATGTAGCTATAACCAGTATTACAGTGAACTATTTATTGAAAAATGTTGAAGCAATGACATTAAAGCTAGCAGAATTATTATTAAGTAGAAGTGGGTGTTAATTACCCATACCAGTGACCATTGGCACATCTCTTTCACTCAGCCTCGAGGAGTAACCTTTAGAGACATTTCCACTCAAGGGAGAAACCTCCACATACACTCCAAGAAGGTCTGTGTTAGAAGTCCCTGCAATTGAAAAGTGGGCCTGGGCTTTTCTAGAATAAAGTAGTTGACTGTCAGTCGGATGTTTCTAGGCTGGTTGTGTCAGCTCAGCAGCTTTAGATAAGTTTTCAGTACCATCACTTGTTAGTTCCCTTATCAGATCTGCCACACCTCACAAGTGTTTATTTCTGACATATTGTTCTTCCTTAGAATGTTTAACTTTGGGATTGATGAGTCAGTCTGGTTTCAGCATTCCTCAAGACCAAAAGCAGTGTGACCCCTTGTCCATTCATCACTGGTAACTTTTGTGAATAGGATAAAACTCAAGCTGATTTTCCCCACTCCTGGCAAAGCATCTTCTGCATACAGGGCAAGTAATGTCCCACAGAATAAGCACTGTGCTCTCAAACATAAAGTCTTGCACGGAGAATGTGTAAAGAAGAGAGGTAAAGAAGAGAGGTAAAGAAGAGAGGAAAGAATCAGTACTGGACTCCAATGATTCAAATTAAAAGATGCTATGGCAACTTACTGTTATCCTACTAATGATTGGCCTTAATGGCCTTGAGGGAGATACTGATTTTCAGGCTTTCCTTTCTACTGAAAAGTGTCAAAAAAAGAAGCTTACAGTGTAAGACAGAAAGAAAGTATAACAAGGTAGAAAATATAGAAAGTGCACAGCAAGTATGAAAAAACAATAAAAAATAACTACAATAAATGAGGCATCAAAAAGTTGATTCTACACACACCCCTAAAAATATGTCTGTGCCTCAGAGCTGTCAGATTTCTGCTTTACAAGTTGGTCTGTTATTCGTTAAGCATAAGGGTGGAATAGCAAGGAGATGAGGGGGTTTTCTACTACACTAAACCTGGGAAGGTTTCCCCAGAAAAGAGTTGCTTGACTAGCTGCACAGACAAGACACAAAGCTATCAAATCATCAAATTTCATGGATAAATATTCAGGTAACTTGAAGTTTTTATCACCATGCATATAAGTACCTACTCAGTTTTATTCAGATCTAGAAGAGAAACTAAATTTTAATAATTAACCTCATATGGAAAACCAACAAAAAGTCTGTACAAAAGACAAAACCTGGAATGTATGAAGTAAGTTATATTTTAAGCTCATAAAATGTACCTGACATTATATTAAATAGCCATCAGTGTTGGTATCAGAAGGCAAGGGAGATGCTATGGAAATGGTACCCCGACACATGATTTTGCAGTGAGATTCCAGTCTTTTAACAATCATCTTCATGTACTGCAGAAACAGATTGTTTCTTCTTTATTTTTCAAGAGTTCTTTTAATTAAAATATTCTTGGGTTTTGTGTTGTTTTTTTTTTAAGTAAACATAGTCTTAGAAATGGTCAACTTTTGAATTTTGCAAAAAATTTGTCTGAAAGGTAGACAGCTAAAGACTGCTTTTAAATCTAAAGTCCTTGGCCACAGCTACAATGCAATTTTTTTCACTTGTTTTTTCTTTCAACAAAAATTTATCAGACCTCTTGTCTTAGTGCCTCATGTGCAAAGTATTTATAGTAAAAGTGAAAATATTCAATCGCTTAATCAATACATGTGATTTATTCAAAGTTTTTAGATCTATATTTTTAGATCTCAGCAGTGACGTTGTTTTATTGGCTGATATGATAGTTGGTTTATTTTCTGACACACAAAGTAGCAAGAAAATTATAAAATTGGTGCCTGCTTGCTTCTTCCTGATTAAGAATCCTAATAATCTGTTTAAATTATGCCAAAAGTAGCTAGAGGTTAATAATGGGGTGAATTCTTAATTGCAATTCTTTCTTGTCTCTTGACATAGACAATATTCATTGTTAAACTTTAATTTGCTACATCAAATTAAATTCTTTGTCTTGAATCGAGAACTGTCTTTATGTTTGCTTAATGTGGCTTTTTCTATCCAGAGATATTTGGCTTACATTAAGAAAAACTATTATATAATTCACCCTGTGCTCCTTTAGTAACTATTTACGTGCCTGTCAACACGAACACTCTGTACTCAACTGGCAAGTAGGTAAAATAAACCATGAGTCAGAGTCTGTTCTTGCTTATCACGATGCAAATTGGGTATGTATTTGTTGAAATCAGGGAAATTACATTTCTGCCAAAACAAACTATAAGAGGAGAATTAGTCTGACATTATTGTAGTATTACTGAAGTAATTCTTTCACACAGAATTATGTTTTAGGAATGGAGCTCTTCCATGGTTCCAGTGGCATGACTTTTCAAAGGAATGTGTTAAATGTATCTGTTCAAGATAAAATCTATGCCTCAGTCATTATATGTCTGCACAGAGCATGGTATGACAAAACTGTGTTCTCACCTGAAATTTTCAATGCTACATTAATAGGCTTGCCAACAATAGCCTCAATGCAATCTATCAAGAATGGAAGAAAAAGATACTTTAATACCTTTCAGGAGAGCTTTGTCATTACAGAAGTCTCAAAACATCCTGTCAATAGGCATCTGAAAAAGTTTTCTTCTATTCAAAGACTTTGCAAAAATTAAACCAGTATTCTTGTGGATCTAATTCCAGGGAACAAATTTAACTGCAGCTATTTTTATATGTGTTTTCACAGTTCCATTAGGGGATATTAAGCAATTGGAACTGTTTCATATTTTAACTAAGAAACTGTTTATGCCAATGTTGTTTTACCAGTTGGATTAGGAAAGAAAATCATTTAGAAAGCAGTACATTAGACTGCCTTGCATTGAAGCAATTGGATTTGATTAATTCTTTCAACATTAATAATGAAAATAAATGCCTATATGATCTCTGTAAGCTAAAAAAGTCTTGCACATAAAGGATTTTGTCCAACTATAGACAGGTGTCAGACCTAATGCCATTAGGGAAAAAGGGTTCAATTCAATTTTTATGCTTGATCTAGATTTGATGGCATTTCATTAACACTCAAGACTACATATCTCTTCGCATGTAGAACAAAATTGTGGAGATGCTTGTTAGCTCAAGGTTTACGGTGTGGTCACTGTTATGCATTTATTCTATTAAAAAGAAGGTGGCCAGGAAGCACAAACAGCTGTTTGACTCGCCCTGGATAAACACAAAGAAATAGCTGGCATTTTTGGATGGAGAGAAGTCCCTTTCCTCTCAGTAACGGAACATAAACAGAAACAACAGCTCTGAAAAAGCCAGCATTCAGGTGGCTCACAGAAGTGTAGGGCATTTCTGAAGCCAGAGTCAGGTATTAGATTAAAAAAAAAAGCTTTCTAGGAACACAGAGTGGACAGGGTAGTTATCAACCAGGAAAACACCAAAAGATGCCAAACTGCATCACACAAGTAGAGGGGAGGGCAAGCCCGACAAGGGCAGAGCAGACAGGGAACATGGGACTTCTTTGTAAGCCCCCTGTTCAAATTGTTTCAAGGTTTCAAGGCAACACATAAGGGTTTATTTCCAAGTCATTCTATTTTTATTTAGTATCAAAGAGTTGTAATAAAGCAGAGATTTAGCAGCAGAAGCTTTTTCCCTGATGTATTTATTTGCTTCAAAAAGAAAATAAAAAGAAAGGAAGATCAGCTCCAACTTGGGGATCACAGGGTTTTCATCACAGTATATATCCACAAAAGGTGTATAAAGAAATATATCTTACACAATATAAAATTTAGCAATTGGTTAAAGCACAGGAGAGATCTCTTCACATCTCTGCATCACTACACACCTCTTTTATATCTAAGGACAAGCACACTCTTTGTGCTTTGGGTCCACATAACACAAAGTAGTAGTTTCACCCTTGCATAAGTTGCCTGTGTAAGAGTTCGTGGATATTCCAGTAGTGGTGACCAAATTTAAACCATAAAATGGGCAGGGGAAGAGAGACGTAGTTGAAGCTGAAGAGAATGGGTGGGGCTCTAGAAAGCCAACAAGGAAATGTACTGACTAAGAGGCCATAGACCCTTGAAGTTGTCTTGTCTGTCCAGTGATAATTAAGTATTGGCAAATAGATTCAGGGTCAAAACTTATAAAAGTGCAACTTGGCATAGGAAACAGGTTGATTTTACAAACGACTGGGAGAAGCTATTTTAATCAGAAGTGGTGTGAACAACACAAACACGACTATTCTCCTGAGTGTTATCACATCCCACTTGTTAGTACAGACTCTGCCAAAATAAGATGTGTTATAATAGACAGAAAAATAATAAGTACACATTAAGTTTTCCTTAAGAAATAAAGTTCCTGACTGTCACCAGGAAGTTCTTTGTTCCAAGCACTTAGCTGACAATATTTCCATCAGTGCTCATTATCTTTCCTGTGCAGTCAAATCTTATTATCCATAATTTTTACTATTGCAGAACCAAAATTTCCAGCCATAGACAAGGTCCTCATAAAACTAAGCATTACACATGCATTACCAAAAAGATGGTCTCTTCCCTAAAGAGTTTGCATTCTAAACATCAAACAAGAAACAAGGGATCTGCCTATACAGTTTCCAGAAATTTTTAGTTCACTCTCAGAAGATTCTGCTTAGAGGCTGCAGGCAAGGGCTTTCTGTCCAGCAAGGCACGGACAGTAGGAAAAAAAAAAAAAAAAACAAACAAAAACCAGAAGAAGACAGCTTGAATATCTTGTGGGATTGGTTCACATTCTTCCAGCTCTGCCACTTTTGGGAGTCATATATAAAGATAATTTTAATGCGCATAATTAGCATAGAAGGTGAATATTGCAGGCGTTTGAAAACCTATAATGTGCTTGCAATGTAACATTTATTACAGATATAAAAATCTTTATTAAAGAAACCTGTCAGATATGCAAAAATTTAAAACTAGTTTTAAAAAGACTCAGAGACTCATTTACATCAACACTGAACAAAGGATCTCTATTTCATAAGCACTGAACCATGAGGAACTCAACCTCACTGAGAGATGCATAACAGAGAGACTGATGGAGCCTGCAGATGGAGCAGTCTAACTGATTCTTCAAGAAAATACCAATGAGCCTCCACAAAGGCTGCAGGAAATGCTAGGGGTAAGGAAGGAAGTATGTGTGTGGTCTTTTCCTTAGGCGTTTGTGTCCCCATTTTGGCAAAAGAATGTATGTGTCACTACATGCCATCCTTTTACATAATCTCCAAAATGAAAATCATATAGGTAGGCAGTCCTTCTAAACAATACATTAAACACCCAGATTTTGAGTAGTTTGAGCAAATCATTCAACCTCCCTCTCAGACTTCAGTGGAGGGAAATGGGATGAGTGGAAGGGGATTTTAAGGGAACAACCTATCTCACATTCTGTTTAGTAAAATGTATTTCAAAGAAATCCTGAGAAGGGACTGCTCAGCAATTCTTTTCAGAAGCTGTCATGTATTAGGAGTAAAATTTCATTTACTAAGACTCCCTCATGTCTGAGGTTAGGAACCTTCTGAAGCCAGAAATGATATCATAGGATGTCTAAACTAGAAAGCATACAATCACCAGCATTCTACTTAAGAAATCCAAAGTATTAAGTTCTACCTTCTGTAAACCAAGTATTAATCACCTGTATCAAATACTCTCATTACTGTTCAGCACCACTGTTTTAAAGGAACTGATAAACTCATATACTTTAATTTATCAATGTGTCTATCAGTTCTTCAAGTATACTGTACTATCCCTCACCCAGAAAAAAAATTTTAAAAAAAATTCTACTACTTGACATAAACTGATGACAGAGTCATGTGAAGATTTTGATACATTTCCATACTGCAACAGTGATATCTGCTGCTTAGGTTTCTTTTCCATGGATCTTTGGCACAAAACACAATCTAGACTGCCTCTCTGTAAAGCTCAGAGAATAAGTGAACATAAACTTAAAAAGTAAAAGCCAAACTTGATGTTGCCACGTGTTTCAAACACATGGATTTGGATGAAACACTGCTTATCCTGGCTATTGCCAAATCTTTCAATAATTAAAATTTCCACTTAAAAAGCAGGGAAAATATTAGAAACCTCTGATTGCAAAGAACAGCTGAAATTAAAATTGAGAAGATACTAATAAAAATTGTGAACTACCTTAACACTACAAAAAGAATACATAGCGAGGATAACATTGATAACTACCATCCAGAAAAAGATCTTTCATATTTATTTTCTTTCATATTGTAATAACAATAATCAAAAATAGCGTTGATAGGTGCAACGTGTTTTAAATAAATCCTTCGAATTCTCAAAGGTTTTGATTTAGGAAAAGTGAGCACTGCTCCAGAAAATTTAATCTTAGAATTACACCCATGCATGTGTGAAAGAAAACAGCTCCACATAATTAATGTATCATATCAGAAGGGCTTAGTAAGACTGAATCTTATACACATAAAAAATGGTTGTCCAATAAATGGCTCACAGTCTACAAATCTAGAATTATTCACAGAGGTTTTTTGTCCCTTAAAATTTGCTCATGGGCTAGATGTTCACTGAAGGGGAGAGTTTGTCAGTTATTCACTTAACTCTAGTTTCTCAGGTGGGCATGTTGTTTTGTTAATGAGTGTAATGCTATTAGTCAGATATAGAGAAGAGGCTATTCTTAAATTTTCCCAGCAGAAAAGTAAACAACAGATTATTTCATTTGAAGGAGACAGTTTAGGACTATGTTATTTTCTGGAAAATGTTATTACACAATACAATGAAATATCTGTAAAATTATTTGGAAATAGAGAATCCCTGAAGCTATATTTTTCAAACAAACCTTCTGCACTAAACTGAGGCATGTTGCCTAAATCTACCTCTAGGTAATGCAAAGTATCTGAAATGCAAATACCACAGGTGGCAGTTTTTTCTCAGTCTGATTACCAGAAGATAGAGAAATAAAATTGTGTATCATACTGTCTAAAGAAACATGCCTTAACATATTTATAAAGATATATATATTACTTGTCCTACAAGTAATTTGTTGTGTTTGACCTGAATCTTGTAATAGACAACTGCCTGTTTTGTTTATTTGATTTTTGTTTGTTATCTAAGGTGCAAGCATAGGGTCTGCATTACTATTCTGTTTATGAGCAGGTTTTGAACTGATTGAAATTATCTCCATTATCTCTCTTTGGAATACAACACACGGGGAAACTAGAGCTGGCAATCTGGATTACATTGGTATTAAGGGAATCAGAAGATACACTGCACCTGTTAATGAAAATTCAAAGCATGGAAGCAATCTAGAATCAGTCAGAAGTAAATTCATGAAGATGCATTATAGATGTCAAATTCTCAGCATTAGTCTGCTTTGCACTACAGGTTTACTCTAATTTGCATTGTGCTCCTTGGGAATGTAGACATACCAGAGATTGCCTCTTTAGAAGAGGCTTAACCTAGAAATAATTTAGAATGCAAAGCAACAGCTACTTATTCTTTGTGTGTGTGTCAATTTCTTTCTCTAGAGAAACACATCTTATTTGACATAGAGACAGCATTCAAAATTGTAACTCAGTAAAGTAGGATTTTTGGCATCCAAAGACAAAAAATTAAAGGAACACTTCAGTGTTACTTTCCAGACAAACAAATTACATATTTTTTATTGGGAGAATTCTTGGATGTATGTATGGGTTATGTGGTAGTCTTTTGAAGGTAATGTGATGGCACGGGAATGAAAATTTAAGATATATTTACTTTAGTCTTCATAAATGTCTAAGTTCTTGAACAGAGATAATATTCTGGAAATGAAGACTCAATGTTTCTGAATTTGCTGGACTATTTACATGTCACAGAGAGACTAGACTCACAAGCACTGCTCAAATAATACTGATGTGGCAAATTTCAAAGACTAAATACAGTGAAAGCAGTATTCCATTCCCCAGCCTTTAGCTGTCTCTGTACTTAGACTCCAACCCAACAGTAGAAGAGAATTCCAAGCCAAAGCCAGCTGAACTGTGTGAGCTATAGTGTGGTTGAGCAGACCATGCCTTCCAAGTGATACCACTGATTCTGTGTTTACACAGATCATTTAGTGAAGCATTTTTGTATGATAACCTGACATTGCTTTAGTCCTAATGGTTCTGGGATAGAAACAAACAAATTTCTTAAGAAATTAATTATTTTCTTTCAGTAGAATTGACATAATGGAGTATTCTGGCTACAATACATATGGTAAGTAGGAATTAAGAATAAACAATTTGGTACATTTCTAAATTGAACAAATGCATCACCAAATCTTAGTGTTCTCTCTGCTTTTAATCTCTTGTAGAACATAGATGTAAGAAAGCACAAGTATTTTCAATAATTTTTCTTAAGAAAGTACAGGAAAATTACAGTAAACTCCGTAGTATCTCTGGAAGTAATGGTTGAATAATTCTACTCCTGTATCAGTTTTACCTTTCAATTAGCTAATCAAGGTGACATGGTCTCCATGCTGTGGTAACTTAATAGTCCTGCATTAAACACATAAAAATACTATTAAAATGCAAAGTGTTTGGCCAAAAAGTGTTAGGATGGTTCCGCCATTCTGTCTTCCAACATACAGTTTCAAAATAAGTGAAGAAGGGGCTATAAGTTTCAAGTAACTATGCAATTTAAGTGAAAGGCTACAGTACCTAACAGCATTTCAAAATTTCTGCCCAACAGTTTTTTCTTCCTCTTTCTCTCTTTCTTTTCAGGCGTTAGTTGTTAATTATGAAATGTTTTTGTGTTTTAATAGACCACTGAAATATTCCTCATAGAAGGGTTATTGTGAGCAGATATGCTGTGAGTCAATGATACCGTGCCAGACCTAAAATACTGTATCATAGGCCTTTAGTTTCTAATGTATGAGGAAATTTAGTTACCATGGCTATAATTACCATAATTTTACACCTATTAATTTTGTCTGTAGCATTCATTTCCATAATCTAGAACTTGAAACAAAAATATGATCTTCATTTGTTGCTGGCAAGAACAGAATTATTATGAAAATCCTAAATGTTGTTTTTTTCTCCCTTTTTCACTGAATCTCTCCAAACACTCTCCACCTTATTAAAATTCAAACATCTGTGAAATGGCCAGACAGCTAGAAGATAAAAGCAAATGTGAAGCAACCTTCATCCACGCTGAACAAACAGTATATTATAAACAGGTTTTCCAGTTGAAGTTACACAGAGCAAATTAAGAAATACCTAAGGCTGTAATTTACTAAATACATGTTTCTTAAATTTCTGACAATTTCATTTAGGTGACTAATTAAATTTGCTTGTAGGCATTTCACTGAAGTAGTCTTATAACTGCACTATCGTTTGGAAAGAAAGTGTATGTGACTTTTCTGTGGAAACGTCAGCTATGGTCTGTCTCTCTCACTGAACATTTGATCAGTATCAACTAGTCATACTTTATTGAATCAAATGAGAATGTAAAGCTTTGGTTAAAATAAATTTAAAAATGCACATGCTAACAATCATATGAGATGAAATATCAAAATGCAAGTTGCCAAGGAAAGTAAGCGTTCAGGATTTCAAATTTTCCTTTAGAGGTGTATTTTCTAGGACTAATAAAAAAAAAGGCATGATAAAAGTCAATGTTACCACTGAAATAAATCCAGTATCACCACTGAAACAGATCCAGTATCACCACTGAAATCAATACAGTATCACCGAACTGCAATAGCTAACATTCAGTACAATCAAAATGTATAATCATAGTTTAATTTTTCTTTAAATTAGAAGTTTAAAATATTTTAAATTATGCCTTAGGTCTATATGATATATGGATTCCAAGAATTCTGTAAACAAAAAGCTTTCAACTAAGAAAGTTAGTTCAGATGAAAAATAATAATAAAAAAAAATCCTTTCCTGTGTGCACTTCCTCACACAAATAAACACAAGACATGAAATAATTTCTTGAACAGTGAAATTTATTCTTGAAATTTATTCTTCCTTCCCACATTAGAGGATAAATAAAATTGAGCACCTTCATCATTCCACTAAAATCATGACAGCTACTTCCAAGCAATTTTGAAAGCATGCAATCTACTGCTGCATCAGAAAAACTGTACCATGAAACATCCTACAATCTTGTAAAATTATAATACAGATTAAATCCTGGATAATGGTCAAAACATTGATATATTCTCTTTATTTCTTTGGAAACAGCTTAGTATCTTGCCATATAAAAGAGAAAGCATCTGACAATTTTTAATAATGGTTTTCTTTCACTATAACTATGTTTTTGCTTTCAGGAAAAAAAAAAAGACCATGAAAGAGAAAATGTTAAGAGCTGCAATTATGCGATTATTTTACAAAACAGTAGTTTCTCACCGGCAATCATTGAAACAGAATTTTTCTGTATCCAAGGCAGGGTCACAACAAATCAGAATAATAACAAATTATATTTTTGTATGAGTGATAAACATATTGTTTGGGGGGTTCTCTTCATTAAGAAAACAACCAGACAAACAAACAAAGAAACCCAACCAAAAAAAAAAAAAAATACCACCACCACCACCAAAAATTTAAATAGCAAAAAATTCTATTCTGGATAAGACAATATTTTGGGTTTTGCAGGAAAATACAGCAAACATTATTTGAGTATCAACTGATTTAATCAACTGATTTATGCAAGATTTCTGTGCAGGAAAACTATTAAAGATCCTTTAACTAGAGCTAAGGAAGGTAAAATGAACAACTTTCATTAGCTATGTCCATGACTCTGTCAAAAATCACTTGGAATCCATGATTAGTGCTCAAAAATATTGTGCAATCACTTTTCTGCCATCCAAAATTTGCATACACTATCATGCCGCCATTTTGATAGGCACAACATTTTAAATATTTTGTAATAAAATGTTATAATACTATTTATTCTCCAGTAGCAGCTGTTCAGTTTCACACCAGCAAGAATGCACATGATGTAGTTTATTCCTCTCGAGCTGCAGTTCAACATGAGAAAGAAACTGCTACAATTGCTGCTATTGCTACCACCACAGAAGATTACAAGAGATAAGAGGTTAGTACAGCTTAACGGAATTGTGCAGAAAGCAGCTCCAAGTCATCTTTGCTTCTCTTCACTCCAAACTTTGAGAGTAGAAAGTGTAGGTTGGAGTGACTTTGGGGTGTTTGAAATCTCGTCAGCTAGATAACTGAGGACAGGGAGAGAGCAGATTATGTCTGCTCTGGGACATGCTGCCTGGTTTGGTGCCTTCTCCATATTCTGCTATACTTGCCTAAATTACCTCTGTATTCAAATATGAACTTGGTTAGGGTCGTTAGTCTTTTCACGTGATGTACTTAATGTGAGTCAAGTTGACTCTGCCCGCCTGAAATGGTTTGTTTAGTGAGGATGAAGATATTGCTTTCATTTTCCAGAGAAAATTAGTCTCTGGCAGAGCAACTTTTGAATAGTGTATCAGATGTGATTTTCAAAGTATTCGCTTAGAGAGGAGACTCTTATCGGCTTCACTGAATCAGATTTGTCTAGAAAGTTTCTTTCAGAGCTTCTAGTTAGAAGACTGGAAGAACTGAATGAGACTAGACCAGACTAGCAGAGATAAATTCATCTGGAAGGGACCTACAGTGATCATCTAATTCAACAGCCTGACTATTTCAGGTTGAGGAAAAGATGAAGTATTAAACACATTGTCTAATCACCTCTCAAACAAGGACAGGCATAGGGTATCAACCACCACTCTCAGAAGCGTGCTTAAGTTTTTTCAATTCTCTCGGTAAAGAAATGTTTCCTAATTGTCAGATCTAAACCTTCTCTAATGCATCTGTTAATCCTTCCCAAGCATCTTGTAACAGGATGTCAGGGAGGGGTGATCACCAACCCTCTCTTCACTTCCCCTCTTCAGGAAGCTGCAGAGAGCAAAGAGGTCACCTCCTCAACCTCCACAAACCCAGTCAAAGTTGTCACAGGAGGCTATGCCCTCTGGGATTGCCCAGTGATTTAATCTGCATACAAGATCATGATCACAAGATATTATAGACTCATGTTTCATTTAATAAATACTCTATTTCTTATCCAACAGCGTTTTTTATGATCATTGGTTGAGGGGTTTTCGAGGGTGTGTGTGGGGTAGCTGGTTTTTGGTTGTTTTTTTGGGGTCTTGATTTTACTAGGAAGCAGAGACTCCGTATGTCATTTGCACCAATTCTGCGATCACTGAGTTAATGAAGATTGCTACTTCCTAAAAATATTAGCACCTGTAGTGCCTAAACCTCACAGTCTAGTGCCCTCAGGATTTACAGATATCTGCTTGGAGCCAGGAAATCTGACAGGATTTCCACTCACTTCGAGAGACATGTACAGAGTGGTGGGATCTGTTTGTGTTGAAGTGTAGGCAAATGTTTGTTGCCTCATTAGATACAAAGCTCCTAAGTTTTAACATCAAAAGTTTACTCGTCTCATCATTAAGGGCTATTTTCTCCCCTCAGAGACCTGGAAGACCTGTCTCCAAGCACACCTTGAAGAGTGGAAAGCTCTCCTGGAAGACTTAAAATCATCCTAAACACCCAGTTATGTAAACATCTGCCATGGAGTTCATGACCACTAAGTGCACAAGGGAACTAAAGCAATAGGGCAGATACTTCAAACCAAAGATGTTAGAAACCTCCCAAGTCCCAAGAAGATCACCCTAGTGAAAATGCAGTAATTATGTAAGAACTGTGAGAAAATTTTACCCATATTTGGTTCTATAGAGTATTGTTTTTCTAGTGTATTTATTCAAACTATAAATCTACAGACTGTAATGATACTAAGAGATCACACATGCCAAAAAATCCAACAAGTGGGAGCTAAAATACTGTGAGGGCTATCACATTAAACAAATAGTCTCCATTGTGAAAGCCACAAGTAAATGGAGAGGAAGAAATGTTCTAGGTAAAAACTTGCCATGCTTTCCTTTTCTTACACTTTTTCAAAGATGTTTATTATAGACATAATTCTAGGACACAGATTTTTGATCTGATCCAGTAGCGTACTCCTTGCACATTGTATTAAATCTATGTAATCTGAAGACAGATGCATTAGAAGTGAGAACATCTGTATTTTATAGTACAACATTTTTATGATCCCTGATTATTAATTGCAGTTTATTTAGCTCAAAGTTCTGATCATCTCTTTGCTGTCCTGATTTCTTAAATTTCACACAGTCTTTTTCCAGAGGTTCTTTGCTGATTTTATTATTGTAACTCCTTAGGTTTTACATTCACTAATGCTAAAATTTGTCTTCATTCCATCTAGAAGTACCTTAATTAAGCCATAGATCTAAAATAAACAATAAACTCTTAAAAACCAAAACAAAATGAAATAAGACATAAAAAACCCAAGAAAAAACAAACCAGAAAAAAAGCACCATTATTTTTTTCTATCTTAGTGTGTGAATGGAGCTTCAGCAGTAGTGTTTTCTGGTGCAAGTAGCTCACAATAATATTTTGTATGAGCAGTGAAATAAATATATGTAAATATGCATGTTACTACTCATGCTTTTTTAATTTTTTATCTTTTTCTTATGTCATGGATCAAATATTTCAAGTAAAAAATGTAAAGCCTTACATGTCTTTCAGTCTTGAAACTTCTGTAAGAAGCATTGAGTTAAACATTTTTTAAAAATTACTTATAATCTGATATGTTGCTTTAAACATAGTCTGCCCATTATAAGTAATTTTGCTAGGAAAATGTGTTCAAAGTATATCATAAAATGGAAAAACATCAACACTTTAAGTTCAGAATTTCTACAAAAGCCATCTGAAAATTTTCAAAAAGCATAGTAATATACAGAAGAATTAAATATGATAATGTCTTGATCTAGTTCAGTCATTTTTTTTGAGGAGGTTGCAAAAAAAAGCAAATCACTTTCCTGTCATTGTGACTAGTTACAGAGAAAAGAAAACTAACATAGAAGGGCATGTAGTAAATAAATCCACTGACTTCAATAGTTTCCATCACTATCATCTCTTAAAATATGAATGTTATTACTGCTTTTCAGTATATAATTGCTTCTGCTATGCCCTGCCAAGCTGTTGGCCTTCTCAGCTCGTGACCCTGGACAACTGAAACAACTTTGAAACAACCTCTTTTAAAATGCCCCAGTTAAGAAAGAATTGAGCTAGTACTGCTGGAAACCACACTCTATCCTGTCTTGATGACAATATTCATCAAGAATTGATAGAAGGAGGGAACCAACATAAGGCTCCTGACACAAAGCAGATGAACCCCACGGATAAGTCTGACATATAAACATTGATCACAATGCTTCATATGAAGCATAGAAGAGTTTCCAAAAGTTCATGGAACTCAGAACTGTGGCAAACACATGAACAAGTGACGTACAAAAATCTATAGCGAAAGGAAGTAGAATTAACCTTAAGACAATGCCATGGTCTTAAAAGAGTTTTGAAATCTACCAGAACAGCTAATTGAATGGAGTTGAAATACTGTTATCTCTTACTCCATTTTAGGGACTACCTGAAATGTTGATCAGTCTGGTGGAAAATTTGGTTACTGGGTTTATGATGCAGAACCTGGTTTTTAAAAGCAACTCTTATTTGTGCCACATCTCCAAATGTTGTTCTGATACTCTCCCATTTGATCAGATTCTTGCTATACATTTACCTAGCAAACTCTCTCCTAATTTATGGTAGTTTCCACTCCCATTCTTAGTTTATATCAGAATATGACAAAGACAACTATTTTTTGACTGCTGTTTTAAGTTTGTATTTAATGTATTTAATTTCTTTTTTAAAATATGTAAACAGAAACAGAGACATTCATTTTCTTAACACAGATATTATAATACATAGAATTAATATTATATAAATTTCCACATTTTGCACATGTTTATGTACATGTACATACATTTAAACATATTTATGTCCATACATATACATACACAGACATTGTTTTCACATGAACCCACAAACACTGCATATCTGAGTAAATACTCAGGAGTTGCTTTACCTGTTTGGGTTTTTTTTTCATATATTTTGTTTGGGGGGTTTTGTAGAATTATAGGTAAAATGTGTCTCTGGAAGTGAGGTTTACTGATGAACAGAGATGACAGGCATAGGGAAACTCATCCAGCTATGAGGTTACTTAGGGCAGGCTGAATAGCAGGCCAGGTGAAGGACCTCAGAGTCTTTCAAGCTCTGTTTTAGGTCATTCTGTTCCAATTCTATGGAGTCTGATAATGAGAATATCACACAATGAGGGAAACTGCATTTTGAACATGTATTTTATCTACATAATAGGAAAATGGATATTTTGAAGAAAACTATAATTAAGAGCACTTTATAAAACATATCAAAGAGATGATAGGAAGGATACATACTGTGTAAGCCTCAAGTGAGTTTGGAAAATTATGATCATTTTAACAGTGAGAAGATCTATGTGAATGCAGCTTTTAATATATTTTACCTGCTGCTTATACTTTTCTAGTTCATTCCAAAAGAATAGCAGTCAGTTGCTAAAGCAGTTCAAAACACCAAGTGAGCTGTAACTAAATTGGAAATGAAGAATGACTTTGAGTCTCTTCCACAAATGTCTGAAACTTCCTTTTAAAATTTAGCCACAAATAGAAGGAGGGAACCAACATAAGGCTTCTGACACAAAGCAGATGAACCCCAGGGATGAGTCTGCCATATAGACTTTGATCACAATGTTTCATATAAAGCACAGAAAAGTTTCTAAAAGTTCATGATCTCAGAACTCTTGCAAACACATGAAACCAAAAAAAAAAAAGAAAAGAGAAAAAGTAATTGACTACAAGTGGTCTGAAAAGAGCTAGAAAAGAGTGGGATAGAGAAATCCAGGTCACAAGCCTCCACCCTGGCATTCATCCATCACCAATACATTGGGAAACACCCAAGGCACCAGAACTTACACAGACACTGTCATGGTACAAAAGCCAGTAAAACAGAGCCAATGCTTGTTCAGCTGCATAATCCCTGTAAATTTAGAGACTTTGCATGTTAAAGTTCTGTTCCTAAGATTCTTTTCTGTTGCAGATAAAACCTTTCAAAAGGAGTCCTTGTGGATGTTTCTGAGGTTGTAGTTTATGGGTTGAGTCCTTTTTTTGAGGGTAACTAGCTCATAAGTGTATAGAGAGGCAAAAGTAAGAAGAGCTTTAAACTAGACTTAGTGGGAGAAAAGGGTATTACTTCTGTTACTCAAAAGGGAATTTTGAGTAACAGAAAAGACACAGGGGCTGCTGATGCACTAGGCATCAAGAGGTGAACACCTGTTATATAGATCTGTATTGTGTTTTCATGGCAAGGTTTTCATGGGGAGGGCTTCTACAAGAAGACACCAGGAGCTGTCCCCATGCCCAAAAGCCAGTTCCAGTTGGCTCCAAGAGAGGCTCAGTACCACTGCAGAGGTTCCATTCCAATCTGTGTAGGACAGTGGTGCAGCAAATATCCACCTGGCAGTCTGTGGACGACTCCATGCTAGAGCAAGTATATGTGCCCTGAAGAATGCTGCAGCCTGAGCTTAAGCTGAAGCAGGCTCCTGGCACGAGCTGCAGTCCATGGAGAAGCCCATACAGAAGCAGGTTTTCTGGCTGAAACTGGTCCATGCTCCACTCTTCCTGAAGAACTGCAGTCCAATATCCATATTGGAGAAGTTTGTAAAGGACTGTACCTGTTGAAGAGACTCAACACTAGAGCAGGAGAAAAGTGTGAGGAGGAAGAAGCAGCTGAGATGAACTGTTGCACTGCTTATGGTTGGGAGGACATAAAACGGTCATGGCTGAAGCTGAGTTTGGAAAGCGAGGAGGGGTAAGGTGAAGGTGGTTTTAGTTTTGATTTATTTCTCACAATCTTATTCTTATGGTAACTGGCAATAAATTAAATTAATTTTCCCGAAGTCAAGTCTGGTTTGCCCATGACAGTAATGGGTAAATGATTTCTCTGTCTGTGCCATGACCCATTGTCTTGTCCATTTTATTTTCACCCCCTGTCCTGCTGGAGAGGCAGACTAAGTGAATGACTTGGTGGCTCAAGGTGTGGCCAGAGGCTCAAATATGGTGCATTTCTCTAAAAAAGTCACAGTCAACAGCCCTACCAAAGTGTCTCTGTATCAATGCACATAGCATGGTGTCCTGACTTCAGCTAGGATAGAGTTTAGTTCTTCAGTAGCTGATACAGTGCTGTGTTTTGGATTCAGTATAGAAATACTGTTTTTAACATACCAATGTTTTTAGTCGTTGCTAGGCATTTTTTACCCTTAGTCAAGGACCTTTCCAGTGTCTCGTGCTCCACCAGTAAGGAAGGGCACAAAATGCTGGAAGGGAGCATGGGTAGGGCAGGTGACTCAAACTCTACAGAACATAATGCCCAGTATCTAAACTGAGGGAGTTACTGGAAAGAGGGGCCAATCACTGTGGCACTATGTGGGTTTTGCATCAGTCAACAGGTAGTGAGCAGTGAGTATTGTGCATTGCTTGTTTTTCTTGGATTTAATTTTTTTAAACTAATTAATTACTATCATCACCATCATCATCATCATTATTATATTTTAATTTTTCTAAATTATTAAACTGTTCTTAACTCAACCTACAAGTCTTTTGATTCTCCTCACTGTTGCACTGGGGTGGGAGAGTGAATGAGTGGTTGCGCAGTGCTTAGCTGCAGCTGGGTTTAAACCAAGACACATGAGTAACAAAAATTACTATGTACCATTCAGAAGGGACAAGCAAGGAAAAAGAGGTAGAGAGGCTGCCCTATCCATAAAAAATGGATTGAATGCACCAAGCAGCCTTTGAAAAGCAGCAAGGAATGGGTTGAGAGATTATGGGGGAAAATTTAAGGCCAAGCTAACAAAGGAAATCTCGTGATTGGTGTTTACTGCAGGCTGCATGACAGAAGGAAGTATGGTGACGTAGCATTCTTACCTCAGGAAGAAACACACTCACAGGCTCTGATCCCACTGGGGGACTTTATTCACCCTGATATCTGCTGGAAAAGCAGTTACCGCAAGACATAAGCCATCCAGGAGACTCTTGAAACATATCAAGGATAACTTCTTAATCCAATAATAGGCAGCCCAACCAGAAAAGGAGTGTTACTGGACCTAAATCTACCCCCTTTTGTTTGAAGACATTACCCTTGTCCCACCACTACAGGCTTTTGTCAAAAAGCCCCCACCAGCTTTCTTGTAGGAATTGTAAGATTTGTTCATCCTGGAGAAGAGAAGGCCTTATGGCAATATTTTAACACTTAAAGAGGCTTTATAAGAAAGATGGAGAAAGATTTTCAACGAAGGCCTGTAGTGAAGGAAAAGGGGCAATAGATTTAAAATAAAAAGTATAGCTTTAGATTGAGCCTAAAAAAGACATTTTTTACTATGATGATAGTGAGACTATGAAATAGACTACCTGGAGAAGGTCTGGATGCCCCATCACTGGAAATGTTCAAGGTCTGACTAGATGGAACTTTGAACAATCTGGTCTAGTAGAAGGTGTCTGTGCCCATGGCAGGGGGGTTGGACAAGCTGATTTTTAAAGATCCCTTCCAAACCAAACTGCTCTACGCTTCTATGATTTCAAGACTGGCATCTTGCACTGGCTAGCCTGAGCCAACATACTCCATATCATTGTATAGGGAATCAAATTGAATCATACATGAAACATTTTGGCAGTACTAGGAACTGTGTAATAACACCTTCAGACATGATATTTGCATGATCAAGGGGGAAGCAACAATACAGACACATGTGCTTCTGCAGTTGAATTTAACACAAAGTAGGCAAGCCTGAATACTATCAGTAGTTATTAATCACTGAGAAACACTACTGTGAAGACAAATAGAGGAATTTAGACCAAAATATAAATTAAGATAAACCACTCTAGATTAAACAACAGATACTACGAATATGTTCCATCAGTAATTTTTAATTGAATTCCCTACAGCTATTTGTTCTTTGATCTAAGCACAGTGATAAAGCCATTGTGATTTTTAATTGAATTGTGTTGGTGTTATGCTAAACTCACATACAAGACATAGTCACATTTGAAGATGTAATTTTTATGCACAAGGATCACTCCTTGTGAACTGCTTCTTGTACAGCTGCACTAAATCACTGTGTTATGTTGTGTAATATAAGGAACTAGGCTGTTTAAATTAGAACTGCAGGACAGAATTAATTAGTAAATATTTCATCCATAAAAACTGTGCAATTATCAGACCCTCAGCCTGAAGAAATTATAAGCATTCCTAGGGATGGTACCTACACGTTTACAGCAGATTTTGGTGGGGATAAGTAGCCAAAAATTTGATATCCATAACAGCAGATTTTTGTTATTTTCTGTAGAAATACAGAAAATACATTTTCCTGCTATTTATAAATATTAAACATTTAGTCCAAAGATTGAATTAATTTTATTTGCATAAAACAAAACCAATTAAAAATTTTATTTTGAATTAATTGATATATCTGTGAGGATAAAATCTGTTCATTCTAATCAAAGACAACAATAGCCTTTTCATACTTAACACAACACTGTAGTTTCCACGAAGCCCTTGAATTTAGAGCCTCAGATAAAAGATAACCCTGCTCTTCTCAAAACTCGACTACAGCTTTACACCTATTTGTACGTACTTCTTTTATGTTACACCACTAAGATGAATGCTGCCATTTACAATTCCGCAGAGATGTTGAGGTCTTGAGTGTCTCTGTACTGAGGTATACCCCTCTCTAAAGTAAAAAAAATATGAAAATATCAAAAAATTTCTTAATATTTTCTTGAGGTAGGTTCTTTCTGTAAGTGAGTAGCCTTATAAAAGGAAGAAGTAAATAAATAAATTAGTAAACAACAAAAATTATTAAACATCTGCAGAAAAATTGCAAGTAAAATTGGATATAATTGTGCAAAATTATTAAGTTTTCTATCTATTTAGAAAACAATCGCAAGTAGTTGGGGTTTTTATTACTAAACCACTGCTTTTATCTCAGAATCATAGGATGGATGAAGTTGGTTGGGGCTTCTGAAGATCACCTTGTTCAACCACCCCTGCTCAAGCAAGATCACCTAGACAAGGTTGTCCAGGACAAAGTCCAGATGCCTTTTGAATATCTCTAAGGCAAGAGATTTCACAAGTGCTTTGGGCAACCTGTCCTAGTGCTCAGTCACTCTAGCTGTGAAAAAGTGCTCTCTGACATTCAGAAGGAACTTCAAGTGTTTCAGGCTGTATCAATTGTATCCCATTTTGTCACTAGGCACTGATGAAAAGAGCTTCGCACTGACTTCTTTGCAGGCCCTCTTCAGGTATTTGTACACATTGACAGTATTTCCCCTGAACCTTCATTTCTCCAACCTGAACAGCCCAGCTATCTCAGACTTTGCTCAGATGAGATGGTCCAATTCCTTTATTATCTTAGAGCTGAGTAGAGGAACAGGATCACCTTCCCTGGCTAGTGTCAACACTTTGCCTATTGCAGGCCAGGATACCTTTAGTCTTCTTTGCCACAAGAGCGCAATGCTAGTATCTGTTACCAGTCTTAGAGAGGTAATCTAATAAAAGAGACAGTCCACAGAGCTTTTCCATTGTTTAGAAAATTAACTTCAATTAAAAAAGGACATAAACTTTCAGTATTGATATTTCCTGGCAAGACTGGTTTAGAAGAACATTTTATTTGCTTTACCTGCTTTGTTAAGATATGCTAAGTTCATGCACTATTCTTCTTAATGAATATGCCTTTTCATACATAATGTATCATGCTTTTATTCTGTCATCTTTGCATTTTAGTTTACCATGCTTCTATTACCTCAAGCTTAAATGCTTTGTTTGATCTTGGTTTCACACTAACACAGTTCGAAAACATTCCTAGAAGCTTTTGAAGATGTACAACTTTTTAAACAATTTATCAATTTTTATTGCAGTGAATATCAGTGTGATTGAAATTTTCTATCAGCAACTGCTTTATATACTTGAGCGCTTCCTGACATATTCTTGAAGTTCTACAATGGTTCCCATAATTTACTCTGGTCAGTTTCAGCCAACCTTAGACTTCAGTTGAACTGTCTAGGTTTAGGTAACTATTCCCTATTGGAATAGGCTGATGGCAAAAATTTAAATCTGAGCTACTGCTGAATTCTGTTTTATTCTTTACTATGCATCACAAAATTGCTAGAAAAATAAGGTCAATAAAAATGCGACCTAAATATCTCACTGAAATGAAATTAATCTTATATTAAGTTATTTGTTTATGCAAACCTTCTAGGATTTTTTCTCTTTTCCTTTGTTAGGATTTAGTTTGAGATTTCATTCTTCCCTTCCTTGTATCTAGTATTCCCCACTACCAGTGGTAGCTATAAATCAAAAAGGCATGGACAAACTGCAGGTACCTTGGAATGAGAGAACAGGAGATACAGAGAGAGATAGATTACATAAAAAACTGCTAACTACTTAATTAAAATAAAAGAGACTCTATTCTTTCAGGATTTTTTAGTCCCCTGTTTCATACTTCAAGTAAATTAGACTTCTTCCAAGACACTAATAATCTGAATGAGGGTTGCAAAGATGGATACAGTATTCTAGAGGTGATCTAATGGGTCAAGAAAATTTTTGAGGAAAATAAACACATTCCCTGATCTACTTACTGGCTATGTTTCTGATCAACTTTCTGTCCATCAGTATCTTCAGGGACTTTTCAACAGTTTTTCATCAGTCACTGCTTAGGCAATACAAAGGGACAGTTTTGTACCGTTAAAAGGGGTTAGTTCACACCTGTCACAGACCTTTACATCTCTCCTTGTTTAATTTAATAGCATTCCTTTTGGTCTGTTGGTCCAAGTTGTCCACGGACCTCTGAAAGGTGGCATCAACCACACCCTAGTTTGGTTCATCCACAAATTTTATGAGGACACAACCACAGATGAATAAAATACATTGAATGGGATAGGTTCAATACAGATCCCTGATAAAGTCCCTGTAACTGGCCTCCAGATAGAGCATGACAACAACAACCCTCTGTCCTCAAAAACCCCAAGTCTTTTCACCCATTTAGAACATAAGGCCATAAAGTTCAACATCAAGCTATCCAAGCCATAATGTTCCAGCTCAAATAATTGAATCACAGAATCATAGAATGGCCTGGGTTGGAAGGGACCTCGCGGACCACCTAGCTCCAACCCACTAAACCGGGTTACTCAAAGCCTCATCCAACCTGGCGTTAAAAATCTCCAGGCACAGGGAATCCATAACTTTTCTGGGCAGCCTATTCCAGTGCATTACAACCCTCACAGTAATGATTTTTTGTTTCTAATATCTAATCTAAACCTGCTCTCTTTCAGTTTGAAGACACCCCCCATTGTTCTGTCACATATCCTTGTAGACAGTTCCTCTCCATCTTTCCTGTAGGCTCCATTCAGGAACTGGAAGGTACTGCCTTTTCCCACCCATCTCCACGACCTTTCATTAATGACCGAAAGCAAACTAGCAGGGACCTCCAATAGCTCCCTCTGCAAGAAGACATTTTGGTTTTCTCATGATTTAACCTGTAATGGAAACTAAGCCTCACATAGCTGCTCATTCACTCCCCCACAGTGGTATGGAGGAGAGAACTGGGAGAGTAAACTTGAGAAAACTCATGGGTTTAGATAAAGACATTTTAATAGGTAAAGCAGAAGTCACACTTGCAAGCAAATACAAACATTTAATTCATTCACCACTTCCCATGGGCAGACAGGTGTCCGGCTGCCTCCAGGAAAGTAGGGTTCCATCATGAGTAATGGTGACTTGGGATGACAAAAGCCATCACTACAAATGACTCCCTCTTCCTTTCCCCCCCAGTTTATACGCTGAGCATAATGCCGGGGTATGGAATACCCCTTTGATCAGCTGGGGCCAACTGTCCTCTCCCAACTGCTTGTGCACCTCCAACCTACCCTGTGTATGCCCTGCTCAATAAAACATCCCTCTACAGCAATAAAAACATCCCTGTATTATCAATACTGTTTTCAGCACAAACCTAAACACAGAGCCAAAGTTGCTAGTATGAAGAAACGCAAGTCCATCCCAGCAAAAACCAGCATAATTTTCAATATAGAATTGGTCATTTTGTGTGAGATCATTTTGAGATTAGTCTGACCTCATATACCAAAAGGATATCCTAGCACAAGACTATGGGTCTAAGCACACAATCAATAACTATTATAGAAAATTAAAATCAGGGGGGAAAAATACATAAAAACTACCACCACCACTCCTCATGAATTCTTCTTTTACCTTACACACACTTCCTTGCCATAGGTGTAGAGGAGAAAGATACTGTGCAGAAGTACTGTGCAGAAGATTTTTAATATAATTTAGTAAAATCAGGTTGCACAAAATTCAAAGAGAAATTGGTTTCTATGCACAGATTTGCCAAAGTACAGAAGGAAGTTTTCATTTAATATTCTTATAGCCATATTCTTTTATATCAGGTACAATGACATTGCTAAGATCAGATAAATCTCTCTTGGCATCTCATTCAGAACAATTAATACTAGCACATAATACAGGTGATTTTATTTCCATTTTATTCTCAAAAAAATTAATACAATCTCATATGAGAAACATATCATGTTAATATTTAAACGAACCAAAAGCCTTTGCAAAAAGAGATATTATTTATTTCCTTAATAACTGTCATTAACCCTACAGATTCCCATTGATAACCCTGGAATTCAGGATTCAGTAGATTTTTTTCTTTTAGCTGCTCCAGCAATTTTGTCTTTCATTTTAAAATATGCTATATCTCCAAACACATCACAGCCTACACTGATAATAGTTTATAAATAAACATTGTTATTCATTTCCATTTTGCAACTCCTGTAAAAGATGCATTAGCCTTCATTATTCTGTTCATGAACCTGATGATAATTTCTACATTGTCTTTTTTAATTGCTTTCCAAGTTCACAGCACTTCTTCTACATAATAATCTTACATTTACATTGAATTCTTTATCCTGAAAGATACCAAAGCCCTTCAAAAATGTGAACTGAATTCTATCCTCAGTTTTATCCAAACACCCACCAGCTGCACAGAAATTGAAAATCTCTGAGGAGATAATTTGATAACTTGAATAAAAGGAAATTGATCACTTCAGCAGAAAACACAGAACTAGTTCAAACTGGTAAGAAGTGGCTTCCTGTAATTTAATTTGTTTTTCTTCTGGGATTGCTCATTTTTTCATAAACACATTTCCCTAGTCAGCTGGAAGTTTGCATGAAGTTAAAAGACTGTCCTTATAAAAGGTTGATTTTTCTTCTAATTTCACACCAGTTTTAACTGAATTGCTTTATCTCTGTTCTTATATCATGTTTTTGGGGCTGCTTTGCTCACCCCAAGTTTTTCATAAGCTGTTAATTAGGTCCAATAATATCACAGTTCCAGATAATTTCCAATCTAACATGTACAGGATGGATCCATCATGTTAGTTATCATATTACAGGTTTTTGCCTGGTCAGAGTATTCTGGTGGCTTTCACCAAAAATATTTAAGTGCTCTCTAACAATATTTTAAGCATCATGTATCGTGCATGCTCTAAGTTTTTATTTTCAAACCCCAGTATTTGCATGATATGGAACCTAAAAAATTGCATGAAAATGAAGACTCTATTACCAAAAAAATTACAGATTCTGAATAATGTTTTTTAATAATCAAGTGAATCAAGTCAAACAAAATAAAAATACAAAAAATTTAAGGAATTTTTTGGTACTGTAGAATATAGTGAGGAAAGCAAACCAAGCATGTATTTTCCGGGGATTTTCAGGATACAGATTTCTGATTTTTTTTCAGTTACTTTAATTTATAAGATTGTTTTATCAAAGGTTTCTTCAGAGGCTGTATTTCTTCTTACATGTAAGAAACAAATAAGAACTCCTTGCATACATATTTTTGTCTGCACAAGGATGACCCTGCAGACTAGGTAAGTATTGAAGATACTCTAATGGGGATATGTTTAAAAAAGTGCTGGTCAAAAATGAATGTCAAGTGATATTTCTAAAAGCAACCTGCTTTTTCACAAACATTTTTCACCAAATTTTTTTACTGATTTCAAACTACTGCTTTTCCACACTCGCAGATCCACCATGTAACAGAAGTTTCAAAAAAGCTCTATAAAGCAGACATGAGTGTCTCCCCGTTTCTCAAAATATTGCAGTGATCTCTAGTCTTGGTCTGCCATGAGTTTTTTTAATAAACAAGTCACACTGAGCACAAAGACATATGGCTAATCAAACAAACAAACAAAAAATTATTTACTCTTCAGAAAGCTATTACTCTGATTAGTAGGCATTTTCTTACTTTCCTTCAGCAAGAAGGAAACAAACTTTATGAACCCTTTCTAAAAATGTGCTTTGTAACACACTGAGAACTTCTCTGGTCTGGTAACAAAAGATCACGGGCCCCAGAAGACAATGAAATTGCAAGTTGAATAATGGCAAAGCAAAACTTTTTACCCACAGATCTATATAACTGGGGCAATGGAAAAGGTATTTTGTCCTAATGCAAAAATTCTAAGAGAAGCGGTGTTTTTATTTCTTAAAGTGCTAATGGTTATCTTTCTTAAAGCTCTTCTTGTGAGAGATTTCTGAATCTTGTTGACCTCCTAGGGCATTCAGAACAAACTCCTGGCTTTTTTTCATGGACTTTTTGCTTCCCAATATTGCAGAATCTAAACAGGAATCAAAAGAAAAATTACAAGACCAAGATGGCCATTCAGGTTTTGTTACAAAACTGACTTGAAGGGTTATATATGTTCATCAGTGAATACAAATATGAATATAGCTTCTAGATATTCTCAAGGTATCTCAGTATATCCCCTGTCTCCAGATTTGGGTATCTATCTTCTTTCAGATATATTTATTTTAATTCTAGGAGTCCACTTATTTCAAATATTTTTCTTAGCAACAGGAACACATAAATCCCAACACCCTTCATTGTACATGCTCCTACCTACGTTTTTTTGTTAGATCACTGAATGACAAATTACCAGTTCCCAAAGATGTTTAGTAAGTATGGTTAATGAATGTATAGTGTCAAAGTAGGAGTAGAATGGGTTTTCAATTAAAAAACCCCAATATTTGTGTTATTAACTAATGTCTCACATCTCTGGATTTTTTATTTTTACAGGAAGGATTCCTATACCTCTTTGCATGAGAAATAATACTTGAATATGCAGCTGTTGTTCATCTGGGTGATCTTGTTTCCAACACTCAGGAGAGACCTGCCACGGATCATCAGCTGTGTAAAGCCTTGAGGGGCCACACAAGCCAAAAAGAGAAAATGTAATTGCAATTCACATGGGACTGCGAAGTGCTAGTATAAAAGGTCACAGCACATCATCATTTATTCCTCAGCAGCTGAAGTCTGGAAGTAAAATCCTCTGTAGAAATGTAGAGACAGTTATATCCTAAAACAACAAGAGAAGGATAGGAGAGGTCACAGTCACAAGAAGGATCTCAGAGGTGCAAAATGGAAGACTCTGGAGGAACTTAATTATTATTCTCCATAACTGGAGATGTCTTCAAAAACCTCTGAGGCAAAGAAAAGTCAGCTCAGACACAGATGTCCCAGACATGACTAATTTATTGTGCAATAGGATCCAAAACCATTTCTCTGTTAGGGCAGTCCCCATGTCCACTTGCGCAGGGCAAATGGCCAGTTGATATTGCACATGAAACAGCGGGAAACTTCCACACTATTTCACTCACCTTTTATGATGATAAACCCATTTCTAGATGTTTCTTTGTTCCCATTCATCTGTGCAGCAGCTTCTTCCAATTTATTCCTGGAGATATTGAAAGCAAAGAGGCTAGGAAACCATTAGGTTGTCTGTTTTTAACTCTGGGTATTTGCTATTTCACCTGGATGGAAACCCACAACTCCTAAGGGATCTGGACTGCCATGAGAGTGCCATATTTCAGACACAGTTCAGCCTGCTTTTCAAGCTAAGAAATCTTTTAACGGATTACATTTTAGGCAACTAAGTTACATACAGTTAAAATAGACTGGATATACACGTATGCTTTCACCTTTTGTAATGGAAATTGAATCAGATTGTTTTAATGGGTCAGAGGACATGTAAAGAACCCTGCCAAAAAAAAAGTGAAAGTATGGAGAGGGTAGGAAAAGATATAAGATTAAGGAAAAGACATTAAAGTTTATCTTTTTTTTTAGTTGGGTATTGTCAGCAGTTGAATTCTAATATATTTTAGAGCATTTGTTTTCTGAAAAAAATGTCTTAAATACGCATGTGTGCAGAGACATTAATAAGAGTTACAGGAATGAGGCAATCCAAGGTAGGAGAAAGAAACAAAAAGGCTTTCCACACAACAGTATTTAAAAGCTGGAACAGGCCATTTCACCCCTATAGGCACTTGTATTTGCTGCCTTCCTACCTTAGCTTTCGAATGCCAAGATAAATGGGGAATCAGAAACTACAGAATTGTCATTCCCCCTTCTGTTTCTACACTTGCAGTGTGGAACATTTTAAGTGCTGCCTTTAAAGGTACTAGGAAGGTTTTCTTGATATTTTTCAAACTACTTTTGACTGGGGTTCTGCCACCACATTCCAAACTTTTATAAAGGTGTCAGGTATAAGAATCAGACCTTTCAAAACATAGGAAAATCTAGACTTCTCTGTTTTACTCAGACATTCATAAGTTTGTTTTCTCATTCATAAGGGGTAGAACCTCCTTTTTTCAAAAACAAAACAAAAACCAAAACCAAAAGCTCTAATACATACAGTTTTACACCAACTTTTAAGTATTGGGTTTTTCAGTATAATTCTTTCTTAACCCTCTTCCAAAGCTGACAATGCTAGTATTATCAACAAGAGCAAACTGTTAAAGACATATGTATTTCAACATACTATCTCCTTCCATACATGATTCCAACAAATAACATAATACCAAAACCGCAAATTTGAATTTGAGTTTCTGACTATGACAGAAGAAGAAATTATTAGGAAACATAAAACTGCCTTTGCATGCCAAAACCTATCACATATTTTCTTCCTACACAACTGACTAAATGACTAAATTGATTAAACTACTTCATATTCTGTTGTACAGATACTGAGTGTTTGTTGAAAGCAAAACTAATTTAGTGTGGTGTTGACATAGGACTGCATTTATGTAAGTAGTCAAAGCAGACAGGGCAGTCTGTCACTATGTAGTGGCAAGTGGAGTCTCTGGTGTAAGGATTCTTGAAACTGTATTTTATCTTCAACTTGACTGCCCCACTGACCACTCCTCTACTCGGTTTTTATAATCCAGCTGCCCTTTGGTTCTGTATGTCCCTACCAGCACATACATAAAACAAGGTCATAGGATAGGAACATGGAAATAATTCAGGCTGAAAGAAAACTGAGGACATATCCCGTTCAACCTCCCTCTAGCTGTCCTGGATATGAGGTCAGACTAGACTGACAACATAAACTTTCTGGCCTGCTTTGCTCTGCTCTTTGACTGTCCTCTGGTACATCAATCCAGACTGTCCTCTGGATTCCAGCCTGAATCTCTCTAGTTTCAGCACCTGCACATTGCTTCTCGGCCTTTCCCCATATCCTAATGTAAACAGACTGGCTGGTGCCTCCTCAATTGCCTGTCAGTGCCAAAGAGCTGCTGTTAGGTTCCGCTACAGCTGTCTCCTCTTCAGGCTGAATGGTCTCTAGTCCTGTAGGAACCCACTCTCCTCACAGCTTTGATGTTGGCCTTCTTTGCTTCCAGGACACACCACAGGCTCCTACTATCCTTGCCATCCACCACATCCCACAGGCCTGTTACAGAAGAGCTGCTTGTCAGGCAGTCACTCTCCAGCATGTATTTTTATGAAGGGATATATTCCTTCCTGGGTGTACGAGCTTGCATTTGTCTTTGTTGAATATAATTAATTTCATGTCAATCCATTCCTCCAACTTCTCCAGGTCCCTCTGGACAACAGCCATGCCCTCAAGCATATCAACTGATACCTCCTTGTCTGCTGTTTACAGAACACCTTATATGCAAGCATTCCATAAACTCCTCCATGTTAACAATCAAGATGCTAAGTAGGCTGGTATCTTTGTTGCTCCACTTGTTACCGGCAGCCTGGTAGAATGCAACTCATTATCACTACATGCTGAGCCTAACAACCCAATGAGTTTTGCATCCATCTTGTTTTTCTTCCATTCAGAGTGTATCACGCTAACTTGGATAGAATATTGTGGAAGACTCTCAAAAGCCTTTCTGAAGTAAAGTAAATGACACCCATCCCTCTGCTGATGATCAAAAGTCTGGTTATTTTTTCACATACAGAAATCCACTGGATCAAGCATGTTTTAGCCTTGACAAATCAAGCTTTAACAATCACAGGCACAGAAATATTTTTCAGTAAGACCCACTCTATGACCTATCCTGGTATCACAGTTGGTTGACTAGTTTGTGCTTCCCCAGGTAGTTATTTTGGTACTTTTTTATTAGGAGTGTAATATTGTTTTTCCTCCCATCATCATCCCATCCTCCAATTTCCAGGTTTTAAAGATGCTAAAAAGCAGCTCTATGAAGATATTGATCAGCTCTCTCAGCAACCTTTGATGAAGCTTGCCCATGGATATACTATGGATCAATTTCACCCAAATAAACTCTGGCTTGATCTGCATTCACTTTCTTCTCCTTGAATCCCTTCACCAGTCTTTGTCGGTAAGACTGAGGCTATGAAGGCACTGAGTACCTCTGCCCTATTTGTAACCATGGTAATTAAATCACTTGCCCCATGGAAAGACAGAAAGAAAGTGCCCCTCTAAAATTAACAGCCCATATAAGAGAGTATAAGGCTTCAGCTCCAATCCGACAACATGACATTAATTGTATCCAAAGCCCCAACAGCCCCAGAAAAAGTTATGATTAGTCTTGCAATGGAAAACTGGAAGTTCCATCCCTATTAAGTAGGCTGGGGCAGGGCCAGTGGGTCCAGGTATAGATGTTCAAATGTCAGCACGTTTTGTGGACATCACGAACCACAATGGCCTATACAAATATGCCTATTTTTTTAATAGAAATATTTATTTGTCATCATATGTAATGATGGTGACAAAACCAACAAAAATTCAACTTTACTCTTAGTTGCTCTTGTTAGCTTATATTTTCTGAACCACATTAAAAGCATTTGATTTCTGAATACCTCTTGACAGTGAGTAAATAACTCTTATAATATTTTTAGTGGTAAGTACTATTAGTGTCTGTATAAAAGTTTTATTTAATATTTTTTCACAATTGCTTAGTTAGTATGCATTGCACTGCTATCCTGCAATAGCTAGACTATAAAAGAACTGTTCACCTGTACAAAGCTTCTTATCTACTTACAGAGTGATGGACTCCAACCCCACTGTCACTACGAAATTCTAAGTGACCATTTCGTGCAGAAGAGTGATACTAGCAGTGGACACTAGTGGGCTCCATGTTTTTTACAACATTGTTTCTTTGTTATTACAAATTACATCGATGCTGTCACAGATGAACTACTTTTTCAAGGGGTTGTGAGTTTTCATTTCAAGTATCACTACTGTCTTCAAGCCAGCAATAAAATGAATTAATTTGTTCTTTAGGCACTGGTTTATAGCTAAATGCTTATCAGATGGTGATGTTTGGTAAAGGGAAGAGCTCTTAAAATTTATATGATGAGTTTGTAAGAAAATCTCCAGTTTACAGTTTTAATACCTGTGCGAATTTGGAAAACAACAGGTTTCTATGGCCTGCTACAATAGCAGCAAGCCACAGAAAGCAGACACATAGACACATGTATATTAACAAATATCAGGTAATGACTTTATGCACATAATAGTCTTCAAGAAGTAATTACTCACTGGTTTGATTTAAAAAGTTTCCATCCTCTGATGCTGATCTGTGTCTCCAGAAACTATCATTCTAAACACAATTCCTTTTTTTTTTTCAGTTACTGGAATCACCTGCATAGGGATTCAGCCCACATTCTAAAATAAGGAGTGATTCTATCTTCTGTGTAAACTTTTGTATCCCTTTCATCATGTCTTTCTCATTTTATATATTATTTACTTATGAACCATAGGCTTCCTTGTTCTAATTTATTAACTGCTGGAAGAATTATGCTAGTGCTAGCTCTGCAAGATTAGATCCTATGTTTTAACAAATCTCCCTTATAAATTATCTCTCCTTGCAGTTTTCATACTAGCACTACAGGTTCAGTGATCTTTACAAATGAAGGCCAACCCCTTAGTCCATTAAAACCATTGGCAAAATTCTTGCTAAATTCAGTGTGAACAGATTTGAACTCTTATGTCTCAGTTGTCAAGTAATAGCTAGCACCTACAGTGATAAACACCTACTCTTTATTTTTAAACCCTGACAACATAAACAGGTTAATGCCAAAGTAAAACCTAATGGCAATTTCACTTTGCTTTTTAACTGTCTGAAAATTTATGTTCTTTTTTAATTTCACTCTTTCCTCACATCAGATATTCCAGAGTTCAGAAATTAACTTACGGAAAATGGAAGATGAATGTTGCACCTCATTGAAACTCTGCAGCAGTTAACAAGCATGGCAGCAGGAATTGGTTTGCCCTTTGAGAATTAGAATTCTTCCTACCACAGTGCCTAACACATTATGACCTGGTCCTGCAAAGTCCTACCATATGATTTACAGCATGCTGATCACCCAGTGAAATCAATCCAATATTTGTTAAATTTAGGTCAGATTAAGGAAAGCTGCTGTAAATAAGTATTTTCTGGCAAATGCAATGAATTTGGAGGTACTGGCCTCCACACAAAATTTTATTCTATGATTGAGTTTCATAATATTAGCATTAGATAAGCAAAACAGTGATAAATGTCTGCTGAGGTGATGACTGGCTAGGTGGAGAGCAGTAGATATATTTATCTTGACTGTATCAAGGCTTTCAACACTGTCTTTCATAATATCCTCATAAGCAAGCTTATTAAGTATCAGGTACAAAAATGGACAGTCCGGTGAAGTTAAAACAGGACCGCCAGAGAAAAAAAGGGTTGTGAACAGAGGAACAAAGTCCAGCTTGAGACCAGTCACTAGTGGTGTAACCTGGAGTCTGATACTGAATCCAAAATGACCTGGATAAGGAGAGAGTGAATCCTTAGCAAGCTTGCATATAAAACAAAACGGGAGGAGGTGAGCGAGAGAGAGACTGACACTCTGATACTCCATGGCTGTCCTACCATTCAAAGGGTTCTGGACAAACTGAAACAGGTTGGGAAAAAGCCACAAAATCCAGCACAGAGAAATGCAAAGTTATCCCTCTGAAGGGGGATAACTCAGTGCATTAGCATACCCAAGGAGTTGACTGGATGGAGAGCAGTTTTGTTAAAAAGGACATCTGGGTTCTGGCGGATGCCAAACTGACCATGAACTAGTTATGTGCTCTTGTTAGGCTGGGCATCACAGTACAGAGATAGGAGCATAATGGACTGACTCCAGTAAAGGGCTGCAAAGGTGGTTAGGAGCCTGGAATGTCTGTCATATGAGGAGAGGCTCAGAGATCTGTGAGTGTATAGCCCAGAGAAGGGTCAGGAGGAAGTTGTTGACATCTATAAACACCTGACAGGGGTGAAGGGACGATACAGCCAGACTGTTCTCAGTGACACCGAATGATAGGAGGCAATGGGCAAGACTGAAATACTGGAAACCACCTTGTGAGCCCCTTAGTACTAGGAAATTTTCCTACTGCACAGGCAGGCATGAAAATTAGGCTGAGGTATACAGAACGACGCATAGGCAAAAGGCAGCTAGTCCCAATAGAGAATACTGAGTTCCTATTTAAGAATTATGTAATAATCCTTATTAGAAGGTGATATCAAACGATATAATTCTGCAGTTTTTCCTTCTCCAACACAAATCAAGGAATGTTACTTAGTTTATCTTTACATAGTGACAAAAATGTGCCTCATATAGACACACATTCTTTCCACTTTTCACCATTTTCTGGGCAAAAAATCAACTGATCCAGACCAATGATCCCCATTTATTTTGTTTGCATCCCTGCCCCAGCCCTTCCTGTAAGACTCAAAACCATCCTCACCACTTGTGAAAAGTCTCTAATACAGCTAATATAAGGCTCTTTTTTTTTTTTTTTTTTTGGCTATACAAGAGAACTTAACCCTTGTAGTCTCCCTGGAACATAAAGTTTTTTATGATCTGAAATGGTAGGGCAGATTTCTGACATGCCAGGTAAAATCCTCTGAATTTGCTACGTGCCTATAATAAATAGACCTTACAGATCTCAAGATCATAGCTAAAAAAAAAAAAAAATCCCATCCAGGAGATATAAATCATTAATTGCAAGGTCAAAAGTCTTGCTCAGTAAAGGAAACATGAAAAATATTTACCATCAATCACTCACATACCCCTCTCAAATGAGCTGATATATTAAGTATTATGTTATACCATGTTTCAAACCAGCTTTTTTAATAGTATGCTTTCAGTAATTTGTTTTACAAACCCAAACTATAATTAGATTTTTTTACAAGGTAACAGGAAATATAACAGCATCATGCCTCAAACAAAACCAGCTTAACAATGCTGTTCAGTTTAAACTATTGCATATTTTGGCTCTGTTAACAAAAGAGCACCCTGTAGAAACATATTGTCAGAGGTTTCTCTGATTCTAGGCATTTTCCCTGGCATTAAGGTGTCTTAGGTTTTGCCATTTTTCTATTAATAGCTTCTGCTGACAGTTACAGTCCACAGCAATCATGTTTCAAACAGCTAGCAACAATGGTAGCAGTATGGTGTATGCTACATTTGATTTTCTTAGGCATGACCAACGAATGGATTCATATTGAAGAAGAAGTTTCAATATAGTGAAGAAAGATGTTGACAAAAAAAGTCATAAATTTCTGCACAGCAATTTTAACAGAAAATATCAAGCTTCAAATCTAAATTTTCTAATTCATTTTAGATGAGACCTTAATGAGGACTTACTTGATACAGTTTCTAGTGGAAAGAATAACTTATCAAAACCAAAAGTATTTCCCAGCTTTGAGAAACACAGCAAACAAACAAACAAAAATTATTTACAACACATTAAGGCAGACTTCAAATGTGACTAAAAATTTAAGCCTTCAACAAAGATGGAAGAAAAATTTGCTTTTCTATGAGGGCAAAACCAAGCTACTTTTCCCTGAAATCTTGAGCTGACAAATTATAGTTTTTAACAGTGATTTAATCTCTAATATATAAGGTTCAAATTTTTAAAACAGGGTATTTCAAAAGCAAACTAACTTAAAGTCCCTTCAGATTTTCAGATGTATGACTGAAGTATTTCCACTGCTGATAAACATGGCTATGTGTGTGGAAATTGCCCAGATTCTTCTCCTCTTACTACCTTCCCCAGTCCCTCCTTTGAAGGATTCCTTCTTCAAAGAAGGATTTTTGCACTGAGGGAGTACACCTTTCACTACACCCTTGAGAATTCACTAGTTAAAAAAATCCAACAAACAAATAGAACTTATGATTTACACTCTCCTACACCTAAATGTTCCATGTTGCTGTAAAGCTTGGGGAAAAAAGGAAATCAGTGGTCACTTTAAAAAGTTAGGAAGTAATTTTAGTATTTAGATTTCAGTAATACTTAAACAAGTTGAAATTATATCTGGCCTCCACCTGGCTGCATCATCTGTGCAGACTGGATCGCAGGATTTACTAAAAAAATCCCATTTTTGTCTTTGTGAAACACTATTTCTGCAGGGTCTCCACTACTGGTCTTCTTTAGACAAATGAAACATCAGACACAAATTATATACGTACAACTCACATAAGGACATAAATAACAGCCATAAAGTGTCTTCTTTTATCAGGCACACTTTATTTATTTATTTAATTACTTACTTTCTTACTTACTTACATACTTGGCTGTGTGCTGGAGAATGGGCTAAGGAGGTGGAAGAACATTTTACCAGCACAGCATTGTCAAACCATGAAATGTGAACTGCAGTCAAACTGCTAAGGCAACAAATGCCCTCAATCCTTCCCCTAAAGCGTTGAAAATCTAAAAAGAAAATCAAGAGCATTAGCATGACCAGAAGTCAATGCTTCAAAACTGAAATGAAATAGAAATCTGTGTTTAAATGGAAATGCATCTGAGACAACAAAAATTAGCAACAGCAACTCATAGGTGAATCTCACAGCCTGCAGAAAAATTGACAGTAGCACAGAGAAGAATAGTAGGCAGCAAGTATCTAGTAGCAAGCCCACTAATCTTAAAAAACACCCAGAATCCTGTTTGTCTTCACTTTGAAAACTATATGAGAACAGTTCAAAAATTTTCACGCACAAATGTTATGCTTTGAGCTTTCTGTCTGTTTAGGTGGGCAATGTTAATCAGTTTGCTTACAAATTCTACTTTTGCTTTCATAGCCTGTACAATGTTGTTTTCTATTTTATTCTAAATACATTTATTGGAATTTAAAGTAATCAAAACACTTTAAAACAGCAACTGTAGGAGCAACAGAATCAGAAAGGTTCTAGTCCATCTATCAAAATAAGCAACAGACTGTTTATTAAACAAATCAAGAAACTTCTATGACATTAGTCAATATGACTTACCCCAACAGCTACGTCAGTGCATTAGCAGAGGAGCAATTGTATTCCTTTTTAAAGTGCACTAGAGTAGTTTGCAGTAAAAGCCAATGTAAATCCAGTATTATCCTTTAGGTTTCTTGTTCTGATTGGGGTAATTCCTATGAGCACCTTATACTTCTTGGTACAAGGAAAAATGACAAAGAATGTCTTTTTGAGGCATGATTATCTCAAGCCATAAAACTGCACACACCACACTATTTTCCGGGTATACTTGCACTACTGTATCAACTTCTGCAGACATACATTTAGCATCGGATTCTTTATTTAAAATACTCTTTAATTCTCAGTCTTCTGCATTATACCTTTGACATGTATCAGCTATAGAATCCTGAGACCACAAAATGAACATCTAAAAGAACATGACAAACACTTATTTTCAATAAGCTTGGAAGACTGAAAAGTCTTTTATTATGCAAAGAAGACAGGTCTTTTTAACCTACTATGGCTATTATAGTGAAATCAAAATCTAAGTAATATAAAATTTATTAATTCATAGAGGCCTTTTTCCCTTAGGGTCCTTAAATACTTTACTCATAAGTAGCTACTTGATCTGAAAGCTTTTTCTCTGATATCTCTTCCTTTTCTTGCAGTACTTCCTGATTCTGCATTTTCCAGCAGTCATGCCCTATACATGAACAATACAGTTGTCCTCCAGTTGTTTTAATTTTCTGAGCGTATTTCTGCTGATGAAATCCAGTCCTTGGACTCCTTAAGTATATATTCCTGGTAGTACAAATTGAGCAATGAATACTGCAAACTTCCAAAAAGCATTGGGTAGCTAATCTCAAGATTTCATACAAATCGTAAAATATGACATTTTAGTGCAGTACTCCACAGTTAAAACAATAACAGAATAGTGTTTGTCCTTGAATTTCTATGGCATGTAAATGAGAATACTAACAAATACTGCTAAACTTTAGATTTTTTAAAATGCAACAAACCTGTCTCCTTGCCAAAGATATAATCAGCTATTCTATTTATAGGCTTTTCAAAAGCTCCACTTTCATAGTTGTTATGTGTGTCACAAATGTCAATGACCACAGCCTTAAAAAACTTTCAGTCAAAGAAGTATTAACTTACAGACAAGGAACTGAATCATTGCAATCATCAAAGGCTATTTGCATTTAGTTATAAGGAGCAAAACATGAGAGGAGGGTGGTTGTAAACTAAAAGAGGAAGTGAGGCATATCTGACACTGACACTAGGTGAATTCCTGGAACCACTGCAAGATGAAGAAAATTACTTGGGGTGACACTAGCCTGAAATTTAAATTTCAGAACTCACTGAATTCTCTGGCCATTAAGGCAAGCCTAGTAAACTGTATTCCCAAGAAGGTGTTTCTAAATTTTCATTTAACATACTTCTTGCTCTAGTTTCCTATTAGCGCAACCTTTATATCAGAGTCTTTTCTACTCCTGCTCCACATTGGACTTTCTTGTGCACTAGTCAGGTAATGGACCACCGTCTCCCGATGGGAATGATGCCTATGGCTGGTGAAGAGAAGACCAGCAAAGAATAAATCTAAGGTGGCCTAAATGCCTCAGAGAACCAGGGATTTAAGCCAATTACAAGTTGAACTGCTTTATGTGCACTCTTGAAGTGCCTGCCCAACTCCATTTATCTAAAAATTTCTCTCATATTCATCTGAGAAGTATTCATTTTGTGCACTTTAAGAACAAAGATTTGACAACCTTTGGATAGCAACCACAGAATAGCAATTGTTGTGTTGAGGATATATGCCTGATCTTAACCAAAGCTATAATATAAAAAAACCAAAGTGGACCACAAGGCTGTTGCCATGCAAGAAATTTAAGCTTCATTACATCTTCTGAGTTTTATTCTAGAGATTTCACAGTGAAAGATATTTTTTAAATAGAATTTTTAAATAGATTCTTTCTGAGTGAGAAAAAATGCCAGTTCCAGATCCTCCTTTATGCCATAGTCTGGGCATATAGCACGTTCAGGTATTCTGGTGCTGTGCAAGAGCTTTGTATGCTACCTGTCATCCTGTAACACACAATTCTCCTTAACCAGTTATTATTTTGTGGGGGACAAAATGTATCCACAGACATAATAAATACAATAAACTCAAATATAAATGAACTCTTACAGTGATTTATACAGACAGATTAAAGCTAATAAAATTCTCAGAATTATTCTTTTACTTTTTGGAATATGCAAACAGAAATAAAAAGTGAAAAGAGGGGCATTATAAGAGTTTGGATTGTTATGGTCTGGATAATTAGAGTATGGTAGGACAAAGTAGACAAAGAAGAGGAAGACTAAAAGCCTGATGTAAGGAGATTGCCCAGGAGACCAATGTTCCTTAAAAAATCCTCATGTGTTCTTGGAACCTAAGTCCAGAACTTACTTCCTAAGCTCCGTAACTTGGGTTGCCATTTCATAGTGTTTAGACAAAGTATCAGACTTTTGGCAGTTGTATTTCAGATATTTTGCTTCCATTCCTCTTGTCTTCACGCAGCTTCCACATTTTATATTGCCTCAGGGTGAGACTCAGCAGATCTCATAGCTGAGGTGAGCAGAGGCAAAATGAACAACCACATCACCACAATAATTAGAAAACCATAGTAAATCATCCAGTGCGGCATTCCTGGAAGAGTAAAGGCTCTGTACCTAGGTGGGATTAGTGCAGTGAAAAGTTAGGTGTCCATCAACCCCCATCCATGTATCTCTAGTCCGGTTAGTTACCACTTAGGAACTATTAGGTTTGACAGCATGAGCACTGTCAATCACAGTCGGTACAATGTGGTGTGAAAGTGGAGCAGTCACTAAGGATGGCCCTGTTTCTAGCTAACTTGTTTTGGCAGAATGTTTGTGTGCATCAACAGACTGAAATGTCAGAGAGCTGAAGATGATGTGGGTGAATGTGAAAAACCAGAGACAACTGCAGTGAAAAAGGAAGAATCCAGAATAAAAAATGAGCAAGTAAATACAAGGAAGAGCAGAAGATTAAAGGTATGAATCAATGTTGTAAACAATATTGTTAAAACAAAACCAGGAAGTTTTGCATTAAGAATATATTCCAATCAGGTTGCCGTCATAGGCAGGATAAGCATTAATTAAAATTGATCATTCAGCTTATTAAACTGTTTATGTCACAAGTGCCCTTTAACCACTTGTTATACCACCCAGTACTCTTCTATAGCCTGTAAACCACAAACGGATGGAAAGAGACAATAGATTTCCCAAGTGTGAATTTTGTATCCTGTGATGACACATGCACCCCACTGAAGCTGCCCATTAACAATATCCACAGAGCTCATAATCCCTAAATACATATTCATCTCTGTATGATTAACTAAAGTTATAAATAATATTAATATCATAGATATTTTGCATACTTACTAAGTGTTCCTGTTATACATAATTCTGTCTATTTTCACTTTCATCTCACAAACAATTAATGTTTGAACATTTTAATCTTGTTTTTGTGGTTTCTTCTAATTGAGGGGTTGTTTGGCTGGTTTTTCCTGGAGGGTTCACTCTGGATACATCTATGCTTAACTCTTATGCATCCATATTTAGCACAACAAAGCAGAAAATGTGCAACAGGCATTAACAGTGGAAAACTCTTTAGGGTGCAGATAACATACGCTAGATGTGTGCACAAGTGTTGTCCCTTAATTTGTCCAGAAGAAAATGGAAATAGGTTCCTTCTCTCCCTAAACCATATTGTCAACAACTTGGTTATTTTAGGAGACTGAAACATGCCAGAATGGCATGCTTACAGAAAGTAAACTAGCTCAGACCACTTTAGTTCTGTTGCGTATTCTGCATGTATGAGTTGTTTCTCTTCTCTTTCTTTACCCTATTATGATAGTATTACACTCCCAGAAAAACACACAGCAGGTTTTTCATTTGGTCTGTTGGTAGAAATTGGATAGCCAGTCCATGCAGAGATGTCATAGACACAGTAGGTAACTCCTTTGTGGTGGAGACAGAAAGGAAAGATCTTGTTGAAGTAAAGTTCTATGAAAATGTCATGGTAATTGTAAACACCTGTCTCTTATAACATTACCTGGAATATGGTGTAAAGTTATCCATAATCGGTTTTATACTACCAACGGCCATAACTACTTTTAGTAGCTTCCTTCAGCTGGCAGCTACAGCTTCTGAAAAGTGACACACACAACTAGATGCCTCCTGTAAGACAGAGAGAAGTCTATTTCTTGGACTCTTGGGAAGTGGAAGCACAGTCACAGAACCACTGAACCACTGAAAAGTTTGGTTTGGAAGTGAACACTAAAGGTCATCTAACCCAACCACTTTCTGCAATGGGCAGGGACATCCTCAACTGGATCAGATTAACTCTGAGCGCTGTCTGACCTGACCTTGAATGCTAGCAGGGATGGGATATCTACCACCTCCCTAGGCAACCTGCACCAGTATTTTAGCACACTCATCATGAAAGAATTCTTCTCTATTTATACCCTGCTGTAGCTTAAAATCATGACCTCATTCTCCCACTGCTACAGGCAAACTAAGTTTGACCCAATCTTTCTTATAATTCCCTTTTAGAAGGCCCCAAAAGCCTTCTCTAGTCAAAACACCAGCTCTCTCAGCCTTTGCTCATAGGAGATCTGTTCCAGCCCTCTGATTAATTTTTTGCCCCCATCTGGACTAGCTCCAACATGTTCCCTGTGCTGAGGACTCCAGACCTGGCAATAGTGCTCCCTTTGGGTGCGGTCTCATGAGAGCAGAGCAGAGTGGGAGCTCTCCGTTAAGAGCTAGGGAAGATAACATAAAATCTTTACACAGCCTTGTACCTATTTGCCTCTTTTAACAGTCTTTTTAAGCCCCATATTAGCGGCCAGTGTAAGTTTCTGCAATGCTGTATAGCGTAACATACCCACCAGGAGAAGATTTTCCCAACAGCTCTGGAGCGCTCTGGTTCCCTGAGCACAGGGTGTCACAGTCACAGCCAGGCCGTGTTTACAGGAGCAGCAGTGCACCCACAGTTACAGGCAGCTGAGCTGCAGCAGGGGCAGGCCGGGCTGGGGCGGTCATTCCGGGGCGGACACTCCCGGGAGGACACTCCCGCGCGGACACTGCCGGGCGGTCACTGCCGGGTGGACACTCCCGCGCGGACGCTCCCACACGGACACTGCCGGGCGGTCACTGAAGGGCGGACACTCCCGCGCGGTCACTCCCGGGCGGTCACTCACTCCCGGGCGGTCACTCACTCACTCCCGGGCGGTGTGGGGCCCGCGGGCCCGCCCAGGGTGATTCCCAGCGCGGGGGCGCCACCTGGCGGTACGGCGCGAGGCGGGCGGGGCGCGGTGCCCGCAGCGCTGGCGGGCCGTCAGGGCTCTCTGAGAGCTCCCGGCGGGCTGTGGCGCGGCCCGGCCCGGCAATGTCCCGCTTCGGCCCCGGGCCGCCGGCACCGCCCGCCCCCGGCCCTTCCCTTCTTGTTTCACCACAGCATTACGTCATCCTTTCTCTCCACGTGGAGGTAGCCTGGAAATAGTACTTAAAGATTCGCCCCGCTTATTAAAATTCCTTGCTTCTGTGCTCTTCCGTTCTTCTTTTATAGAAGCAGTGCGTTCGGACACTGAAATATGTCAAATGCGAGAGAGGATTTCTGCCTGAAAGACACATCCGGCTTCTTTTGCCATATTCAGGGAACAAAATACGTACTGTTGGAACAACACACAAAAACAGAACAAACGGTGGTTTGAGAGGTCCTTTGTTCTTTTCAATCCTAAAGGAAAGCTTTTGCTAGGGAAGGAAAAAAAAGCCACCTGCTATCACAGGTGTCAATTCACCTTAAGAAAAGAACTGCGCCAGACCCGTCTTATTTTAGTCCTCGAACACAAAAGTGCTGCTGGCTGAATCAAATTTGTTTCAGTGGTAGAATGTCTTTAACAAGGTTTTCACAATCACCGTCCCTGCAGTATAGCCAGGCAGGAGCCATGATGGGCACCACGGGTGAGAGGTGATGGGCAGAGCAAACACAGCTCTATGGATCTTTTAAAACACTAATTTTTATGAGATACGCATATTTCTGGGCATACAAAAAACCAGTGAATACAATTCTTTTAAGGATTCATACTGATACACAAGAATTAAAGAAGAAAGTAGACCCAGTTCCCTTTCCTTAGAAATAATGATGTTACAGCTGGCATTTTGGTATGTGAATTTCTAATGTCATGGCAGCATTTTCTCAACTCATCATGCCTAATTTCTTCTGAAGTTTAACGCAGAGTCTAACTTTAACTCTTTTGACTCTGAGTGATTTAAGAAAGAGACAAAACTTCACAACCTATGTAATTTTAAGTTGTAAAGCCGGTATGTTTATTGCAGCGCCGGGCAGGTGGGAGGTAGCCCTCCAAAGACACGCGCGCCGTCAGTCCCATATAGCTCAGTATATATGTGGTTACATGTTACAAATTCATAGAGTTTCCCAATACGCTTATACATATGCATAACCTATCCCCGCTTTGTATTATAATGAGTTCAAAACTCATTTTTATATCCTTGCGCCTGTGTAGTTCTGTTTATGGAGGGGTCTTTGCAGAAGGTCTTTTTCACTGACCTTCTCTCCCTCCAAAGGCCAGAACAACAAATTTGGGATTTTTTTGCCAGTGTGGAAGTTCCAGAGTATCACAGTCCTTGTTTGGCAAACACAATGAATGCTAAGTCAGTAGATATATTGTGTGGTGAGCAGTTTCTGACAAGTTATCTCTTAACTTCTGATTCCCTAGTATCATGAGAATGAACTAGTAGGGAGCAAAAGGCAATTTCATTTACCTTTAAAGCATTAGCAATTCTGCAATTAGCTCGATACTGCACAACTTTGATGATGGAATGAACATTTCATGACTGTTATAGTTTTAACACTATAGAACATGTCTGTTTGCCCATACAACTTTCACCTCTAGTCAGTAACTTCTAATCCATGAAATAAACCAGTGAGTGAGACTATAGCAGATGTGCTAATTTTACAGTAATACACTGAGCTTCTAAAAATAGACTCTATCCTTGCTCACATCAGATAACTCCAAGATGCAGTTTCTACATACACATTTACTGATTCTTAATAGTATGATCTTATCACTGTTTGTTATTTGAGTAACTGGAAATTAAATTTAATCCTTCAGCAAGACCAAAATAAATATAAAAATATATAAGCATTTATAAGAGGATAACAGTATTTCTTAGAGGAACATTGTAATTATTCGTTTGAATTCAGTATAATGTTTCATGTGGATTCAGCTTGATTTGAATTTGAAAAATTGGCACAATATTTCCGGCCTTAATCAGGGTAACTAATAATGTGACGTTTAGGCTCTTGGGCTGAATCAAATTAAGAAACCACTAGGGTTTTTTCCAAGAAAACTCTTCTTATGGCACATCCTGAAAGCTTTAATTTTAGCATCACTTCCCTTCTTTTTTCCCAGTTTGATCTCAGCTTTCCATCTGGCCTGTTTTTCTCATGAGGTACCAGTAGCAAGCTATAGCAGAGGAGATAGGTTAAAACAGTGTATCTACTAAAAAAAAGTTCCAGTGAGGTTTGTCAACAGTTAAATGTCCTTTGTTAAAAAGGTGGTATTCTCCATGCAATGTCCAGTCTTGGCTTGTCCATCTTCTGTTTATCACTCTACTCCGTAATAGCAGCATTTATACACCCACAGCTAAGCTGTGGGGAGAAAACAAGTTGCTTGCATTGAAAATAACCAGATATAATATTGAATAATCCATATGGGAGAAGTAAGTCCTGCTCTACTCCACTGAATCTGATTTAGCTTCTATGGTGACATATGATCTATTGCAGTTGGCTTTTCAAATCACCTGCTGAGCTTCTGTGTGCATTTTCTAGGCCTGGTTTGCAGTTTGTTCTTAGATCCTCTATGTCCACACAATTTACACAAAAGTTCTCTCTTCAAAAACTGTCAACCCTGTGGCTTTTTCTGTTGCAACCTCAATATTTGTAATGACTGTTCAAAATAACACTCCAGTGGTGCAAGACCACCTGGCTTTCCCTGCTATTGGTAGTGCCATTGAAACACAGTTCTCTTCATGTAGATTAACAGATTAGTTAGTTCTATACTATAGTACTATAGCAACACATGCATATATGTAATGCAGTTTTTCAGGTAATGTACAAGAAGTTATGTAAAAATATTAAATACTAGTAAATAACTGAAACAATGGCTCTTTTTATTTGATGCCTTAATAATTTCTAGTTTTTCCTCTTCATCTATCTGTAACTTGATGTAGTTCTGTGCTTCTTATAAAATGCTAAAAACCTCTGTTTCCCAGCACCTTTAGCCAAAACAATCCCTCTGAATAGAAAATCCAAGGACACATTCATTGCTCTAGGGCCCAAAAACAACAGTGAAATGGGGGGAGCAGGTGTGGGGTGGTTAACATCCTTGCCTAAGGGTGTGATTGGAGAATTAGGGATTAATATGCTAATGAGACAAAATTTTTAAAAGGTGAAGGGCTCATGACCCTGCATCCATTTTGGCTGTAGTCCCTCAAGGGGGACTTTGCTTGCCCAAATGTACCTTGAAGGCCTTGAATAAATTCATCTGCTTTTGTACTCCTAATTTTGTCATGTTCTCTGTTTGAGGTAGCCTGATTTAGGCATCAATTGACTAATTAAATCATTCCATATATTTGTATATTTGTATATTTGTATATTTGTATATTTGTATATTTATTTGTATATTTGTATATTTGTATATTTGTATTAGAATTATGTTGTTACTTCTCACAATCACTGAGTCCTCAGTATTCCCACTGGTTATTGCTGAAACATGGCCATAGGGCATTTAATTTGCCCAGTACCTAACATGATATTGCCTCACACTGTCAGTGAAATTCCACAAGCCATACAAAAGCAGAAATTGTTCAAACTCAGCAAAAGCTTCTCTAACACAAAATACATCCTTCTTATTCCTTTTTTTTTGTAGGCAGCTGATGTTCCTTAATTTAGTTGCTGTGTAAGAGGTTAGAAATGTCATATTAGTTTTTCCATGAGGTTATGGTTTATGTTCAAAGTTGCATTCAAAGTAGCACAGAGGCCATTTTTTCTTTTATCTATGTAAACCATACTCTATTTCATAGGCTAATGGACAGAAGTATATAGAGAAAAAAAGCCACTTTTTTTCAGTCACCTCTACAACTTCCTTAGACAAACAGAATCTAGAGTGAACCAGCAAAACAAGCCTAGGCAAAACACACAGAAGCACAGCAGATTGGTTTTCTTAGGGGTTTTGGGAGAGGTTTTTGTTTTGTTTGTTTGTGTTAGGTTAGGGGAGTTTTGTTTTGTTTTTATTTTGTTTGATTTTTTATGTTTTTTTTGTTTGTTTTTTATTTGGGTTTTTTTTCTTTTAATGCACCTTACAAGATATAACAGAACATTGTAAAAGCTGAAACAGATTCAATACAGTAAGCAGCTGTGGAACTTTTCCCTTCATGGATTAGCTAATAATATGTTTTGTTATTTTGGAATCAAACAGGTTGTTTTCTCTACATGTTGCTCAGATTGGTGGTGAACATACAAAGAGGACTACTGTGGAGCTCAGTGGGAAGGTGAGAAAAAGAGAAAATTGATATAATTACAGAATCCTAACATCCTCTATATGTAGCCCAGTAAGGGTTCATTTTTTAAAACCACTTTGTTGTTTTTCAGAATTAGACTTAATCTTTCCAGATTTTAGTAAGTCTCAGACCTTATGTAAATCTTCAGCTTTCAAGAGTCACAGGGTCACCTCTGAAAATATCTCAGTACTTGAAGGAAAATAATATTTTGCAAATACAAAATGCTCCACAAATTTCTATGCACCCTGAGCTCTCTCAAGTAATTGAGTTCTGTGTCTCTCTGAGCTGCTGACAGATTAATATAATTTTTTTCAAGGTAATCTAGTTTTTCTTGTTTCTCCAGGTTATACCACCCTTTTGCAGTATGGAGGTTCCTCACAGATCTGAACAACTGGCAAATTTCCATTTAGGTTTTTCTTTCTGTGTAAGACCGGAAAGAGCAAATTAAGTCTCCGACTTGAGATTATGACCGTCTCTGATAACTATGAAACAAATGCACGGAAGTATCTGCATATACACCGTATGCATATACTGAGACCATAGAATTCTGTTAAAAAATAATTTTTAACACCAAGTAACAAATGTCTTCAGCATGTCATCTCTTGTGAGTAATTAGTAGAGAAATTGGAAAGTAGTCAAAATAGGAGAGGATGGCCCAAATTCTATCAGTATTCATTTTCTGCCAGTCTTTGAGAAAGTGGAGTGTCCTACAGTCATACAGTACCCAGTGCTGCTTCACTCTTCATCATTGCAAAATAATCACACCAGCTATTCAATCTGTGAGCTTTAATGTTTATAGCATTATCTCCATGATGGCATTTATTGCATTTTTTCCCATTGGAATTTTCATTTAAGTTCCATTTTCATTTATGTCATTGCTTTTTATCCACCTGATGTCCTGATAGCCATCATGACAAGAGTTTCATAATTTTTGCAGTGTTTTATATTTGGTTTTGTATGCTGCTGAAGGCAGTCTAATTTTTTATTTTATCCATAAGACTATTTTCATTATCAACATTTCAGTCTGATTGGGTTTTCTTTCTGCTGCTTTTAGATTGCTAGAAATAAATGTGAATGGTAATTTCCAAATTATTGGTAGTAGTGATTTATATTGGTCTTTACTGAATAGTATTCTTTCTTGAAAGTAAAAAGTGCTGTATCCAACACAAACTACACTGACCTATGCTTTGTGTGCAGGATAAAAAATTGAGGAAAACTAGTGACTCTAGCACATCTTCCCTTTTGGCATAGGGAAGTTCCTTTCAAGCACCCAAATCTCCTTCAATATGTGTGCACATAAAAGGAACAGTCATGTATCTTAGGCGCTGTGTACATCAGACTACATAAGGGGTTGAAACCAGAAGCTTTACTTTGTCTTTACTTTTATAGGATACCATGCTGTGAACATCCTTAACCTGGAAACTCTCTTCTTTCTGTTTTTCTGGTGCTTTGTAGCTCTGCATTTAGCCTAAGCAGAACAATCTTAAAATCCTGCTCTCAGAACTAAAGGTAATTAAAATATTAAATTTTTAGTGTTTATGATATCCTTTTCATACTTTTTCCTTTTGTTCAAGTGTGTGGTTAAAAAAGCAAAAGAAAATCAAATAAACCAAAAACCCCAGCCAAAAGTATTTTAAAATAAATAAATAAAATGCAAGTCCACGAATAAAATCCAAAACTGCTGTATTTACAAAAATTAGAGGAAGAGAGGGAGAGAGAGGAATGTCATTTACAATAAAAATTGTGTCATCTAAGATAATATCATTTACTGTTCCAGCAACTTAGCTGCAGCCTGGCTGATTTCTAAAAATTCAGTACTAAAGAAGAGAAAAGGAAAAATGAACCCTTGTCTCAGTAAAAAAATTCTACACTGTGGGTTTTGACAGAGTTTAAAAATAAAACTGAGACAAGGTAAATCTGGGAGGGTTTTTTTGCTGTTTAAATTGCACACTGACCCTTTAAACAGTGTTCCAAGCACTATAGCCTTAGGCACAGCCGCAAGGCATAACCATCCCCTGTAGTGTGACTTCATCATGGGTTCTCACCTCCCTGCCCAGCAAGTCCTGAAATACCTAGCAACTTTCCTTGCCCCACTTTTGGTATGCTTTCATATATCCCAACATAATGAAACATAACTGCTACTGCTAGTGCTTTCTACACAATGAAGTGCATTGGAGAGGTGGAGGTAAAAAAGTTTCGTTGATTTCCTACCTTCAATTCAGACAAAAAGTTTTAAGATAAGGTCCATTTCCTTACATGTCGCACTCTCCTCCCCCCGCCTCCAAATGCCCCTACAATTAAAAGTGTACAGCTTTCTAGATGAAAGCAATTCCTTGACCTACATATAGCCCCCTGATGAAGATTCATAAGAACATTTTCAGTCATAATATGTATTTGAGTGAATCTAAATTTTCAACATTTTAATAATCAAGAAGAATATTTAGCCAATAAATGTATCTCACAATCTCATGACCAAAAGAAGTAAAAGAAAACTTTTGCAAGCTATAAATCCATTTTAAGATAGTATTATTATTTCCTTTCTTTTATTTTATTCTTTACATGGGTCTGCACCTTCATGAATTATTGATGAAAATATATAGGATTTAATTTTTATACAGTATCTTGTGCTTTCAAATAAAACGTAGACTTAATTTAACAAGTTTGGGCTGACCTTCTGAATTCTATGCCCTATCTGTAGTACAGATTTATGTCTTTTTAAGGCCAAACTTTATATCAGTCCCATTTCCAAACAGATTAATACACATGGAGCAAAATATTAATCTGTTCCCAGGATTCACGTTAACCTACTAAAATTTAAAAAAAAAGTCTATGCTCTTGACTGCCTGAAATATAATGAGCAAGGCCTACTTAAAAATATCATTCACAAGCTCAGAAGTTTTGTAGAATCATGATAGCAATCAGAAAAATAGTTGAAACAATGTTTTGTTCTTATAAGTGACGCAGCTTTTTTGGTCATGTCAGCTTGAAACAAATGCACACAAAAATCCCAGAATCAATACTGTCATCAGGGAGATTGTCAGGGAGAAACAACAATCATGGCATGAAATAGAGTATCTACTTAACATTAATTAAAACTCTGTGATCAACTACTTCATTATTATTTTCTAAATCATCTGTAACCATTCTGCTATCCTTATTACATTCTGTCTTCTAATTTTTCGTCTGTTTTTGGACTCCTTAAAGCCATTATCATTCTGTCAGGGTCAAGCCAGGATTCTCATTGGTGGACATGCTCATTCAGATAGGAAACCTTGTGGTTATTTTCAATTTAGTAACTATCTGAGCTTGTCCAAAGCAGTTGTCAAAGAAATCCTCTCATAGCCTCATTATTTGTTGGACGCAGAAAACTGAATGCTACACTTCTACTCTGCAAGGTTTGTCTGACATCTGAACTTGTTCAGACTTCAGCAACTATAGCTTACATTACTGCTTATAGCTCTTCTAGGTATGTCTTGGAAGAGTTAATGCTGACATGAGTTAGTATTTAATTTAAAAAACCAGCAGTTTCCCATTGACTGGCTTTCCTTTTCATTTATCTTTTGAGATGTTCTTCCTGCCATGCTACTCTTGAAGATGATTCATTACCAAAATTGCTACCGAACCCCAAGGAAATAGAGAAATAGATTCATTTTTCTGTTCTATATATTTTTGCCACTACATCTCAAACAGTTTTCTTTTACATACAAGGCATTCATTACATCAGTAATCACACCCAAAACAGGGCGGGTGTTACTATTTGTCAGGTTTTCCAGAGATAAGTTCTCAGCCCTGATAAAAATCTACCAATAAAGTATTACAATTCAGGTTCTGGACTGTTGCCGTTAAAATATTCTAGATCATACTGTCTTGTTGATACATATCAAGTTATTCCTGGGTCTTTTTACTTGTTTAGTTTTGGGGGAATATTTTCTTTCACAGAGAGAGAAAAATTTAAAAAAGAAAGAGAGATTTTGATACAATGTATACAGATTTAATCTACAGTTTGAGACATATATGTCCACACAAAATATTCATATTAGCCCTATTCAATGAGAATCAGTAGCTCAAATCTGAAAAAAATGTGTCATGTTCTACACCAATTTCCAAGTCTGCATGTGTTTTGTTAAAACTAGCATCATTCTTGGTGTATCTCATTAAGACTCAGACTTTGTATCTATCTGCATGATGTAACAGGTTCGAGAACAGTCTGTAGTACAAGACACTCTGCAGGACACCTGCCCTTCAGCCACGGGACTAGCTTGCTGACAAAGCAAGTACACAGAGCCATTATGAGTATTCAGCACACAGCATTGGGTGGTTTCCAGAAGTAAACACTGCCCATAATTGCAGTCATGGGCAGTGAACTTGCCCTTTTGAGAGCTGTCATAAAAATGTAATATAGAAAAACTCCATGTCTCCCAGCTCATGATTTAGCAGTCTTATATGGCACCATCACTCTTTCAGTTTTCCATCTTCCCACCTACCTCACATTCTCAGATTAGTGGAGTAAGAAAGGGAAATACCAAAGAAGAGAAATGCACTAAGCCGTGTGTGTGTGTGTGTGTGTGCATGCCCTATGTGAATAAGCAAGACAACCAGAGAAAAAAAATTAAAGACATATATGCCTCTCAGATGTTCTCAATACATTACAGTGTTTTCTCCTTCCTGCTCTCCTATGCTAATGTTCCATCCATTCTTAACTTTCTTGTCTTGCTGAGTTTTCTGTCATCAAACCCACAGCATTGCCATTGTAATGCTGTCGTGGTTTTAACCCCAGCCAGCAACTAAATACCACACAACCTCTCAACCCATCAGCAGGATCAGGGAGAGAATTGGAAAAATAAAAACTGAAAAGCTCACAGCTTGACATAAAAGCAGTTTAATAGGTAAAGCAAAAGCCACACATTCAAGCAAAGTAAAACAAAACATTAATTCACCATTTCTTATGGGCCATCAAGTGTTCAGCTATTCCCAGGAAGGCGGGGCTCTATCACACATGACAGCAAGACGTGGCATCACTCATGACTTAGTAAGACAAACACCGTAACTCAAAATGTCCCCCTTCTTCCTTTGTCCCCCTTTAAGCCTGAAGCCATATGGTATGGAATTTCTTTTGGTCAGTCAGGGTCACCTGTCCCAGCTGTGTCCCCTCGCAACTCCTTGTGCACCCCCAGCTTACTCACTGTTGGGGTGGCGTGAGAAGAAAAGCCCTTGACTCTGTGTAAGTACTGCTCAGCAGTAACAAAAACATCCCTGTGTTATCAACACTGCTTCTATCACAAATACAAAACACAGGCCCATACCACCCACTGTGAAGCACATTAACTGTCTCCCAGCAAAACTAGCAGAAATACATAATTGCTCTTCCAATAACTTGGGCTTTTTTCTCCCAATAGCATCCTAAAAAGAAAATAGAGAATCAGGCCACACTTTTCTACTTCAGAAGAGTTAGCTTTGCAGAATATTAGGTTTTTAATGTAAGTTCTAACTGCTTCCTGATACAGAACCTGGGTATTGCTAATTACATCAGAATATTACACTGTAGTCCTATTGGTACCCTTGAATTTATACTCCCATAGCACTCACAGCCTAAAATTATATTGATGACACTTCAAAGATGTTTAGCCCTCCCTTTGTACATTTCATCTACCTTTCACCACAATGTTTGGTATTCCCATGCCTTCCCTCATCAGAAGAGAAGTAATGTTCTTATATCATATTGAGTGTGCTTACTGTGTAATTTTGTGATTCAGCTTAAACACTAGAAGATAAAACAGAAAGTAAATCTACATGCAATACTAGACCTTATTCTTTGCATATCAAGGAGCCATCACACGTGGGCAACTACTAAATCATATAATCTGATGCTAAATTACTCTGATGTATTACCCCTCATCCTCCCCTACCTTGAAATGTATACCACAAAGAATGACCTATCCTTTTACAGTTCCTATGAAGAGCTCAGCAGTTCCTGAAGGTCAGTTATGATTAAGAGAGGGAGAGGGAGGAAAAAGCTGCCATTTAGAAGATTCCTATGGATTAAAAGACTTGTGTAAACTTTGTTTTGGTTCAATTTATGGTTTGTATTATTAATTAAACTGGGGTGGGGAGGAAAATATTCTATATACTGTAGTTTAGCTGAAAGGTTCATAAATTACAACGTAAAGTCTGTAAACCATTATGATTTCTAAAAAAAAGCACCGTGAGGAGGGTAAATCCCACTAGCTTTCTAAAATGTGAGTGGTATTTTCTCTGTAGAAGTAACAGCTTCTCACTTTTTTTTTAATTTTATATGCAAACATGACTTTTAAACAATCTCATTGCTCAAATAACAGTTGTTTATTTGTTCTTCCTGAAAATGCGAAGTATTCAAAGAGTTAACCTCACCTAAACTACTTCTTTTCTAGCCGTGCCCCAGTGAATAAGACTGAATGTCAGCTGTCTTCTAACTTTAGTTTCCAAGCAGCTGAACTATGGCTAACTTTTGATGGTACAGGTGCAGCATTAAACTATCAGGAGCATGTTGCACAGCAGTAAGTTACAACAAAAAACAAACAAACAAAAACCAAAAAAAAAAACAAGCCCCTGTAGCACAATTTTCTCTGCAGGAGTAAGTTTTGAATGCATATATTTCTGGTAATAATAATAACAACTACTAGCAAATAAAAATAAAGGCTTCAGAAGAACTTCTAGTGGTGGAATAATAATGGATATTGAATTTGTGAAAACTGCAAGCTACACTTCTTTTCTTAAAAAATTCTGGGTTTAATACATTTTCATTACCTCGTGCTCTGGCTCAGGAGTCTTACCAGTTTCATCCCATCAGTAATAGTTATGTAGTAATATCTGGCTAAAAAGATGAGTATTTGCCCCATTACATGACTACATAGACCTGAAAGCCCAATAGAACACCTGAAGCAATATTAACAGTAATTATAAGTTTAATAATGCGCTGTACCTTCACTCTTTTTGATGTACACAAGCAAGCCAGCATAGTTAGGATGGCTTGTACTTCTTCAACATGCTTCTGAGAGATAAAAAAGACAACCTAACATTTTGAGAGTTGAGGGTTCATATCCAGTTGAGAGTTCATGCCACATGTACTTTTAACGATGCCAGATGTACTGCAGAAACCCTGAACATCTCTTAACCCTTGAGAAAAAAGCAGCTGGGTATAGTTTGTTTCTGGCAAAACTTAAATCTATGTCACTGTTTTTCTGTGTTCCTCTGTCTGTTAAGTGTCATTATATTGTTCATGGCAAACTGGGAATTTTCTGATTTTGGAAAGAATTACATTTGGCTCAAAAAACAAAGACATGTTTCCTTTCACTTTCCTCCATAAGAACTGTGACATTTGTACTATATTCATAGTGCTACACAAAAAGTTAACAAACTTAGAAATAAATCCACAATACATTTATAATTTACCTTAACTTCTAATTTTGTCTATAAGGAGAGTTAAGGTTTTCAGGTAGTTTTGCATATATTTCAACTGTATCTTTTTTTGTACTTAGATTTGTTGTGATTTTTTTTTTATTGGTATGCCTTCAGCTGTGTACTAACCATGTCTTTTAAGTCAATTTTGAACTAAGAATTATATTTCCTTCATAATTCAGGAAGTAATTTTTAAACTCTTAATATGCAAAACACTTCTATAATGACTGTCATGACTAGGGTTGTGTAAATTCTGCTTTTACCAATAAACCTCCCAAACTGTATTATTTTTGGCAGGATTTCTGAGTCCACAGAACAGAAACAATCAACAGTATCATGAAGTAGAGGAAAAACTGCATCCATGCTTGCTGCAACCGCCTGAGCAAGCATTTAATGTAAATTTATGTATTATCTTTCCTGTTCTCTTTGAGAAAAGTAGTAACATTGAATGATCTTACTCCCCTTTAGCAGCCTAGAGGAAGACTAAGGCATTAGAATCTAACATCTGAAGCATTTTCATCAATTAATAGAAACACTATTTGTTTCCTTCCCACCTAATTATATGTTCTTATAGGAAAATAGCAGGAAAAAAAAAGTCAGTTGGTACAGCAAAAGAATCCATCAGTCATCTTACTCATTGATTTTTTTATTTCTTTCTCCACTCAATATTCTTTCTCCTTCAAATCTCTAATAACTTCTTAAGGCACTACATACACTCTTCTAAATAATTGAAGGCCTTACAATAGCTTCTTTTTCTAGTTATAGTGTACAAGGCTGAGGAAACAGAGATTCCTTCTTGCATGCTGCGAGAGTAGATGAGCTGCCTAGAAAATGGTGACTGCGGTTGGAGATTTATTAGTCTTTTAAGTTTTTACTCAGGACACCCATTTGTTTTTAAGCAGTAGAGGAAAATCAGAAAGAGGCAGTAGCTAAGGCATGGAGAAAAACACTTCTTGAAGGTTGCTTTTTGTTTAAAGCAGTTTTGTTAATTAACATTTTAACTACACTCTACATTAACGCATAGAGCAGAATGACATTGCTAGTAGTTCTTGGCCTTCTAAATCTCAATAAGCATTTGCCAAAACAAGTATGTGCACAATCATAGGCAAAGAAGATCAAATATTTCACAGATACATATTGCTCCTTTGATGAATGGCATAGAGATCTGGTGGATCCATGTTCTTTGTGGATATGATATCCCAGTTCACACAGGGATGTTTAAAGATCTCTTTCTGGATCTACTCTAAACTTTGTTACAAGGTACCTTATAAAACCCAGTCTTTCCGTCAAACAAAAAAAATGCATGTGTGACCTCTTCCTAGGGTTGCAACACTCATCAGTTCAACTTTTTTGGAAATGGTGGCTGGAAGCTGCTTGTGTATCCCAAGAACACTGCTGTTGAGAAATGGCTTTCTGTATGCAGTTTCAGAGCCAAGTATATTAATTTACTGTACCAAATTACTTGTCCTGCAGATGATCTTTTGTTTTCTGCCTTCCCTGCACCCAACACTCCACCTGGATGCTACCATAACACATTTGCACACTAAATATGATATGTTGGCTGAAACATTTTTAATGTTTAGAAAATCTTTAAAATGTGTTTCTTTCCATTTCTGCTGGTTATACCAAATGATTGCAAAGTCATCACTGTGAGATTGAAAATCTCTGATGAATATAAAGAAAAAAAACCAACCCAGAACACACTCAAACAAATAAACTGGCAAAGAGACAGTATAAGAAAAAGAAGCAATATATATATATATTTCGTAAAGAGGTTCTATTTTATGATGCAGTCTGCTTATTTATAGTGAAAAAGCTGCTGCTGAGAAATGGTATTCTACCGACATTGTTACACAGTCAGGTGTGGCTAGCACAGGTCTTTCCCATGAGAACTTCTTCTGTGTTTTATAAACAAAGATAAAGTTTGGATGTTATTAAAAACAGTGTCTCGAGATTTGGACAGTTCAGGCCTGGCCAATCAGGCCTGGGGGAAGGTTTCTGACTGACCAATCTGGGTGACCCCTGAAAAGTCTATATAAGCTGAAATCAAAATAATAAAGTCCTTTTTTTCTTGTCACACTGAGAATCCGGGTACTTTTCTCTGCTAGCGGCTCAACAGCAACAGTCAGGTGTAGTAATTTGCTGTGCTAAATTATTAGTTCTGCAGATGCTAGGTTCCCCTCACTATCTTCACCACAGGAATGATACTGCAATCTGGCCTTTTAGCTTTCTGTGAGTTGTTATTTTAATAGTTATTTTAATTGCTTCTATTTCAATAGAAGTATATGCACACATATACTTTTTATTAATGTAGAGCCTTTTATAAAAAAGTCCTTTTATTGAAATATCTTGTCAGAGATTTGTGGAATAGTTTGTCATAAATATTGGATAACTTACAACATGGTGCTGGAAATATGATTGCATTCAACAGCACACTTCCACTGCACCTCTTGCTCATTCTCAGTGTTAGTACCACCTTGGCTGAGAAGACAGAAGAGGAAATGCTCAGAAACATTATTTTTCCACATAATTCCTATGTAGATAAAACCAAATTCCATTTTTTAGTCCATTTGAAATTAATGAATAGCACACATATTGTTTTTCACTGTCAATAAAACTAATAAATTCATACGTAGAGTTTATTCACACACTAGTCAGGTATTTGTGTCCTGCTCTAAAACATATGTAATTTATTGATTTAAGAAAATATGGCAAATTGTTAAAGGTTCATCTCTTTTCCTTAAGAAACAAAGGTTGCTGACAAATGTCATTTAATGAGAAATCAGATTCTGTACTCATTCAACCTGGTAAAACTTTTGTTACTGTAAATTTACTATTATGAAAAAAGAAAAAACTATTCACTTGCAGTAAAAAGAAATCAAAAGTGTTTATAATTAGTATATTTTCAAGACATTTCTAAAAAATGTCATGGAGTATATCTATAGCAGCCCAGTCAGGTAGAAATTTGGAGTAATGGTAGTGCTCAAACAATCTGAGAAAAGTAAGCATTTGCTACAGTAGGATTAGTCATATTGTAACTGCTGGCATTTAAGTAACTTTAAGAAATCCATCTGAACCAAAGGCTTCTATAAAGAATGGGCTAGCTCACATCCATCCAGAGCATATACCTCTTGAATCACCAGATTTACTTCTCAAGTGTTGTACTGTTGCCTTTTTTGCTTAGCCCAGAACATCAGCAAGGTATCTTTAGCATTTAAGAGAAATTTAAACCCTTCAAAAGCTGTTGTGGTAGGCCTGAAGAAGGGTCTGAAGGGTGGGGAGAGGCACAAAGATGGCTCCTGTGTGTTCTGTGAAGGTTCTGGATGTTTTCACCATGTCCAGTCCAGCAGAGCCAGGCTCTGATGGCTCTGAGGATGATGGACATGCCGCTGGCCAAGTCTGGGCCAATTAGAGATGTTAGTTGAAAACATATTTAAGAAGAAATCAAAACAATGTGAGCATGCGCTTCTTTTTTGCTAGAAGAGAAGGAGGAGGTGAGAATATGTGAAGGGAGAACAGCATGGAGACACCAAGGTCAGTGCAGAAGGTGGGGAGGAGGTGCTCCAGGCGCCGGAGATGAAAACACTCTGCTAGCCATGGTGAAGACCATGGGGGGAGCAGGAGGTCCCCCTGCAGCCCATGGAGTCCACAAAGATGCAGAAATCCACCCACAGCCTGTGGGGAGGTGCCCACACCAGAGGAGCAGGTGGATGCCTGGAGGAAGCTGTGATCCTGTGGGAGTCCCAGCAGAGAAAAAGGAAAGATTTGAAATGGAAACAGCACAGCCTCAGCTCTGTGGTCTGCGCTTTATGGACAAGAGGACTCTTGCTGCAGCAGGTTTAGGTGGACTGCTACTTGTGAGATGGACCCATGCCAGAGAAGTTCACAGAGGACTGTCTCCCATGGGAGAGACCCTGTGGCTAAGTAAAGGACTCCTCTTCCCTGAACAGTGAAAGAAATTTTGGATTGACCAAAGAAAAACCCCCTTATTCTGCCCCTCCTCCCTCGTGCTGTTGGTTAGGAGGAGGGAGGGGGGTGAGCAACGAAAGGGTGTCTTAAGAGGGAGGGGGGGTGAGTGGAGAAACGGTGATTGTAGCAGAAGAAATTTTGGTGATAGATTGACTAAGAAAAAAGCCCATACCCTGCCTCCCTCCCGAGCTGTTGGTCGGAAGGAAGGAGGGGGGTGAATGAAGAAATGGTGTCTTAAGAGCTTATTTTTACTTCTCATTTGCCTCCTCTGACTCTGTTTAGGGTTAGGTTAGCTATAAATCACTTTGCAACTTTACGTTTTCAGCCTATTTTCTCCTTTTTCTCAGTGCGTCCTCCCACCAGTTATTTATCTCAACTTATGAGCCTTGTGTGTGTGTTTAACAGTTTTTCTTTTCCTCTCTTCTGCACAGCTGTGGCAGGGGAGAGCAGAGAGAGCAGATGTCGGAGGTGCCTGGCATTTGGCCAGGGTCAAACCACGACGCTGGATTGAGTGCTTTTGAGGCTTGTCCAACTGCTTACTTGTTAAAACATAAAGTGTGTACCACTGCCTGCTCCAGAGAGGATACTTTTTCTATTTAAGCCATACATTTTGCCTATTCATATCATGTGAGCAAACCTGTATTTCCAAAGATGCAATATCTTTATCCCAGAGAAAAAAATCCAAACAAAAATCAACAAAACAAACAAACAGAAGTTCTTCCTGACTGTCTAGCTAAAAAACTAGAATAAAATATGCCTGGTCATTTTTTTTCTAGGAGTGATGACAGAAGATATCCAGAAATTCATGTGGGTTAAGAGAAAAAGAAGTTGATAAGAATGTGGGTTAAGAGACTTAATGCAGATTAAGAGAAAAAATGTCCTCTGCTGACAGATACTGAGGTATTCTACACTAGAGTCTAAAGAGTTCTCTATCATTTAGAAATATTGAACCACTGGTTTCAGGAAATTTTATTAGCAGAATCTTAAACAAATTTTTAAGGTTTGCAACCAAGTCTTTATTTCTCTTGTAAACTTTATTTAAACCAGCCAGTGCTGTTATATATTGTTTTAATAGTTTTGTTTCATAAAATAGAGGAATAGTTTAAGAGCACTGCCAGACATGTAGAACACTACCTTAAAACATCTCACAAGAGATTTTATATTACGTTAAATTTACCCTTCATTATAAAAGAGGATATGCACTTCAGGTAAATGTAAAAGCAAAATTTCAAAACCCAAGTTTAATTTTAAATAGCTTCAGATTCTTGCATATATACAGAGTTGGAAGCAGTCCCAATGCTTCACAAGTTCTGGGATTGCCCCATCCCAGGTGCAGGATCTTGCACTTGGACTTCTTGAGATTCAAGAGGTTCTCAAGGGTCCACTTCTCAAATGTGTCCACATCTAGATGGCATTTCTTCCTTCTGTTTTGCCAACCACTCAGTTTCCTGTCACCTGCAAATTAGCTGAGAGTGCACTTGATCTCATTGTCTGTATCAATTATAAAGATATTAAAGAACACCAGTTCCAAGAGAGAGCCATTTATACACAGACATAGAACCACTGACTACAAATCTCTGGCAGTACTTATCCAGCCAAATCCTTGTCCACCAAAAATTCAACCCTTCAAACACATCTACCTTCAACTTGGAGAACAGAGATTTTGTGGGATTGTGTCAAAGGCCATACAGAAATCTAGGTAATTGACATCACTTAATTGTCTCTTGTCAATTGTTGTGGTCTCTCTATCATGGCCACTAGATTGGTCAGGCACAATTTGTCCTTAGTGAAGCTGTTTTGGCTGTCTCTGATCTCCCTATCCCTTTATGGGCTTTAGTATTGCTTCCATGAGGATCAGTTCCATGAACTTCCCAGGCACCAACCTGAGACTCACCAATCTGTAGTTCCCAGCATCTTCATTTGTCCTCTTTTAAAAAATAGTTTTCTATTCACTGAGGACTTTGTCTGACTGCCATGACTTTTAAAATATGATGGAAATTTGTTGGGCAACATCAGCCAGTTCCTTCAAGGCCCTGGGTTGCATCTCCTCAGGTCCCATACATTTATGCCTGTTCATTGTCAAGTGGTCTCAAACCTGCTCTTCAAATGCAGTGGGAGGGACTTTGCTCACCCTACTAAGGAGAGAAAGAGTTGTGCCTTTCTCTCCTTGGCATTGCTTTTCTGACCTCTATATTAACAAAATTCTTCTAGTAATTCTTAATTCTTGTCAAGTCCCATTCCCTTTGTGCCTTAGCTTTCCTTATTCCATCCCTACACATCTGAGCCATATCCCTGTACTCTTCCCAGGTCATCTGTCCCTAGTGCCACTGCCTGTGCATTTCCTTCTTACTCCTCAGTCTGAGGAGCAGAGCCTTGTTGAGCCATGCTGGTTTCCAGCCTACCTTGCTTGATTTCTTAAACATGGTGATGGAGCGTCCTCAGAAATCTGACAGCTCTGATGAGTTCCGCTATCCCTAAGGACAGTTTCTGAGGGAATCTCATCCACTAATTCTTTAAGCATCTGGAAGTTCATTATCCTAAAGATCAGGGTTGATTCTGACTCTGCTCATTTTCAAGCCCATGTTCCTTGAAATCAGTGATTTAACCAGGACATGGTTGCTGCAGCCCAGGCTGCCTCCAGGCTTAATCTCTCTAGCGAGCTCATCCACACTAGTGAGCACCAGGTCCAGTAATACTGCTTCCCTGGTTGCTTTGGCCAATGCCTGGACCAGGAAATTGTTCTCAGTGCACTCCAGGGTCTCCTGGATGGTTTGCAGTCAGCTGTACCACTTTCCCAGTGGACATGCAGGTGGTTGAAATCTCCCATCAGGATGTGAGCCTGCGAGTGCAATAATTTCTGTATCTGAAGCAAGAAGTCTTGTCAAAAGGCTTGCCCTGATCAGGTGGCCTGTGGTGAACCCTAGCCACAGCAAGGTGGATGCTGTCCTTCATTTTTACTCACAGGCTCTTGAGCTGTTCACGGCCAATTCTCAAAGGCAACTCTTCACAATCTAGCAATTCCTTAGCACAGAGCACAACACATCTGCCCCTCCTTCCCTCTCTCTTCTGAGAAGTTTGTAGTCCTTGACTGAAGTGTTCCAGTTGTGTGATCCATCCCACCATGTTTCTATGACAGCAACTCAATTATAGGTTTTAAATTGCAGCATGGTGTCCAGTTCCTCTTGCTTGTTACCCGTGCTGCCCACACTGGTGTAGAGACACTTCAGCTGGGTTAGCAACCTTTTCACCTTTTGAGATGAACTCTCCTTAATTCATTTAGGACAATTACAGGTATTTCCCTGCTGCTTCTTAAAGTGTTGGTGTTCCCTGGTTGCTCACTGACACTCAGAAGTGTTGTATTACGGTCCAGGAGGGCTGCACAGGCCGGCTGCCCCCTGGACCAGATCTCTGGTTCTTGGAAATCCCACCGGATCCGGGCGGGCGGCCCCTGAGGTTCTGCGGCATGGCAGCAGTCTTCCAACCACGTCAATTCAGCAGGAATATAGTGAGATGAAGGAAGAACTGGACTCCATCTCTGTTCTGGCAGGGAGGTTTATTTGGGGTAACGGGGAAAAGGGGGTTGCAGGGGAGGAGAAGGGGGGAGAAAAGGCAGGAATGGGATAAGGGCTGCCAGCCCAGAGATGGAAAGACCACGAGGTGATCTGGACATCACCTTATAAAGGGAAAGGGAGGGGAGGGACTGTCTCCCCTAGAGCCAGTCCCGGGGAGTCTGAAGGGAAGACAGGCATAGGGAACCCACCAATAGATTTCGGGGTACAGCAGAGCATATTTCAAAATGAACCAATGGTATACAAAGCAGAGGCACAAAGGAGCTCATGGAATCCTAAAATCCCACGTTGCTACACAGAAGTACTTCCATTTCCTGCATTAAATATAGTTTATAACTCCACTAATAAGTCCAGACAACCTGCTTCCCAGAACACTCTCACCCAACTTAGTTGTGTGTGCAACATCTGGTGTCAGTATACTTGGTCTCTCAAAGGTGACTCCATGATTGTAGAACACAAAACCCAGAGGGTGACAACCACCACAAAGCCTGCCTTACCTGATCAATTCATTTTCTTCTTTCTGGGTCCCTGTCTCCAACTAGGAAGACAGAGAACACTTGGTCTTGACTGCTTATCATGGAGTCTTCTCCTCCCAAGCCCAGAACATCATACGTGTTTCTTAGGGACACATCAGTAACAAAGGGGAGACTCTTCCTTCTGAGCAGAGACGAGATCCAGTTTCCTTTGTTTTGTGAATCAACCAAGCCTGTCAGATCAGGGTTGGAAGTTACCCTGCCTTCCACTTCCAAGGACTTAAGGCAGGACTGTTGCTCTGCCTGAATCATCAGATACCATGTATCAATTTCCCTTTCGGATTTGAGAGCACTATGCTGTCTGGTGAGCTCTTCACACAATATGGCAATCTGCTCAAAAAGCTTATCTATCTGGATGCACTGCACCCATGGCACACATCTGTGCCATCATGCCTCAGGGCGACTTCCAGGGTCTGGAGTTTTCTGTAGCTGAGAGTCTGGGAAGATCTTCTATACCTGTTTGCCCTCTCTGTTCACCACTCCCCTGCTCTTTGCAATCTACTACAATTGCTCCTGGCAATGCCTGCATCATATCAGCCTCTGTCATGAAAGCTGCCTAATCCTGGTTGGTCTTTCAACTCTTGTGTGGATTTTCCTGTCTTTGGGAACCTCCAGACCAGCACAGCCTAGTGCTCAGCTCCCAGACCTTACTGTAGCTGTAGCTGCTTTTGCTGCATGGCTCACTGGCTGACGATTTAAAGACTTTCAGGATGCTTACATGATTAAGGGATTGATCATTAAAAAAATCCTCTCTCTATGATGCCTATCAAGATCTGTTGTATCATCCTATGATCACCCTTTGCATCAATAGTTTGGCTCAAAATTAGAAACCCCTACTAATTTATCTGTACCATTTCCCAAAACACTTTTGTGTTCCCTTCTGTTCTCCAACTACAACACCATAACACCTAGTAGATTTTATTAGAAGAATGAATGAGATGAGAGCTTGACACTACTGCCTGCAAGCTATAGTATGTGCCACTCAGGTCACACAATTTTTCAAGTTCACCTTTGTCTTTAGGATTTGAAGTCAGTAACAATGGCAGGAAGAGAAGCCGGAATGGGATAAAAGGGCATTAACTTCTGTGCCTTTTTGGCCTAATTTGTTACAGAAGGAATTTTGCTGTAGAGATAAACAATTCAAGGTCAAGTCAGTCATGAAATTTTGTATCTCCAGAAAACTAATTCTAGCGAGGAAAGCTTCATGCAGGCAGAAGGAAATCACTTCTGGCTGAATGACTTAAAAGCTTTAAAAGGCTAGAATCTAAAATTCAAGCAAATAGATTTGATGGTATCTCTTGTATGTTTAATAAAGGAAATGGTAGATCTATGGGAAAAACACTAGCGGGAAAAGGGTACACAAATTTCATATCTCTCTAAATCATTCATAGAGTATGAGTCTGAAGTCCTTTAATTTACACTGGATGACCTACTCTGCTACCTAGGCATTAAAAGTAGGTCTCAGTCACTAGGACAAAGGTTGTTCTGGGCTAAAAGGTATTATAACTGAATAACAGAATTCATAGAATTCCACTGCAGTGCAAATCAGGAATACCTGCCCCTGCATAAGAGGCCAAATGGTGCACAGATATTTGTAACCAAAACCATAATTTGACCCACTAAGGTTATGATGTTTTCAAACTAGTAAAGAACAGTGAAACTATGTTCTCAACTGTGCTGACTCACCAGGAGTCAATTAACAGTTACGTTTTCATGTGTGTGTGTGTGTGGTGTGTCTCTGTGTAAAGCTTTCAGACAGCCTCACTTGGTCCTCCAAATAAAGTGAGGTTAGTATAGTCACGTTGTCTGGTGTTCCTTTTTCACCTCATTGCATGTGGCATTTGAAATGTGGATGATATAAAGGAAAAGAAAGTGACTAAGGGGCCACCTTATCCTGTTTGGATCAGTATAGCTCAACTGGGTGATGTATAAATGTATTATAATAAGATGTCTTGAAGCTTGATTTTTTTTAGGTTTATTACAGAATCTTAAAATGGTTTAGGTTAGGCTTGACCTTACAGATCATTAAGTTCCACCACTCCCCCCTCCCCACCCAAGGTGGGCAGGGAATACTCCATTTTTGAAAAAAAAGCACAACTTCACATAAAAGCAGGAGATCTAGTACTGGACAGAAGGATGTCTTTGTCAGAGAGGCAGTCATAAAGCCCCTGAACAAATATCAAAGTATTGTCATATTGCTACAGGAATATGTACTTCGGTACCTTCACCAAGGGTTTGGGATGTTTGGGATTTACACTTGGTTTGACTGTTGCTTGGTTTAACAAATCCATAAATTCTCATTAACTCACTACAGAATGGGATACTTGTAGATATATGGGATCATATTGTTGAAGTTTTTAAAAGCAAGGTGCTTTTGTGGGCTTTGGTTCTGCTTGGGGTTTTTTGGGGGCACACAGATCCATGTGTTAACCATCACCAGGCACAATAGAATGCATATAGCATAAGCATTCAAATGCTCATTTATCTTAAGTAACTTTTGAAGGTTTGATCACTGTTTACTCAGACAAAACTTCTTAGTATTAGTGAAGCTATTATTTTGTGAATGTTCCTTCCCATAAAAGAGAAACCCTAAAAACCTGAAAACAGATCCTAGTTCTCTTTAATGGCAATTTGGTTTTTAAACTCTTTTTATTATGGACTTGTGACTTACGCACTCAGGACAACTCTGTTTCTCACCTAGTAAGGCTTGTATGCTATTTACCAACTCCAGTCAAATCTAAAACAAACTTAAAATTACTTGTATTAGAAATAATTTTCATTAATGCCAATTTGGGAAGAGTTAGGGGGATATCTCTTTGAGACTGGTATTGTATTTATCAGGAGACAGGAGAGTTCAGATTGTGTGTTCTTTGTGGCAGCAGTGAAATGGCCAGTCAACAGCCATTTCCTGATCTACTATCCACATCAAGTGCTGTCCCAGCCTAGTTGCTGGGTGAATGAAGGATGAAAAGACATCTAGTTTACCCTGTCTGCATGGATTAGAGAGCAAAAGGTGCAAAATCATTAAAAAGCAGATTTACTTATTTCTAACATGCATGGAAAATTTTGTATTTAAAGAACTTTTGTCTTCGGTATGTATTAAGTGTTTGGCTTCTATCATCCTTAAATGGCTGGCTTATTCCTAATTTGATGTAGTTATTCTCACATGGTTGAAGTGGGAAGGTAATTGAAGTATAACATCTGAACTCTAGACATCCAAAATACTGACTGATATGCTTTCATTTTTGGGCAGACTCAGAAGAAACAAAAAAGATGACAAAGATTCTCTCCATGACAGTGTGAACCTCAACTATTACTGTCTCCCCATTTCTATCTTCCCACCTGTCTCCAAGAGGAAAACAGAAGAGTCCTCTTAGTAAGGCAGAAGAACATCTGGTTTTGTTTTTTTTTTAACAGGGTTATAGATAGAAGTCTTTGTAGGTAACTCTATTTCAATAGTGTGCAGGGGGCACATCATATTTTCAATGGTAAGTATGTACATTAACTGCTAAGCTCATTCTTTATAAACAGCTATTAATAAAACAGATATTTACATTCTGAAGTATGAAATATGGATCCAAATCAACTTCACATATTAAAAGTCATTTGTATAATTCATAAGTCAGTGACAAACCTAATGAATTAGTCACATAACTGACACATTAGAGACAGAACTTTGAATTTGGATACATGTTTTATTTAAAGCTTGGTGTGCTATATAAATAAATCATGAAACCATACTTCTGACTCAGACAGTAAATAATAATGTAAAGAATAGCATCTTCTGGTGAAAAATTGTGGGAGGAAGGGTAGTTGAATGACTTTGTGTTATTGGTTTGGCATAGACAAGAGAACCCTCTGTAGCGCTTTCAGGTTCTTGTCACTTTCTGCCAGTTTAGAGGAGTGATATAGCCTTGACTGCTATAAACGGTTATTCGTACTTAAGGTAAGCAGCAAATACAGTCTACTCTGTATCAGCAATAAGATGGGAATTTTTAATCTCTAATTGGCTGAGTTCTCACAGGTGAACTTCAAGTCTCTTCCATCACAACTTTCCTGTGGTCCTTTTTCACGTGGCATATCAAAGTGGACAACTCTGTAAGTGGCACAAAAACAACCACCTCATGGAAAGCCTGCTTGGCAACAAATTAAAATGTATTATTTTGAATGGGAATAGCTTTGGTAAGAGCTTCCAGAATGGAGAACTGGAAAGCAAAAAGGAAACATATGAATGTCATACAAGGGTATATGTATTGATTTTGTAATTTAGGAGATATTTTTACTGCTTATACTTTCCTATACCTAAGATTCTAAAATGCTCAAAGTTAAGGATGTAATGAAGTCAGGTACATAGGAAGTTGCAAAATTGCAATTATAAAAGAAAAAAGAGGCTCGTGAAAGAAGGCACTTACATTTTCTCAGTACCACTGAATCTTTCACAGCTGAAAATAATTTGGTAGCCTGAACATTAATGGTACAATTTTTCTTCTATATGTACCTACAGGCTGACTCATTGCCATTTAAAAACAATGACATGCCTTTGGTGAAAAGAAATGTCTGAGCTCACTTGCAATCAGCCACAGCTTCAAAGTGCTAAAAGTATACACATATTTGTTAGGCATATGTGTACCTATTCTGCGCTTACCCCAAGATGAATCAAAACACTATTCAGGCTTCTTGGTAACCAAGGGGCTTTTTGAACAATGAAAATTCCCCAGAAGTAGATTCATGAGCTGAGAAAGAATTGCCAGAAGTGCTTATTTTGTGCCTATTCTACTAGGTGATATCTAGGTTTATTAGTTTAAATTCAAAATTAAAAAATATGTGTGATGTATAGGACATGCTAATTCATGATTAGTAGTAGAGCTTTAAAAAAGAAACACCATCTAATTCTCTCAATTTATAAAACGTCTTTCTAGTCCTGCATGAATCAAATCCATAATTCTTAATCTCCTTGCTTCCCTATATGGTATCGCCACAAAGCATCCAGTTTTAATCTGCACATTTTCTTCTTTTTCTTCCCTAATCTCATCACAATCCAAGAATGCTGGCTATTAATTCTTCTTCACAGCCCATAATACTTGTTCATTAGCAGTCCAGAGGTCCACTCATATCTTTTTCTTTTAATCTTTAGACTACTTTTCTAATTTACAGTACATTCTGGAGATGAACTTTCTTTTTTCTCCTCAAAAGCCTGTGAAGATCACATATATGTGAATTTTATATGCAGTCAGATTGAAGATGGAGAAAGAGGGAACAGGAGATCAGGGAGATGCAAAGGCAAAAGGCATTAGCTGCTTGATGCTTGTTAGTTATGTGTAACCCTTTGCCCTAACTTCACCACGGTTGTTAACCTTTTGGTGAGAGATGAAGTCAAAACATGACGTCCTCATATTCAGGAGGAGAGCAAATTCCTTGTTACATACAGTAATAGAGAATGGAAGCTCTCTGTTGTGAAGAAGAATAAAAAGAAAGGGCAAATAATCTGAAGAAAAGGAGTAACTTGGTTTTCAGGACTTCTGCATTTTCCCTGAAGACATGTGCAGAACTCTGACAACAATAGACAGGGAAATTTATAAAGCAAGCAGGTCTGAATTTATGCCTATATTTATAAGAAACTTCCTACTAATATCACATGGCAAGGACCTCAGATGCTTTCCCTTTAAAATACTTAGTGCCTGCAAACAAGAGATAAGGTCTCTGTACAAAAAAAAATTCAGGGTTCACAGTTCTGTTTCCATGGAATCCAAATGCTGGAAGACTGAGACATGGATATGAAACGCTACAAATAATGAGAATAGGAATTAAATTTTGTTGCTATTGCATAGCAGTTATAACACATTAAGTGCTAATTTGCACAAATGTACCTGATTCTAAATTACATGCTCAAAAGTTAAAAAATTGAAGTTTTTTTTTAAATGCTTTTTTGATTCATTCATTTGATCCAACCATAAGAGAATCCCATATCCCCAAAAGGAGGGGGAGGGGGACAAAGCCTTTAAGTCTGCTACCTATAGAAAAAAAACCCTACAATACCGGAAATTAATTCCAAACTTTCTTCATTGTAAGAAAAGCATTTTGCTAAAAATGCACTGAAAAAAATACCACACGACTAGGTGGAAAAAAAAAGAGGAAAAGCAGGGATATGGCTCTTGTGTAGCTATAAAATTCAGCTAAACGAGCAATGTTTATTTATCCAGTTTTTAGAAATGTGTTTTATGATACTTCAATTATCTATAAAATAATGTTTAAAGAAGCAAATTCTCAAGGAGAACTTTAGGAATCAAAGTAAAATTACTAGCATGAATCAAGGAATATAAATAAAATCAGGAAGAAGATTCTTAGAGTTGAAATTAAGTAAGAAGGATGTCCTGTGTCATCTAGACAAAAGCCTGTTTCAGTTAACAAGATAGGTTAGGCCCTCAGATCTCCTGGACAGCTCATAAAGTCACATCCATATCTTCATATGTCTTAGCAGAAACTTCATGAGGTATAATAATGAATAGCTGATTATACATATGTTGCATCAGATACATTTAGTAAATCATGAATCACCTGTTCAAAAGAACGTGTTCTACCTGCTTCTACCACAGAAACTGTCTGGCAATTTCCTCTCGTCCTGCCCTTAGACTTCTGATGCCCTAAATAATTAGACCTACAAGGCTGGGAAACTAGTAATAAAAGCCAGTGGGCCTGAACTGAAATGAAAAAAATCCATTTAAACATGTATCAGGCATAACCAGCAGGTTTTGGTAGTGGGCAAGGACCTACAGTGGTGATCTATGTAAAAGGAGGTCTGGGACTTCTCTGAGTTGGTCACAGTCAGTTACAGATAGCTCTGCTATGGACAAAACTACCCACTGAACACACAACTATACCCATCAGAGGAGCATATTGTGGCTCTGCAAAAAGTATATTTAAGGATATCTAGAAAAGAAAAGATGCAACAGACCAACATCAAGGCAGATGTGATGCCTGAGTGGAGGCAAGGGGGAAAATGAGATGCCAGGATAGAAGGGACAACATAGCAGGACAGAGATGCAGAAATAAAGATGTCAAGGAGGAAAAATTAAGATAGCAGAGTAAATCTTCTGAGCAAGGCTGGAGGAGCAGCTCTAGCAATTAGGAGCAAAGAGAGGCTGAAACAAGGACGAGAACAGAGACTCCTGAGAAGGACTATGCCAAAGACATAACTGAGCAGACTATAGCATAAAGGCACCTGATCAGGGACTGGAGCTGAGACACCCAAACAGGGGAAAAGCAAAGGCAGTTAAGCAGGGCTAGTGCTACGAAACACCTGGGGAAAGGGGGAGTCAAAACTGGTAGGGTTCTTTGGTCCATGATAACACAGGAAAGACCTTTTTCATGGATGGCAAACAACACATCTGCAGAACCCCACTGGCCACAGCCCTAGTAACCTAATCTAGTTGGCCCTGCCCAACTCAGTGGATTAGACTAGAGAATTCCAGTGGTACTTTTCAGCCCCAACTGTTCTGTATCTGAGACATTAAGGGTTTGTTACCAATTTAACCATGGAAAGTTCCTCTTGCCAAAGAACTTCATTAACACTTTTTTTAATGCTTCTGAGCATTTCTAATAAAATTGCATATTAGTGGTAATTGGAAAATACATGAACATAGGAATGAGCAGGGCAGTTTCTCTTCTATACCCTGTCCTCTTATCTTGCAAAAAGAACACTGTTAAGAGATGTGAAGGACTACAGTCAGGTAATGTAGAAAAGTGGGAGAAAGACCATTCGTTACACTGGAAAAGGAATGGGTAGAGAAATATCACAGCATTATCACCTGGAGAAAATAAAAATGCTATATATTATTTGCTTCACCTTCTTGATGAAGATGAAGTTTCTGTGGTAGAAGGAAAAGGAAGAAACTGAACTTGGTTGTTTCTAGTTAACATAGCTACTGCTAGTGTCCTAGAGACTTTTGGGATCAGAATAGGTCTGTGAGGCTTTGAAGAACAGGACAAAAGTATTACCAAGAAGTGACAGGGTATAAGATTAAAAACAGCTTTCAAAACGAGCAAGTTTCTTGAGAAGAATTTTACTGGTGTAGAGAATCTGAAGTCTGGGACTGTCTAAAAAATGGGACTATTGCTGAAACTAAGTATGTTGGATGTAGCTCACTGTCCTAAGACTCCATTTTTAAAGATGATACTCTTATTATTCCTTTACTAGTCCCATTACAGGCCTCCACATAGTTCTCAAGGTATCCTGGTGGTTTCTTTACAAGCATAAAGAAATATTTTCCCATATTAAGTCTGACTTACTATTATTTTTTTTTTGTACTGTGGCTTGACAGTGCCACCAAAAATAATAAGGCAAAAAACAGTGGTTTGGACCATATCTCGTCTTGGATACCATTCTTCCCATCCCCCTCCTGTTATCTAACTGTCCACTCAAAACTTAAGGAAAGAAAATTCACTCATTTAAAAATCTGTCTCCCTGGTTTTAGAGAGCCAGGATAATGGTAAATGGTTTTCAGTAATTTCAGAGAGAAAAGCTAAGACTGTTGAGATAAACCACTAGGAAACTAAAAAACTTATATGTATTTCCCTACTGGTTTTTCCTAACTCTCAACTGCTTGCTGCATAAGCCTGGAAAGTTTTTATCTTCCCATTAATTTCACATAAAATGTAAGAAATTCTAGGAACAATCTCACACAAAACTCTAAATAACAGTTGAATAAAACATGCAGAAAACATTCAGAAAGATACATGGATTTAGGACTCCAGTGACTGTTTCATTAGCTGTTTATTACTATCTAGATATTATTTGTAATTTTATTATATTTTGAGTATATATTGGTCAACCAGTTAAATGTTATTTCTCCTAATGTATAACAGTCATAATTTAGTCTATGGTTCTTCCTTGTTTGCTTTCCTTAACAGTAATTTACTGTATAGTAGAAATTACTATCTTAATTTGTTTGGTTTACTTCTTAGCTTTGAATAATCAGCCTAGGCCAGTATTTGATTCATGTTATTAAACTCAGGATGCATTTCTAAAGCCTTTAAGCATCACACTGCTGAAAAAACAAGGTGCAGTTTAAAATGATTGCAAAGATTAATCTCTCTATAAGCCTTCAAATCAATAGTATTGATTTCAATTTAAGGTTTTATTTATCCCTGTTATTTCATTTAATAAAGGTCTACCACTTATCTAGAAGCCAGACATAAGCATATAGAGATAATAATACCTAGTAATTTTTTTTTCTTATATAATCAGTATCTTGTTCAAGAGGATCTGTACAGGAAGAAGTGATTTTTTTCAGCAGAAAAGTCATATTTGTTCTAGACATGTTACATAGTCACCTAGCCAAATACCTTTTTATGTTTTAAATTCTGTTATTCTTTTATTAAGGTTATACTTGCAGTAATAAGTAATAATTAGTACAAGAAAACCTCTTGTCTGTAACAGTGATCTGTTCTATTGATGTGAGCAGCAATCACATCCCACTGGACTATTAAAATCATAGGTTCATAGAATGGTTTGTGTTGGAAGGGACCTTAAAGGTCATTTAGGTCCAATCAACCTGGATTGACACAGGCAGGGACATTTTATGTTTGACTTAGCTACTCGAAGTCCCGTCCTGCCTGGCCTTGAATACCCCCAATGGTGGGACAGTCAGAAATCTGTGCAACCTATTTCAGTATCTCACCACCCTCATTGTAAAAAATATTTTCCTTGTATCCAGTCTAAATCTTCCCTCTTTCAGCTAAACACTCTTATCCCTTCCTCTGTGACTACCAGCCTTGGAAAAAAATCCCCATCTTATACTTTAAACTCCCTTTTATATACTGAAAGGCCAGAATATGGTCTCCTCAAAATCTCTCTTTCCAGGCTGAAATGACTTCAACTCACTTAGTCTTTCTTCACAAGAGAGATGTCCCAGACTGATCATTTTATTTGCCTTCTCTGGTCCAGTTCTGAGAGGTGCATGTCTTGTAATAGTGATGTTACCCTCTGCGGGGGGACGGCAGGACCCAGCAGCCCCCCAAAATGAGGTCCCTGGGGCACGTATCTCCACCATGTCCGGGCCGGGCAGCCCCCGGGGAGCACTTAGCATGATGTGGGTCTCCGAGGACAGAAATTCAGCAGGAAACGCAGTGGGACAAAAGAACAAACTGGACTCCATCTCTGTTCTGCCCGGGGAGTTTATTTTGGGGTCCTTAGGTGGGGTGCAGGGACGGGAAAGGGGGAGGAGAGCGGGGCATGGGAGTAAGGGCTGACAGCTCAAAGATGGAGACCATGAGCTGACGCAGGCAACGCTTATAAGGGAAAGAAAGGGGGTGGGATTGGCTCCCCCAGAGCCTATCCCGGGAGGTCTGAAGGGAAGACAGGCAAGGGGAACACACCAATAGATTTCGGATACAGCAGGATGCATATTCCAAAAAGAACCAATAACATACAGAGCAGGGGAACAAAGGAAAGCCACACGGAGATCTGAAAATCACATTGCTGCATAATAGAGACCCTCAAACTGGATGACATTCCAGCTAGAGTCTCTACAAAGAGGAGCAGAGAAACAGAATCAGCTCCCTCATCCTGCTGGTTGCCCTTCTTTTGTGCAGTTAAGAATACAGTTGACTTTGTGGACTGCAAATGCAGATTGTAAGCCTGTATCCAGTTTTTCATAAACCAGTGTCTCCAAATCTTTCTCTGCAGGGCTTCTCTCAGGCAATTCACTACCAGCTCTCTACTGACATTCAGTAATGACCGATTCGTTTTCCAGCAAAGTTATAGATGCCCCAACCCTTGAAGTGTTCAAGGTCAAGTTGGATAGGGCTGTGAGTAACCTAGTCTAGTGTAAAATGTCCCTGCCCATAGCAAGGGGGGTTGGATTTGGTGTTTAGAGTTCTGTTTGCCTGATTGGTTTTGTCTCTTTGGCTTCACGGGTAAATCTACCGAGTAACATGACTGTGTTTGGAATGTTTTTCAGTTGGCTGTTGCATGACAATAATGGCTCGTAACATGAAAATAATACAGGAACACTGAGGGAAACAATTCAGTTTTTCAGTTGTGAATACAAGATATTGCTAAACTACTTAGATGACACAATTTACTGGCAATATGCTTGAGTAAGCAAAAATCTTGCAGTTTCTCACTGTACCAACATAAATAATTTCCTAAAACAAAACAATCCATCCCAATCAAGTTACTGCTTTAGAAATTAATAAATAAAGCCATCATTATGAAGCAGAATATTTCACAATTCTTTTTTTGTCTTGCATGTTTTTTCACATTTACCTAAATTTTTTAAAGAATACTTATAAGTTGAGCTTTTCAAAATTGAAAAGAATACCAAAAGGAGTATGAAAATTGGATTTTAATTTTTTTTTTAATTATAGAGTCAATATAACACTTTAAACAAAAAATGTATTAAGCATTCAATGTCCTATTTATAGAGGAAGTTATTTTCATAATTTAGAGTCATCTTAAATTTAGTTTTTATATTGATAAATGTGTTATCTTATTCAGAAAAGTTTTTTTCTCTGGATCGTTTGGTAGTGAATAAATTATATGCAATCACCATTAATATCAGTACTTCAGGAATAAAATAATTAAAGTATACCTCTTCAATCAGTTTATGGTAGAGTACCGCACAGAAATAAAAAAGACTTCCTGATGTCATATAATGTCATATAATCAGATACAGACATGGTAATGCATAGGAAACTTTTGCCTGAGTATGTCAGTTCTTTTTTCCTATTCTTTTTTCCTGTTGAGATCACCATGGATGAAATGCAAGTGGCTGATAGCAGTTTGTGTAGCTGATTTCCTATTTTGCCAGGGCACAAGGTGTTTTTTCATCATATCACAGGGCATTTAATTGCATTACATTTAATCCCTTGTAATCCTTTAAATCCTCCATTTAATCCTTAGCACAATGACACCTTTTTCACTTGTGCTTTGCAGCATATTTTTAAGGACAAGAAAGTTAGACTGTTTTCAGAAAGAGTACAGCACTCCAAGAACTTCAAACATTTTGATTGTGACACCATGCAGAATGCAAAAGTACCATTCCCTTACTTGAGCTATGTCAGACTGCATATAAACAGCACCCATTCAATAGGCTCATACACAACACTCACATATTTTTAAAAATCCATGAAAGTCAGTGGGATTAAGAGACTTGGATAAGCCCCTCTATGGAGAATAGCCATTGAATTTGTGCAGTCTGCTTACTAAGCAGTTGTATTTAATATTGTCCTGTAGTCCAAGTAATTACCATTCTAATTTCAAACATTGAGAAACTTAATCTGAGATTTAAAAGAACAACAAAACCAACATGCATTTGCATTTGCAATCTTTTTCATTTACATGGCAAGTGTCTAAAATGCAGTTTTAGATTAATTAAATATTTATTTGTCTATTACCATTTAGCAGTGTGTTTTTCCCTAATATTGTTTACAGCGGTTTGTGGTTTGAGTTGTAGAGTTTTTTTTGTTTCTTTTTTCTTTTTTCCCAATATGAATTGTGTTATTCATTGATTTTTCATGCAGTTCAAGGATATCTGCCCAGAATACACTGAGATATAAATACATGTATATATATATATATATATATATATATATATATATATACTTACAATTTGCCACTCTTTTCAGGTTATGGATTCTCTGTACAGCAAACAAGGTCTACTACACTAAAAAAACTAGATCACTGAAAAACATATCAGCATTCTGATATTCACTCTTTGTATGTATGACACCTGATCATCTGTTCTTTTAAAAAGCCTTGGTAGCTAATGCAGAGGGAATCTTAGGATGCAACACACGAGGGAGAAAACTCTTAAAAAAGTAATGCTCTGGGTATAGCTTTATTTCTCACCTCCAGAGAAGATTTGTACCAGAGGATAGAAGCAACATTTCAACCACAGGAGCCTTTCTCAAGAGAGTAGTTTGTATTGAATAAAAAACACAGTTTAAAATTTTTAAAGACATTTGCTTCATAACAATCCCTGACAAGGTCATCCCTGTCTTAACTGTTACCCATGTTTTCACACTAATGATGTGGAGATAAAGCAACAAACAGTATGAGGGATTTTTTCTTTTAGTGTCCATAGTCCTTAAAAGCAAAGATCTGTGGGTCAAGCCTTTAAAGCTGGAGACATAACAGTAGTATAAAGCACAAATCCACATGGAATGATTTAACTAAGTGTATATGGTGTACAGGTGCATGGAATATTTGTTTTGAGAGCTGTTCAGATTTTGTTTTGACTTGCTTTATTAGCTCAGTTTTCTGCATGATACTACCAGAGAAATATCACATGGATATCTGGCAGTAAAACAAAAACTAAAAACTTTTCAGACAGTCTGCAATATGGCTAGCCTAAATCTCTGAAATGCTAGTACCTATTTCTCAGCATTGGTGCTGCACTATGGCTTGTACACAAAATTCAACAACAAAATAGTTTTTGTCATTTTCTCTATATATTATTCACCTCATATTATGGTTAAATTTTGTGTTCCAAAATAAAGATGGCAGTTAACATATAAGTTATTAATTTTTAACACATATGTCTGCATAATTTCTAATATCTTCCAGGCATTTAATGTTAACTTAATTTTCAATTGCCAATCTAACAGTAAACTACCATTCTGTATTGTCTGCCTACTTATTTCTGTAACTTCATACATCTTCTACCTCCCACAGAAAACTGCACACAATTGCCTCCTTTCTTTCATTATTCTTTAGAACACAAATGTGCACCAAAGAATAATTACCAGCCTGTAATAAAGCAAACAAACACACAAACAAAACAAAGCAAGGAAGTTCAAGACTGTGTGTGTGCATAAGAAGGAAGTATATTTAGGACAGAAATTAATTACTGATCAGTTGAGGATTCTGCCTTATTATTTTTAAATTAGTTTCATCAGTAAATTCCTAGATTTGAAGGAGAATATGACAAAATGTTGACTATGACTCACCAGAATTGCTCAATTTTGTTTATAAATAAACCCATGTGTAAATGGAAGATCCTATCATTCAACTTTTTAAAACATTGTTTGTCAAAGAAAAGTGAAAATTCCCATTTTTCTGTCTGTAGTCTTCAACATGATACCGTTGTGACGAAACCTCATGATCTCATTTATATTCTTGAAAGCAAGGGAAAATAAATTGTCTTACAGCTACATAATCAGTGTGAACTTAAAAATTAGTGAAGTCTTTAAGTAATTACTTTGGTAATGACAGATTATGCACATAGGTTATATTTTTTTTTCAGAAGAGGCACCTCTAAGAGGAATTTGTAGGTTCTATGAGAATCTTGATTTTCATTAAATTGTTAGCTTTCTGTCATTTATTGAGATGCATGTGATAAAAACATTTTGGAAAACAGTTCTGATGTTAATCTAAAGCACTGTTGAACAAGATAGATACAATTAAATAGTTCCATATTTCTAACTGTAGAGCATGACATGAATGAAACCAAGACTTATTTGGAAAAGAGTATTTAATTGCCTTTACATCAGTAATATAGGAATAAAATCAGCCACTTCACAGAATACCATTTAATATAAACACACAATCCTTAAAAGAAGAAAAATACCAAATTCACTCTTCAATACAGAATATATGTGCCATTAACAAAATTTAAATTGTGAAGTCCATCTTTGTGGGATTGAATATTCACCCCACCTCATCATACAAATGTGTACATATTTCACACATATGGGTCAGGCTGCCTGTCATGGAAAAAGAAGGTGATGAATCTCGGTAAATATTCTTAAGTAAAATTTCTTTCTTCACTACCCTTCACACTTCTGCAGAAGGATAGTAAAATCATCAAACTGCTCAAAAGCAGGACAAAAGTAGGTATAAAATATTTATCTTTAAAATCTATAAGGTATTTCATGGGGAATAAAACAGTAGATATGCTGCAATAGTGAAAACAACTTATGCCCAGGGGCAAACCACATGCAATCTTTTGTGTTGCTTAGTAACTTAAGTGTTGACAAGGCTCCAGTTCTGATAGCCTAATCATTTAATAGCAAATAAATTATCCCAATTTTTTAAATTTGTTTTTAATTAATTAAAGATAAGCTCTTTAATCTTAAACAAGGAAAAATAGGGAGATCTGACATCATAGCTCTAAATATAGGTACTACAATGACTGCTGCCAAATACAGAATGGCTGCATAATCATAGTTATACACCACGTCTTCTACAATAAAAAAAATTATTTAAAGCACAGGGGAGTTTGTGCAAGAAGATGGTAGGGGATTTGTTGAGCAATCACAAAGTAAAGGAGGTTTAGACAGAGCAGAAAGACTTTGAAAATATATGGGAAGGCATCCTGGTTTGGGAACAGTGCGTGGTATGATTTCAAAAATGTAAACGTATTCTCAGGCACATACACAAATGTGCCTGTATGAACTGAAAACTTAATATTAGTGTCCATGAAGCCTTTTGTCTCTTCCCAAAAAGTTGAACTTGGATTAGAGAACAGGCTTGTTAATTATGAAAACTGAGGGTATGTAAATATTGTTAAGTGGTGCTCCATGCCAGACTAGCTAAATCACAGTGAATGAAGGTCTTGTTTAGATCTAGTTTGGTCATGTCCTTAAGGCTGTATGTTCTTTTAACTGCACTTCCAGATTTCTCAAACCCTAAGTGCACTGAAGGTCTGCCAGCTGACTTACACAAGGCTGGCAGGTATAAACAAGAATAAGTGAGTAGCTGATTGGTTGGCAGTAGAAATTATTTTACAGTCCAGAACCTTTACACCCAGAAGTCATCATTTGGCTGATTACATTCTGGCCTGCTCTGAGACAGCCCTGAGTATCTTGAAGCCAGAAGAGTAAGGAAGAAGTACTGGCCGACTTGTCCTAATTAAGCCTGGGGAGAAAAGGCTACCCTATGTCTCCAAAACTGAAGAGGGTGAAAGAGAATAATATAGACAAGTGAATTAACTGGATGATGGCCTATAAAAACAGCTATTTTCAGAGACAGATGGTACAAAAAAAAGTGGATAGCCACTCATTTTAAGCATTGTTGCAATGCTTGGTAACATCTATGAATTCTAAAAAGATTGTGGTTATTGTGTTGGAACATGCACTTCGCTGAATCCAGCCTGAAGGTGTAAGAGAAAGAGCATTTCAGAGGCAGTTGTAAATACAATTATTTTTTAATTTATTTTTTTTTTAAGTGCTACTGTCCCAAATAGGATTATATAGACCAAGGCTTTGCTTTTAAAGATACTAGTCATTTGGCAGTACCTCTTTTCTTGAATGTTTTACTTCAGACATATAAAAAAATAAATACTGACACCTCACTTATGAAAATCAAATCTCTTATTAGGTGTCCGAGGCAGGTACAGAAGAAGAGAAGTGTTTCAATTTATTAGTCACTTTTGAAGATCTTAAAACTCTGTTCTTCATTTTAGCAACTTAGTTTATCTAGCTAAATAAGAAGTCATGAACAGGTATGCTTTAGGTTTTCTTTCCTGTGGTGGAAAACAGAGGTGTTTCTAGAGAGTGTTTCAGAATATTGCAGACTAAAATAGAGAAAATGCCAAGTTTATTATGTCTAGACAATAGCTGTAGCCAATTTTTGATGGATGCCTTGTAAGAATGCCTTGGGATGTTAGAGAACACTGAAAGAACAAACATGAGTTTATAAACTAGATGGAGAAGTATCTCCAATTTTATTTCCCTTCTACTTTTAGGAAGGAGATAAAAATTTCGCTGTAGCCTAAGACAAAATAGATAGGTAATATTGTGGTCTTGTGGAACAAGAAGCTAAATTCAATCTTTGATCACATATTTTTGATTCAAATTTAGAAGATGCCTTTGGCTGGCATTGTCAATCAGCTTTTCAGCAGAAGACATAGTTAAATCAAAGGGTAGGAATAATCTGATCTGTATTTATGGATAGCTACTTTTTTCATCTTCAGTGGGAGAACAATACAAGGAAAATTATAAATCTGGTGGTGCAGTCCACCATTTCTGTTTTCAGTCCATCTCTATCACCTCCCATATCTGAAGTGTGTCCTTTGGGAATTTCTTTCCAGTCTACAGCTAGGATCTCTTAGCCTTTCTGCTCCCCAATGTGCAAAAGAGGTTCTGGCTTCCCATAGTGAGATTGTCAATGAAAAGTTCTAGTCTTAAAGTGCTCTCTGTTGTAATTCTCAGCTGTCTTGGAAGTACATCTCAGCAGTGCTTGCTTCAACCATGACAGAGAAATCTCAGATAGAGGAGGGAGTATGTGATAATGCCTGTATGCTTAAGGGAGAACTTCCTCCTCTGCTATTCTTCCACTGATCTGACAGAGGTTTTCCCATCTAATAGTCTGATAGCCAGAAACAGAGGCCTTAAAGATATCATAGACTAATTTCCATCCTGCTCATCACTTTAAGGTTATTTTTTCTGCGGTTCCTACTCCTTTCAACTATTTACAGCAGGTGGAATGCCTTTTACACGACAGCTTCTTTTGGACATTGGGGAAAAGAATATTTTCCTTTAGGAAAATCTGTTTCTAATATAATTGTCAGGTGCAGTACTTTATTTTTATGTAAAGAAATATAATGATGGGTTGTTTTTTTTTCCTTTCTTTAATTTTTCTTAGAGTTTTGATCATATGCTTTACTGATAAAATGTATTTTAAAATAGCTTATGTTCCCTTACCTATGCTGAAAGTTGCTAATGCATAGGAACTACAAACCAGTTATATTCACGTCAATTTTTTTTAATCAATATTGTGTCAATGTTCCTAGTAGGAGATGACTACATTAGACATTTACTCTGGACTGTTATTTTTCAAAAAATATCTATTAAGTATCTTAGAGAACGTGAATTTATGAATGTGCATCAAGTACCATAAATCTCAAAACAGAAAATGTGAATAAGTCAATGGTAGTCAATATGTAAACCTTTGGCAAAGCATATAATTCAAGGAGGATTCAGAACTGATGCAGGAAAGGGGTGGGCCTTTTATTCTTTCTAACAACCACAAAGCTAATTCACGTTTCCCTTGCAAAGCTTTACATAAAATATAAAACTTTTCTCACCAAGATTTGTGTTCAGAGACACATTATTGCAAAGCCAGACAAGGATACGTTGCACCCCGAAGATATTCAGAGCATTGTTCCAAACTCTGTATCAGTCATGATCTTTCTGTAAGCAAAATGTAAATAATGAGCTAGCAACAGTTAGTCGGTAACACCAGAATCATAAAATACCATAAAATCCATGAGGAAACCCCTTTTTGTCTATGATGATTAAATGCAATGTTGTCTAAAAATAGATTTCCCACTGTGTGCTTTTCCATCAGCAGGGCCAGTACACCAGTGCAATCCACCTGCAGAAACAGAGGCTGAGTGAGCACATTGCAAAGTTCCTGGAAAGCAGTCTAGCCATGGCTGCATTGATTTGCATCAGACTTAAGTGGTCTCCATTTCTTTCCAGATGTGTGCACATTGATACAAAACGAAATGTCCTCTAAAATGTCAATTTGTCGGTTCAAATTTGCATTAGCTTGAGTTTTTCTAGAGACTCTGACAGTGTCCACTAACGTAGAAAGGAAAACACAGGAATAACAACAAAGCCAAAAATGTGCTGATAATTCTTTATCATATTAAACTATGGAAATAGTTTTAACTATGCAAATACATGACATTTGTACTATATGCATAGCAAATTATTGTGCTTAATCATGCATCATTTAGTAAAACTCATCAAGCAGAACAACCAGTTGCTAAGCATATAAGATAAATGCTGTCACTGAGCATAAGAGAAACACTCTACTAACTCTATGAGATATGTCTCACTAAGACCATCTACTTTCTTCCAAATATAATGAAATTTAAACAAGTGTTTCCCAAAGCAAAATCCCATGTGAAAAGAAGAAAATAGAAATATAAACAAGGAGGTTTTCTCAAGATCATGCTATGAAAGTTTTCATGCTATGAAGACCAACCACTGACTTTCACCTTGTCTCTCATGCCTTGAATTTCTCAGCATCAATGGGAAACGGACCTGCAGATAAAACAGTAAGGAAGACGGTACTGTATATCAGGAGAAATGTTCTAAGTAGATACAAGACTACCTTGGTAAACCAAAGGGATAACCAGGCTTCTGTAGAGTTTGAGTTGAGGAACAGTTTCTCTGCGGTAACATTACGGAAAATTTATAGCTTTTTCCCTGTAGGTTACATAGGCACCAGTATCTAAAAAGATCCTAGAAGTATTTAAAGATACCCTAATTTTTCTTATTACTTCTTATTTCATCATTAATTTATTCAGATTTTTCTATCTGATTATGACCAAGATGGCCACAACTATTATGACCTACTATTGACTTTAGCTAGCACTTTGTCTAATTTTCAGAAAGTTGTGTTTTAATTGTTTCAATTTGGGCACACAGAGAAGTAACAGTATCCAATCTTAAACGAGATTGTTGAAGTTTCCCAGGAGGACCAAAGAGCAGTTTCTTTGAACAATCTTTTCATGTTTTGCCTTATAACTCTTTGATACATTAATACTGTGCTCATTTTTTTTATTAACTTATTAAATGTAATAAGCTATGGTCACCTAGAGGTGAGATCTTTCATTTTTGCCTATGCAAATAAAAATGATGAGTTGATTGTTGAAGAACTGGCTCAAGAATGAGCAAGAGATGATTTTTAGATCTTCTGCAATTAATTTCTCCAACATAAATAGATTTCTGGCTTTATTTTCTACTCTTGGACTTGTTAGGCTTTGCTTTTTGTTTTGGAATATCCTTGCTTGCATGGCAAGCCATAGCTTCCACATGCTGTCATTCATAATTATGTTTACTGTCATCTATGCTGTAGTATAAGGGTCAGAGTTTTACAGGTCATCATGTGAATCTGGCCCTGACCTAGACCTAAGCTCAAATGTATGTAAAGAGGGGACTTTTGCATTTGCTAACAGTCTTTGTTTATTTAGGTGTTTCCTGGATTTTTTGGTTTTGTTTTTTTTTACTGCTGGACTCTGGTAAATATTCTGGAAACAAACACAGAGCTATAATCACTGTCACTGTCAATGAAGGGAGGAAGAACAGAGGGGAGTAAGGAGAAGTAAATTATGTATTTTGAACATCAGATTTGGAGAGCAAAACTTTTTGTTTCTGATGACTTTTAAGTCCTTTCTTCTTTTTCTTGCAAGAAAGACAGAGAGACTCAGTGTTTTATAACAGGAAGACTTTGTTCAGCATAAAAGATAAACCAACACCACAAAATTAATACCTTAAACCAAAACAAACAAAAAAAAAAAGGCCTATATTTATGGGTTAAATTTGCTTAGTATCTCAAGAAAAGGTCTAGATTTTTACCCATCATACCTGAAAGACACTTTGTGCCCATAAATATATGCCTGCATAAGAGCCAATTCCTTTTGAGAGACAAAATTCTCTCAAGATTGCATCTGCTGAGCCTGCTTTGTCCTCTCATGTGAATCACCCACACACTATGTAGATGGAGGATAACTAACATGCTACAGGACTGTGACAGTATCACGGCACAGTTTTTCTTTCCTCCTACAATTGTTTCCACAGACATTGTTGTGGTTGCAGCTGAAATAAGAGCCTAAATTCCAATTATTCTCAGATTTATATCCAACAACAGCATAAAGAAGTGACAGCACAATGCAAAAATTAAGGATAAGCTTAAGAACGAGTAAGAAATACAGGGGTGTTCCTGTGTGGCAGTGCATTTCCACATAGTCTTATAGAGATTATGTCTGGATTCCAGAAATTGTCAATTTCTATCTTTCTTGCTTTTATCCTTTGACATACATTTGCTCCACAGCCTGCATGATTGGCATTTTCAAATAGCATTAAGTGGATGGAAGTATCACCCTATTGAAGACATTTTACAGACAGATATTTGGCTTAATTAATGTCTTTGTAAATAAATACTCTATAAATACTGATCCACTGATAACATTAAATCTCTGGCATTTTTGGATGACTGGTTAGTGATTGAATTTTACAAGTGGGAGAGGGGAACATAAATTTAAATCTCTGTTTGAAAAAATCTGAAAAAATTAAAAATAGAGGTTCTTTTGAATTATACAGGTCACAAAAAATAATGCACCTGCAATTCAAAAACTGTTTTTTTCTAGCAGTTTTGCTATGCATAATTTGAGAGAGTATTCCTTGCAGAGGCTGCAGAATTGGCAGTTTCCTTCAATGTGATGCTAGATAGATTTTCACTTCTCAAGGCCACTGCTGCATGTCTGTTTTTACAGGATCTATGTGATTGAGTTAAAAAGTTTTAATTTGATTGAAAGTGGATGCAATAAAGTTTTTGTCAAGATCTTGACTGTTTATATTTGATCTCATCCCATTCATTCATGCATTCAGTCATGTGGGTGTATTATCTGCATCAACTTTCCATGACATCAAGATCTATTTCTTTTCATTGCTCCAGCAATTGCATCATAAATTATCATTAAAGCCCAACTTCTGCACAGAATAAAATACCCTTTTAGTAATATTAATCATTATTTCATTAGCAGCCATAATTTCAATAAGGGGAATAAGTTAAATTTACTTTACCTTGTATATCAAGGTGAAGAACCATAGAATCATAGAAAGTGAAGGGTTTGGAACAGGTATTAAATATCACCTAGACCCAACTTCCCCTGCCATGGGCAGGAGCACGTCTCACCAGACCAAGTTGCCCAGAGCCCCATCCAGCCTGGGTTTGAAGTACCAGGGATGGGGCATCCATAACTTCTCTGGACAACCTGTTCCAGTGACTCACTACCCTAATAGTAAAGAATTTCTTCCTTATTTCTAATCTAAACCTATTCTCTTCAGTTTGTACCAGTTCCCCCTTGCCCTATCACTACAACTCCTGATGAATAAGGTCTCCAAACAATCTTTGCTTCTCCTGGCTGAATAACCTTCTCTTCTCTCAGCCTGTAGTCATGGCGGAGGTGCTCCAGTGCCTTTATGAACCTCATGGCCTCCTCTGAACTTGCTCCAACAGTTCCATGTACTTCTTATGCTGGAGACACCAGACCTGCACACAGCACTGCAGGTGGGGTCTCACCAGAGCAGAGCAGAGGGGCAGAATCCTCTCCCTGGCCCTGCTGCCCACCCTGCTTTGGATGCAGCTCAGGGCAGGTTTGGCTTCCTGGGCTGGCAGTGCACATTGCTGGGTCATGTTGAGTTTTTCATCAACCATCACTCGCAGTCCATCTCCACAGGGTTGCTCTCAATCAGCAGCTGCTCTCAATTCCCCTCCCAGCCTGTAGCTGTGTCTGGGATTGCCATGGCCCAGGTGGAGCACTTTGTGTGTCTCCTTGCTGAGCTTGAGGTTTGCACAGAGCCACCCCCAAGCCTGTCCAGGTCCCTCTGATGGATCTCCTCCCTGCAGTGTGTTGGCTGCACTGACAGGCTGTTGTCAGTGTGTGCTCAGGGTGCACTCAGTCCCACTCTCCATCACCTACAAAGGTGTTGAGCAGTGTCAGCCCCAGTACTGACCCCTGAGGGATACCACTCATCACTGCTGTCCCCATGGACAGTAAGCCACTGACTACAACTCTTTGAGTGCAGCCATCCAGCCAGTTCTTTATCTGCTGAGTGGTCCTTCCATCAAATCCATGTCTCTCCCATTTAGAGATGAGGATGTCATGCAGGACAGGGTCAAACACTTTGCATTAGTCCAGGTAGAAAATATCAGTTGTTCTGCCCTTATCCTTAAATGCTGTTGCCCTGTCATAGAAAGTCACCAAATGCTTCAGGGGTGAGCTCCCTTTTGTAAAGCCGTATTGGCTGTTGCAAACCTCTTTGTTTCCCCTGTGCTTTAGCACAGTTTCCAGAAGCATTTGCTCCATCATCTTACCTGGAATAGAAGTGAGACTCACTGGTCTGCAGTTGTTCAGGCCTTTTACTGTCTCCTTTTTAGAAATGGAGGTTACATGTTCATTTTTCCAGTCATCAGGGACTTTGCCTGACTGCCATGTTTTTCAAAAATGATGGATAGTGGCCTAGCAACGTCTACGGGCTAACTCAAGATCTGCTGATGAATCTCGTGAGTCTTGTTCGCACTTAGGTTCCTTAGATGGTTGTGAATCTGATCTTCTCCTGCAGTGGACTCAGGGTCTTCATTGTCCCAGTCCCTGCACTTGCCTTTCTCATCTCAGGTGGTGTGGCTGGAGCACTTGCCATTGAGAATCAAGGCAGAGAAGTCATTGAGAACCTAAGGCTTCTCTTGTCCAGATTAACCAGGTCTCCCATTCCCTTGCAGGGAGGGTCCACATTATCCCTAATCTTTCTTTTGCTTACAACATATCTGTAGAAGCCCTTCCTGTTATCCTTGATATCCATGGCCAGACTCAATTATAACTGGGCCTCAGATTCTGTAACCTTGTAACATCCTGTTGGTTTTGGCTTCACAGTCAGGATTTCTACTATTTTATTCACATCAGAACAATGAAACAATACTTGAATAGATATCTGTGAGGTTATTTTAAAGTAAACTGTTATAATTTATATAATTTCTAAAAACCAAATTTATTTTCAACAACTGTTTAGGGAATGTTGATGCTCCTGAAAAAAATTTCCATCTAATAAATACCAGTATTTCAAAGCCTTCATGGAGCTGAGCAAGACACAGCATCAGGAAAACAGTGCAAGGGGATGTTTTGCTTTTCATGCATGTTTGGGAACTAAATTCATGAAACTGAGTTGTTTACATATGGAGTGGTTTTCACTAGTTTGAAGAAAAAATTCTGCAGTTTTCTATTAAAAAAAAAAAGATCACAAACATTACACAAAATATATTTTCTTAGAATGTATAACCTTCTTCCTTTCTGATGGCCAGTGATTGTAGGATTTACCTAAGAAGTAAAGATTCAGCTCTCATTCTGTGTGAGGGAAAGTGAATTTCCATTTTGTTTAACCACAAAACAACTCAACACCATACTGTAGAATGTTCTGCCCTGAGGCTTTTGAACTTATGTCTTCTTAAAGCCTTTTTGGTACATTTAATATCAGCCAGACAAGAGCAAGAAAATAAAATATTAACTTTTTGCAACAATCATTAGTGCATAAAAAGCTGATCTTCAAGAACAAATTTTCCTAAAATTTTAATAATTTAACTTACAATGCTAAAATATTAATTGGACAGGAGACTGAAGTATAGGTCTCTTTTGTCCAGGTAAATGTCCTAAAATGTAGACTCAGAAAATTCTTTTTCTATCTCTCAGTCAGGAAATATTCAAATCTATCTTTTAAAGTACAATGTCATCAACTGTGGCTAAAATCCTCATTAGAATATTTTATTTTCCTTTGGTTCTCAGTTCTCAATTATTGGACTATACCATCAGAGTTCATATTGTGATTCCAATTCTGTGCACTTGCATGCACATTCTGAACAGAAAAACAATTAAATAAATCTGCAAATTTGGCATTCAGTATTCTCTTCAATTACTGTGAAACTTTGTTCAGTTTTGAAGTTATGTAACCTATAAAAGCCAATGCTGATCTAGGCCTGTGGAGTAGAATAGCCTGATGTCAGCATTTAAACCTCGTATTTAATTTTTCAAAGATTTCAATATACCAAAACATCACTGATTTTATGTCCTATGTGACAATTGTGGCTCAGAATAGATAAAGGAAAAAAAAAAAAGGAATCCAAGGAAAGTGAGAAATAAAGATTATTTTCAGTCAAAAACTACCTCATATCTCTTCTTCCCATAATAGCCAGTTTTTTAATGTTAAAATTTTAATATTTACCAACAAAGGAGTATGGGTATCTTTCCCAGTAATGTTCTACTAATTTGCCAGATATGCTACTCATACTAGCTAGTACCATAAGTAATTTAGAAGATTTTTAGTACATCTTTGTTCACTCTGTCCCCCTTTTCCTATGAACTTATCACCCTCCACCACAATTTATAAAGATTAAAAAATATATTACTAACTTTTACTGCATATGTTCCATCATTGCTTTGATTCTGTCTTTTTACTTTTATCTACTTTTTGCCCACTACTATACTGCAAATGTATTTTCATGGGAAGCAGGGGGCTTTTTTCTCTATTGTTGATTTCTGCACTACTAGTGTTATCTCTTCAGGTGGTTGCAGGTACAGATAGCAGAAGGTAGTGACAATCTTCCAGCTAGCCTGATGTGTAAGCTTGCCCCTACTGATGGTTTTATCTCATCTACGTGGAGTCAAACTGCGTCACATAATTAGTTTATTGTGTACTTACTCCCCGTGGCAGGATAAATAAACACTGTTCACTGCCAACCTCTGTGCTTCAGAGTTCTTAGGTTGGTTTTCTTGGAAAACTGGCAAACAAAAGATTGTATTTCATTTGTTTACTTTAAAACAATAAACAGCTTGATTTTTTGCTAGCTTGATTTCAAGTAAAACATCCTTTTGTTATTATTCTTCTTGTTGCACTGATGAAACAATGCTCAGTGTCAGCTAGTTTTCTAGTGTTCATTGACAGCCTTTAGGAGGAAAATTGTGAGATCAGGTGGCTAGAGGCACACCAAATGCTGTGTCATTTCCAGATAAGGTTTTTCAGAGGCATTGCTCTGCTCCCCTGAGATGGCATCTAAAGCCAACCAACACAGACCCTTGATTGTTAAAGTGAGAAGAGCAAACTGGCTTGATGAAGATAAGATTATAGTGTCTCTCATGTGAAACCTAAAATAGAAGAACCAAATTAAATAAAGTATAATCCTGCACAGAGGATTTTGAAGTTGATTTAATGACATGCTATCACTTTCACTGTGTTTAATACTCTTATGAGCTTACTGAGTTGCACACAGTGTCAATTCCATTCAAAGCAACCTTTATCACAATGCACCAGTTAATTTTTGTCTTCAGGGTACAGTAATTGTGCTGACATACTGCAAAAAAATTGTTCAGCACACACATCTGAAAATGCCACATTGTACACATTTAAATTTCGTCCTTTCATTGGTATGATCTCAAGATACTCATTTGATGATGGTAGCTAAACGAGGAATTGTAACTTTATTTTCATCTCCCAAGTAATATAGCTTGCAATTTTGTACTCTGCTATCTACCACTACTCAGAAAATTGGAAGGTAATCTTTTTCTATTGAATGTAGTTTTTGCTGCACTTGGACAGATGATATAGCTACACAGTTCAAGACAAGACATTTACTTAATTTTTGCTGAAGAAAACATGGCAGCTACTAAAAGTGTTGTCATATCCTGTGTATGTTGGTAGGAACTTAAACTTTTTTTCTCACTGCAGCAACTGAAGAGGGTAAAGATTTGAAAATAAAACAACTAGTGTTAGATGAGAATATCCTAAAACTTTTGTTCATTTTTATTTTTAGTAAAATTGTTTACAGGAATGGGTAGTTTAAATTATATATTTACTCTCAAAAAAAAGGAACCATAGGAACTGTATTAATATTGTTTAAAAATACTGTTTAAAATGTGGGAAATAAGAAAAATGTGTAATTTACATGAAAAAAAGGTCTTATATGTGTTTACAGTGAAAAAAGCTGAAAAAGAAAATGAAATTTTTGGAAATGTAAAAAAATATGTAGTTTACCTTGATCTTATTGTCCTTTTATCTTTCCCTTTATGTTAACTTTAAAAAAAATCAATCATATATATGCAAAATTTGACACAAGTAGTCTGACACACCATTTCTGCTCCAATCTAACAGAAAAATATTTTACAGCTTTACTGACATTGATATCCAGAGTTTACTCTTCTGTCTCAAAGATAATGTCCTGAACTTTAGATGCCAAAGGTGTAACAAGCAGAGAAGTTCCTAAAACAAACTCATTTTCTATTATAATCTAAATAATATTCAATCTTTTACTTGCACAGCCCAAATTAATCAGAAAGCAAAAAGTAAACAAATGTGTCAACAAATGAAGAATCCTGGTGAGAAAAAAACAGCTTCTTCATATCTGGACTGCTGTCTTTTCTGTCCAGCTGTACTGGTCTGCTTCATGTGAGGGTAGAAACAAGCATCAAATTGTCTCTAAGGGAGAAGAAATAGAGTTTTGGTAATTCAAACTGCTGATTCTGTTTCTTCGTTCTTCCAACTACATCACATGGTTCCCTGACTTTAAGTGGCTTTAAACAAAATCGGATGTGAGAAACAGTACAAAGATCCATGGTTTACCCATTTCTGCAAATCTAATTTCCACATGTCTCCATTTGACTGTTAGCATTTAACTCCAGTTTCAGTCCTTAGCACAGTGGGCTTCTTAGGCAGATAAGGTCAGAGTTCAGTGCAGCCACAGCTGGAAAGGGCATATGATTACTTCTAATTCTTTCATCAAAGTTTATCTCTGCTAAGCACATCAATACAGCCTTCTCTCCTCATGGGTGCTGTTAACAGGCTTGTTAATTAGTCATCAATAGCTGTCAAATTGTTAAACAAGCAGCAAACACCCAATGGTAACAGTATTAAGCTATGGAATTGCTGATGAGCCCCTGACTTCAGTAACTTGTTATTTGAATTTAGAGCATGTTCTCCTCTACTGAAGTCCTGTGGCAGAGTTTCTGTTCCCTGACTGTATAATCAGGTGATTAGTGGTGGAGAAGTCCTGACTGAAGCATTCTACAGTGAATATTCTGCTGTGCTAAAAGACAGAAAATGTTTGCATTTCAACACAATCCCAAGGTCATCAGTCACTCTGGTAACACAAATCACTGTATGGATGAAGTGAATGACTTGACTTTAAAATCTGCTGGGGAAAGAAGGAAAGGAATGTTTTGCCCAATATTTTTTCCTTAAGCCACTTTAGAAATGCAGCAGGAAACTGCTTGTTACTTATTGATGCTGAAAGAGAAGAACGAGCCTGCCAAATGGTAGAGTGATGATATAGACTTCTGGCAATCTTTTGCCTTTTTTGAAAGTATGTTTCCAAGTAAAATACTAATCCTTACCGACCACTGCAGCAGCCATTATATGAACTCCAGCAGACAGTTAAAGCTGAACCTTTACAAGTTGGGAGCCCAGGCATTTCCTCAGACATGCCCATGTATTAAAAGAAAATACATCACACTATACAAGTGTGGATTTATGATTAACCCTTGTGGTGAAATGCTTGGCAATGCCGGCAAGAAGGATGGTGCATCATGCTAAGTTCTGCTACAGTTGAGTTTGAAAGCCATTGAAAGCACTTTATTTCTGTTCAAACAGTGGAAAAAAATCAGTGTTCAATAACTATCTAAGCTCTCACTCCTGGTGGCATGATTTACTGCTGAGCTCTTCAGGTTTCCTGGTAGGCCTAAGCTTCTGCAGAGGACACACAATCCAATCAATGATTTGCTGTTTCAGTAAATTCGTTTTTCTAAGCACAGTAGGATTGCACACATCTGGGCCCTAATCTGGAAACCACTGAAGTCAATGGGAATCATTCCAGTGATTGCAGCAGGGTTTTGGTCAACTCCTTGATGAAATCTTGATTTGTAATGTATCTGTCTGCATTGCTGATTTTTAAGTTGGTGTTTTTGAGGGAGGGGGAAATATTAATAGCTTGCCATGTTCTTGAGGCTTGAGACTGTGCTATAAACATCTTCTCACACAGCTGTTTTAAAAAGATTTGATAAAAAAAAGCCCTGCAATTATTTTTGGTGAAGTATTACATGGCTGGCCAGTTTTAGTCTCCAGCTAGACAAAAAAAAACCTAACAAAGACCCAGAAAAGAATAGCAGGGTCTCTACACATATTTTCAGCATAATGTAGTTTATGACATCTGGGATTTTCCTGTCTGTCAGTCTCTCAGGCCCTGTTATTAGCTGCAAAAAGATATATCCTGTCTGCAGACTGCACACATAAAAAACCCAAAAAAGTAACTTGTGTCTTTATAGCACGTAGAAATCTACCTGACATACGTTTAGAGTCATGTTTTCTACCCATGCAGCAGTGTTGTGCCACAATGAGTGCAGCAGCCCAGGTGGGTTTACCCCGCATTTCCAAGTGGTCTCCTTCCACCCCTACAGGGCATTAGGCACCATCCAGGAATTAATACAGAGATAAAGAATGGGCCACTTCTCTTGCTCAGCAATCCCTAGGGCTAGTTGGATGGCTTTCACCTCTGTAAATTGGCTTGACCCACCTTCCCCTTCAGCAGCCTCAATGACTCATTGTGTGGGACTCCACACAGAAGATTTTTACCTCCAATGCTTTCCTATGACATGGCAGAATCTATCAGTAAATAGAGCATAGCCTCTTCCATTTTCTGGTAACTTGTTATATGGTGGTGCTTCTTGGGCACAAGCCAGCTTCTCAGGCAATGCTCTAAAATATCTGGCTTCTGGGCAGTTCATAATCTCTTCTTCTAGGATTCCTGAGAAATTGGGTTTTCCCATTTGGGCTCATTGTGTAATTAATGCTACCCTCTCAATCCATGTAGACCTGATTGTGTGATGTGTTGAGGGGATGTTTTGTGTTTGATTTTCCTCACTCATTTCAATTTCTTTGTTAAGGACCTGCCTCTTAATCTAACCCCTCCTTTTCTATTGTAGTTTCTTCTCCTTCTTCTTCCTTTTCTTCTTCTTCTTCCTAGTCTTCTTCCTCCGGTACTAATTGGTGGTGTGGGGCTGTAACTTGCCTTGTTCATTTTTTTCGTTTCACTACTGGGGCAATTCTTGTAGTTGCTGTGGTTTGAGTCTCTGTCTCAGCCATAGCACCCTCAAATGCTGTTTGGGTTCCCACTTCAACTACAGTCCTCTGCGAGCATTGAGCAGCAGCTCAGTAGGCACAGGCCAGGCCCCAATACGGAGCAAGACGGCTGGTTTTCACGGGAGTAAACAAGGCACCTTCTATCAGTCGAAGGGCCAGTTTACCAGGAATTGTTCAACTGTTCAAATGTAAAATCCCAGGCAAAGGGAGGTGATAACTGCCCTAGGAACCTGCCCAAATCCTTCCATGCACCCCGCCATTCAGGAGCTCAATGCCTCATAACATATCTCAATAGCTCCTCATCCAAAGCTCTTACACCAGGATGATAACAGATCCCATGAATTCCATAGCATACCAACAGTATTAGCTAGTATTACCAATAGTATCAAACAGCTTACATAAGGATGAGCAACAGCCATGGTGGTCTGCCTTATAAAATCGTTCACATCCACCTTGGGCAGGGAGAAGGAGGTGTGTTCACTCACTGTCTTTGTGTTAACATGTTCCTAAACTCAGCTGAATAAAGTGATAAGAAGTGCAGCTCACAAATGCCACGTGCCACTCCTTGCTACTTGATAGCTACTATAAACCATTTACTATAGCATTATACATATATATATATATAAAACTGCCTTTATCTCACCACACATTGGGTGCCAAAAATGTCTGCAGTGGTTTGACCTAGGCAGGGTGCCAGGTGCCCACTAAGCCACTCCATCACTTCCCTTCCCAGTGGGACAGGGGAGAGAATAAGATGGAAAAATACAGGCTGAGATAAGACAGATTACTAAAGCAGAAAAAACCAAAAATATTTTGCTTGCTCATAAGCAAAGGGAAAAGTTAACCTCTACTCCCCATCAGTGAGAGATATCCAGACAATTCCTTGGAGACAGGGCTTCAGCATGCACAGTGGTTTTTCCAGAAAGCAAACACTGTATCATAACAAATGTCCTCCCCCATTCCTGCTGTCATATGGCGTAGAATATCCCTTGGGTCCATTTGGGTCATCTGGCCTGTCCATGTCCGCTCCAAGAATCTTGTCCCCTCCCAGCCCCCCGATGGGCATGGAAAGAATGTTAGAGGGACAGTGCTGCCCAGCAGTAGCCAAAACACTGCTGTGTTATCAGCACCCTTCCAGCTGCCAATGTAAAAAACACTGTGAGAGTGAGAGCTGCTAAGGAAAAATAAACTTTATCTCAGTCAGACTCAATACAAGCAATTATCCAGGAACATTGAGACAAATTAGAAAGGCATAGAGTGATTGTACACCAAGCGATTTCTTGAATGCTACACATGAGCAAACAGGAGAACATAAGGAAAAAATCAAGGGTATATATGTTTACAACAGTGTATACCTGAAATGATTACAGAAAAAGTAATATCTTAATTTCAGGTTTTGCATATATCTGATTAGAATCAGCTACCTTTCATTTGTGTTGTAGAGCATCGCATTCTTAATCAGTCTCAATGCTTTTGATGTATTGTCAGAAAGCCTAGTCACACAGGAATACCATGCTCATTGTAATGTGAGTGAATTGTGTCAACATTGAAAAATATATAATCTTCACATTGGCATGTTTAGACATGGAGGCTTTAAATGAAAAGGAGAAGAGGAAATATTCCTAAAGAGTAGTATCTTGAAACATGAAAAGTAGTGCACAAAGCAAAATGGAGACATAGAGGCATTTCCCACAGACAGTTTTGAAAAGACAGGGAGAAGTTCAGGAGTTTGTTTTCTAATACAGGAGGAAGATATTTAATTCCAAACCAAGTTTAATAGAGATAGTTGAAAGTTGTTTTTTTCCTGCATTAGTGTTACCTATTAAAGATTCAGTCATATTACTGTCAAAACAAAGTCTTCTAGAATCTTAATCTTAATCTTACTGCTAAGGTTCTTCTGTGAAAATATATTACATGCAAATATTTCTCTGTCTTCTTCATTCCTAGAATTGTCATTCCCAAGCACAAATTTGTGGCACATCATACCCTCCCCTGCTCTACCTTCCAAACCCTTCCTTGTCAATTAATTAGTCCCATTAGAAAACTATCACAGGTCATCTAGCTGCTCCTGTCTCAAAATATCTGTCTTTATCTATCACAGTATGATATTAGGTGATTCATGCTTTTTTTAGAGGAAGAAATGCCTCCACTGTCTGTAGTTTTTCATGAATATATCAGTAGGAATCAATGGTACCAATCCTGTTAGAAAAACTGTATCTTTTCATTAGGTAATATTCATAAACTATGGCCAGTAGAATAATCTGTTTCATTCCTGTGCCAGGCTTATACTTCTAGAAAGGTTCACCATAAACCAGAGACATCTTATTTGAGTAAGATGAAAAAAAGGACCTGAGTAAACTTTCTTCGTTAAGAAAAGGAAGGAGCTTGATGTCAGACCTGGCTTAACAATGTACTACCAAAACTATTAATTGCTTCAATAGGAAAATATTTCATTCACTTATAGAACCACTGCATGTCTAGCCATTTTTAAGAGATTTTTTTACTCAAAAGAATTAGAATGTAAGCCTGTACAGAAAATAAACCCAAAGCCAACAGAACAATCATGTGCTTTTCAGCTCCATGTAGGGAGGTAAGTATGTCTTTCCACTCAGCACAGGAATGAATATCATCCATTATCTTTGTTTCTTCACAAGGATGAAGATTCTCTATACAAAATGAAATAAATAAAAAAACTTCTTTATAAAAAGCATCTAACTGGAATGATCCATGGATTTGACTTAATATTGTCTGTTAGTATAAGTGAAGTTATAAACTCACATTTGCAGATTTTGAGTTCAACTACAAATGTGACATCAACATTTTATACATGAACTTGCACAAGAAGAGATAGCTTTGTAAAGGATAGATTTCACAGATATCCCAGTCTTGATCATATTTTCCCCAAGCTTCTTCAAAGTAGAGTGAATCCTGAATAAGCATGACACTAAATAGTAGCCATTGTCATTTGTAAAAGTCTGGAGAAAGAAAGGGTGTCACATTAATGTTTCTCTACACATGCATTTAAAACACAATCCAAAATTGAAATGGATTTTGAAGCATCAGCAAACGTCTGCCAAAAACTTGTGCCAACCCACATCCGCTTTGTCTCCAATATTTACTGCAGAGACAGAAAACACATTTGACCAGGAATGGTGTCTTGTGGGACTTCATTCCACAGCTGTTCTTTAAGGATTTAGATAAAATATGTCCTTCAGCTACTACTAGTTTTCAAGAATGCCCATGACTGTGGTTCAGAGTATCATAATACCTCTTTGCTACTATCTTGGATTGCACATTGGCATTCTGTAAAACAAAGGAATTGAAAAGTGGGCACCATAAGAACCAACTTTTCAAAGAATCAACATTTCTAATCTCTGTTACCCTGTAGTTAAACCCATTTGTGTTGTTCTCATTTGAGATGTTTTTATAATTATTGTTCTTGTAGTCCAGTAATAATCCATTTTGCCTATTTATGCTTATGTTTTTTCAAAATCTGAAAAGAATATATTTTTAGTATGCATTGTAATAAAATAATCATTTCATGTAACAAAGAATTTATTAATTTGAAGGAATGGAAGTATTGTTCAAAAACCAAATAGCTCCTTTTAGAACAACTTTGCTAAAAGACACAATATAAAACAGAGCTTTCCTGAGACACGAAAAAAAAAGGGACAGTGCCTGTGTGCTGACATGAACAGGTGGATGGGGAGAATAACTCAGAATCATGGCAACAGACAGAAGATCAGGAAATTGTCCATTCATGCCACAGACCCCAGTCATTTTCTCCTCTTTAGGTCTCCCCAGTACAGGCCAAAAGCACGTCCTTTTTGTTTACAATGGGTCTAAAACAATATTGCTTAAAGGTCTTTGAATATTGTAACTGGATATGATGGAGCAGAAATGCACTAATGGGATAGTCCTGATCTGAAGAGTCAGGTTTGTGTGCTACAGACTTTACTATCGGTTTGCTGTCTTGGGCTTTACATAGGGAGAGATCTCAGGTATCTCATCTTGGCAATAAAAACCATAAAGCGGGGTCTAGGACACTCAGAATTTTGAGCTAAAGAAGAGAGAAAGATGAACAATTTCCTTTCTCTTTCAGAAAGTTCTCTAAACATTGGGATATCATGCAGGGAGACTCCTGATACTGTCTTACAGATGAATGCAACTGATGTTACATTTTCAGCACTAACCATTGTGGCTGGGATTCAAGGCCTCTTAGGCTTCTGCAAAGAAATAATTATCAGAGTTTTACCAAACCTAACCCTCTCAAAAAGCAAGAGTTTCTGTATAACACACCCCAAATAACTCAGCCAAAAGTTTAGCTTGTGATATTTCTAGGTGTCGTTCTTTTTAATCACTTATAGTTAATAAATATTTAGTCACAGACAGGAACAAGCCCATGTTTTAATTAGGTACTTCAGTTCATAATTGATGGTTGCCTGTGCTGATGCTATAGAGTGTTTTGTGTTAAAGAATATAAGTTTTTCTTCATGAATAATCACTACTTTTGAATTTCAACAAATCTTTTATGTATAAGAATCACTAATTATAGATCTTTTTAAAGAGTTTTGTCTTCTTTCTATGAAGAAAATTTGGGCTTTGCCTTAATACAGCAGAGGTATCTCTTTCTTTCTTGGTGAAGTTGTGTAGTTTGCAGAATGGCCAAAATTACAAAGGAACTAACTTTATTACTTGCAAAGAAAAATAATGCTTGAGGCATGGAGGAAATAAGCTTCTAAAAGGGAGAGTATACATAGACTCAGTGTTTTCAGGCTTTCTTTTGAAAATAATGCTTTTTTTCTTTGAAAAGAATTCTGTCAATATGAAAAGCAAACACAACCAGTGGTTTCTATCACACACGGATGAAATTATGGGACTGCTACAGGATAGCATTTTAAGCCACTAAGCCTGATGGGTGAAAGCAATTCTGAAAATGATGGTAGATCTTGCTAGGCAGGGTAAATACATGAACTGGTGGCTTTAGAAAAAAAATAGTATTTCTGGTTTTCACTGTATATGTACAGCTTCTGAAACCACTCAGTCAAATTGAAGAAATGTGGTAAAATTATTCCTACAATTCCAAATACACTAAAATGTCATTCAAAAGGAAAAAGAATAATATCAGCCTTTTATGAACAGAAGAAAGTATAGACTTCAAATGGAAATCAGTGCTTGAGCTATTTTCTCTTCAGTTAGAGAATAAAAAGATTACTTTTTCTCTGGCCTTGAAAGAAGTTTAATATCAGTTGAAAAAAATCAGTTGTGTGCATCTGATTGCAGCAGAAATTGAGGGCATTTTAATGAGTTTTTGTGGAGTTTAGTGGGTTGCACTCTACAGAAAAACACGGAATAGTCAGTCAAACATCAAACACCTTAGATATAAAGCAGATATATATCTTTGGGTTTTAATCAAACTGAAACTTACTGTGTAAAATTAGGATTATGCATTTTGAGTTCTAATGAAGACCATTGTGGTATAATCCAAGTGTCTTCTGTTAGACCCATCAAATATGAAAAGATTTTAAACTACTTTAAAAGAGAAAATTAGTTACTTGTCTTCTACATAAATGCCTCTTCTCTCACATGTATATTTGGAAAAGGTGTTAATTATTCTTTCAGATTTTTCAGGTTGTTCCTTTAACAAACACAACCATCTTGAACTTTTTTGATAAGTCCAGATGTTCTGAAGATTAGATAAACAAAGTAAAAGTAAATTTTCTTTCCCTAAAAATAAGTGAGACATTTTTCTTCTATACTTCTTTTATTCTATACCTATCTCTAATTACATACCCTTATGCAATTAACGTGGTGATAAACCAAAGCACATATACTAAGAGTTAGTAGTAATATTAATTATTAATATTCTCTTACTGATATTAAGAAGAAATCATCCCATAAACATCCTTTAACACCTACCTGGGTCAGCCAAACAATGGGAAAGAACTAAAATGGAACAATGTCAATTGTTGTCATCTGACTGAAAATCTTCAATCCTTGCAACATAATTTTCTTTGGCTCTGTTAAAGATTTAAGTCTAAGTTTCTAATGTGCAGGCTGAAGGGTCACTATAGTGGCTGACATTGTGACTACTTTTTTCAATCAATTATTCTTACAGATTTTACACCTTATGAAACTTAAAGTAATAATTATTTTAATTTTAAACATAGAATTAAACTTTTTTTACTTTTCCTTCTATCATTATGTTCTTATCTCTTGAAATTATTTTTTTTTTAACTTTAATCTGTTTTTAGAATTTTCCATCCACAAATAAATTCAGGGGTGAAGATTGTTCCTAAAAAAATTGTAAATTTAATGAGTAAGTGCATGTACTGCTGAAAATAAACTTTCATCTCCAGTCATTCTCCCCAGGGATCAATTTCAGTTCCAGTTGTCTGCAATATTCTCACCACTGACTGGACATTGCAGTTGAGAGCACACTGAGTTTGCTAATGACACTAAACTAGGAAGCTCAGTACTAGGCAGCACCCTCAGGGGAAGAGGAGGAAAGCAGACCAGCAGGAACCATGGCCACTCAAACTGCAGCTGAACCAGAGGAACAAACTTGCTCCTCAAAAGCAGAAGCCACTCCTTTACAGAGGAAGAAACCCAGGACAAGATCAGTTTGCTTAGTGAGGGGTGAAAAGGAAGCAGGACCTTCAAAACAGAAAGAAGAGACAGGGCCAGAAATAATCAGCTGATCCCTACCCTTGGGAGAGCTGCAAAACATTGCATTTCAAATTAAATTCAGAGTATTCCTTTAGCTTACATTTGATCCTTTTCCTCAGTCTTCAAACCCCAAATTTTTAAGTGTTGTTTTGAAATTTAATTTGAAGTATTTTAATTTTTTCTTTTCCTCCTCTAATAAATACAACTGTGTACTCTTATTCTTCTTTCGTTTTTCTCTGATTTGTTTTGTCACTCCAAACATTTTTATTCAGAAATTTACAGAATTTCAAATAAGAAAAGGTCACTCTCCTCTTGTAACTGTCTCAGAGATGAAGATATTATAAATTGTTACATTTTAAGAAAATATTTCTGTAATTGATATGTTTACTTTGACAGTTGTCCCAGTTACCGAATATGCAGAAAATACATTTCAATATGGTTTTCTTGAAAATCTACTTAAAATATATGCCCCATTATTACTTCAAAATGTTAATGAAAATAATGCGAGTAAAATTTCCTTGTAATCTAATTAGACCTATCTAACAAAAAAAAAAAATTATAAGTATGCTGTATGCATGTATGGTCGTTCCACCAGTTTCCACATATTACCTCTTTGGAACTTATTTCATTGCTCCAAGTGTTGCATGAGAGCAGATGAGCCAGAACTTGGCAATTTTGCTATATAGAAATTGTCTGCTCTATGTACCAGAGCAAGAGTAAAACTACACATATCGGTTGTAAGTATGTTCAGGGATGCTATCATGAGAAAGTCACTCTTGAAGAATGGACTAGAGCTATAACTTTTTTGCACCCTGATTTCTTGAATTCTTTTTTTTTTAGTTTGTTTTTTGGATTCAGATGCTACAACTTCTAAAAACAGCAAGACATGTGGACCTGTGATGATCATGTATGTCTTATCAAGGCAAAAATTGGGAATTAAATTCCCATTAGTTCAATGAAAGGGGGCTGTGAATGGATGAAAAGAGCAGAAGGACACTAGTAAAGGTGTCTGCAATACTAGAAGTGTTTATTCTGATGTATGTACCATTTACTGTAGATGGATATAAACCTAGCTTTTTTGTGGGCTTCATGTCAAGTTATTGGATGTTATGTGACAGTTGAAGGTGTCCTCTTAAATGAAAGGATCCATTTCTTTTCCCCTTGAAAAGAGCATATCATGGTCATAGGTCTTTAAGGACAGAATGTAGCATCTGGGATGGAAGAACTGTCAGTTGACATATTTTAGTATATAAAAGGAAGTCTCCAGTGCTTCATTTTAAATAAAATGTAGAGTAGCAAAATTAATGAGAAATATGACATATCCATGTACATAACTAATGACATTCACATCTATCCAGTAGCTCCTGACAATAATTCAAGGGTGTGAGAACAAACTGTTTCATGCATTTAATGCTTTCATTTTGTGTTCTTGAGGACCCTGATGGTGGGACTAGGTTTTGCAAGACTTAGAGACCTCTAAGACTTAGAAGACTTAGAATTCATCAATACTGTAAGAGCATAGGAAAGATTGACTCAGTGATTAATCTCATGTTAAACACATGGGAACAAAACAGCTGAGTATATTTGTCTCTATAATCCCTTTTCCCAAATGTAATTACAAATAGAATTGATCAACTCATATGTTCCTTTTGAGTCAATAGTAGACACAATTGCTAGGCTGTGTAAGAACTTAGTGCAGATCAGCAGTCTTCAGTGTTAGAGAAAATTGATTACTAGGACTCTATGTTAACAGAAATTTTAAATTTTGAAATTTCTCATTGGCTATTTTCCAGAGAAAGTGTCAATTCTCTTTGAGGAATGACTTCTAAAATTATCTTCTATGCATATCCTTTGCATACTGAATATCTTCCTTTCTTAGGGGGATCATTTTCATTCTATGCATCAAATTCTTACTGAGTTAGAACATTGTTTGCCATGGCTTCAAGAGAGTAGAGACAATATTAGACAATAATCACTCTCTTTTGTAATTATCTTTGTTACAAGGTGAAGTTTTTGTTACTGCTGCTTTTGTTACTGTTGGTTTCTGCGGAAAAGAAATAGAGCAGGTATGGAGCACTGCAGGTATTAAAATTATATGAGGGGAAATACCATCTTGAACCTTAGAGTTTGTTATGTAGGTTTTTGAGAGAAGCAGAGCTGAGCATACTTGTTTTCTTCAGGGCTTTTCATTGTTTACAACCTGATTGGCATTTTACTTTCTTGAGCTCTCTTCTATGACCCCAGGATCCACATGGATTCTATGGGCAGAATCAGTTTTCACCCCAAAACCTTTTCACATAGCAAAAAGCAGTGCAATACAGTACTGCACTACAAATGTTGAAGAATTTTTATTGTCCTAATTCCTGGCTATTTCAGACCCTGTGTTTCCCACCTCCCCCCAACTCTGCAAACAAGCAATACTTGACTAAAGCTGGGAGGCAGTAAAAGCTTGTGTGCAGGTGTGTCTTTGTTCTCTGGGCAAACAGACTGTCATATTATACATTAAATTCAATTTTTAAATGTGCTTTACGTTATTCTAATTGCTGTCCATTTAGGATTTCATTTTCAGAGACAGCTACAAGATGAAATAAAATTTAGAGTGCTTAGGTTTAGGTTAAATGATAAAAGTTTCTGTGTTCATCTGGCACACTTAACAGCTTTATAATTTCCTTCCATGTTCACCATTTACATCTGATATAGTTTCAAGCTATCTTCACTAGAAGTGCAACTTGTACAGTTACAGTTTTCTGACTATTTAAATGTTACAACAAAAATACATTATTAAGAAAGCATTAAATTGAATTAATCTGATAACAATTATAATCTCTCCTAGTATGCTTCTGACCAAGCTCATATTTTTTCCTTAAAATGAAAAGAAAGTGTAAAAACCCCTAAGTAAACAAATTCCAGTTACAGAGATTAGTTTTTTCTTTGTATCTTTTTCTTTTTAACAGCCATGGTATATTTCTTATGATTATTCTAGGATTTAAACTGTGAAAAAAGAAAAACTGTATTTTTTTCCTTCGACACACTTGCTGCCCCAAAAATTTCAGTTTGTATGAAAATGATTGCTTCCCATATATATACACATATACATATACACAAATATAGATATATATGTATTGCACACTTCACTGGTGCCTTGAAGGAGAAAGAAATGTTTCCAGTGTCTGTAGAAAACGCAGTCTGTGATGTACTTTGGATGAAGGGAAAATGGTCTGGTTCTGGTTTTCTGCTGCAACAGCATAGCAGAATTATATTAAGAACAAAGCTGTCTGTGTTATTGTTATAAATATCAGGAAGAGCTCAAAAGAGATGACACTTGGGCTGGAGTCATACAGCTTATTCAGGCATTCCCTGGACATCCAGATGATTTGACTCTGAGGTTTCTTCATCAGAGCTGTTTCATGCCCTAGAAAAAATTATGATTAAACCTGTATATCTAGACGTATTCAAGAGCCATAAAGAATCGGTCCTGCTGAATTTCCTTTGGAGAGAAGAATAGCATAAACCTACCACCCTCAGTGGTCACTGGGGACAATACCAAATGATACACAGTTGTTAAAATGTAAAAAGATACTTGTCCCTTTGGGAAATAAATCTGTGCCAGATGAAACCTGGCCCCCATAGTGGTAGGATGTGATCACAGAATTAACATGCACATCAGAAGCCTCAAGTGCTCCTGGAAACATTCAATTTGGAATTTCCAAACTTCTGAATGCTTTGCTTCCACATCAAACCTCTATCAGCATGGTTTTCATATTGCTGTGGACAAAAAGTATTGGAATGTGGAAAGGTGAAGGGAAGAAATATTATCCAATGTGCCATTACTGTAGTGTCAAATAGCATGGTAAAATTCTTGGCATGTTTGAGTACTCTGGGTTTGGGATTGAATTTGATTTTTAACTTGCTGTAGTGAAGATTCCTCAGTCTGGAAGAAAACCAGTGTACACCATGTTCATATTTTTGCGTTGGTGGTGGTGGGACAGTAATGGCATTTGAAGTAAGTGGTTTAAATTCACTATCCACCTCTTTCATGTCCTTTCCTGTGAAAAGAGAAATTTAATGAATACTTTTTTCTTTTATTCCTACTCACTCAGCCTTATGATAAAACATCATGGATTGGTAATGTAAAATCAAGAAATAATTAACTCTTCAATTCTGAGTCCCTGATAAATTTGCCATCAAGATCTGAAACACATCAGAGTGAAAATATTCAGATGAAAGCACTTTTCAGCACCTAAAACAAATTGCTTCATCTATGTGTTAAGATTTTGTCATCTTTAATTCTTATGGTCAGTTGTTTTTCCCCAGCTCACAATTACACTCTATTTTGACAAAATACTTAGCAGATTTTCAGTTTCAGTGACAATTATTTCAGCTAGGATTTCATTGTGGCTGAAGTAGGGCAGAGCTTCTCCTTCTTACTCCTTTGTCTGAGTGTGGGCACGCTCTCCTGTACGTGTGTGCATTGCAAAGCACAAAGGTACACCATTACAGAGAGGTTTTTTCGTTAGCAAAATATAGCTTAGAGTAGCTCAGCCAATCAGAGATGAGGAAGCGAAAAAGCATAGAACAGACTCACGCCAGAATGCAGCTCCAGCCATCTGATGTCTTCATTAAGCCAGTCTGATTAAGCTATTCATTTTGCAACACTTTTGGCTTCAGTTTTTGCAGAGCTATAGATCAGATCTAAAATCTTGTAAGTTCTCTCAAGAAAGGATGGAACCAGCAGTCTAATTTATTCCACACTTACTCCCCTCACCTCAAAAAAAGCCCTAAACATCCAAAGAATGAACACCTGGTAAAAGTGGTTCTGAGAAATGTTATGGTAGCAGACCCAAACCAATACTCACTTTTCGGGGTTGGAACAGGCTTCTGTTTGTATGAGGGCATTGAATTCCCACGAAGTAGAATAGAGACTCTGATATTGTAGCGCATTTTATTTTCTAAAAATTTTTTTCTTAATCTATATTAAGTCTTTGTCCAGTCATCAGAGATCTTTCTGCTTATTGCCATCTAGCATATTTTGCAACATTGCTTAGTTCAAAATAACTGCTGAATATTTTCTTCAAATGCAGACATGTATTTTTTCACTATGAAAAGTGCAATGTATTATTGTTACTTTAGAGATTTACAAAGCTGTGTGCATCATAGCAGTTCTGGGAAAATCTTTTTACTCACACAGATATATATATATATAATATATGTATGTATATATCTTATCACCACTGTTTGCAGTTTGAATGTGTACAAGTATTAATGTTGAACTAATGAACATTTATCTGGCATGGCTGATCAAATTATGCCTCCCTACAGGAGTATCAGACACATAAGTCTTTCTAAATACTGAAGTGCAGAAAAACCTCCTTCAGGAAAAAGAGTTGACAATGAACTTATACTAATCAGTAGTTTAGACATTAGGAAATATTTGGATCTCGGGGTTAATTTTAGTCATGACTTCTAAAATGGGAGAGGACTGTAGAGCTGCTGCTGCAATAACATCTAATGACTGGAAGATCTTCTGCTGTATTGGTATGGATGAAATACTGTCTCCACATTAATTTATTCAGTGTCTGTCACCTGAGCAGACTGATGCAATGCTGGAATAGGCATAGATGACTGCTGAGTGGAGGAACCCCAGCAAAAAACATTTTAGGAGACAATGCTCCAAGCTATGGTGCAGGTAGAGTTCCAAGGCAATAGAGAGTTCTGGGGAGAGCTCCTGAGCTTCTGCACCACCCAGCTGAGGGAGCTGGAAGCTCATGTGGCCCTCTGTCACAGCCACCAGAATAACAGAGCAGGTGAGTGAGCAACCCACACACGTGCCAGTCTTTTTCAGCTCTGCAGGCAGCTTATTAGACACTACAGTGATACAGCTTTTGATCTCTACACAGCCAGAGACAAAGCATCATTGACTACTATTCAGAGCTAAAATTGTGTATGTTTAAATAGTAAAAAGAGTGTTAATATGCACAGAACCCATACTGTACTAGAACCTACGCCAGAAGTGGTCTTGTCCTAGAAATTTAGCTCATAACAAGGTGAAGGTTTCATTCCACAGTTTAAATGGCAGGATTTATCCAGCATACTAATTCTTATGAAGCAAAAGACAGAAATTTAATCTGAATGTATACTGACATTTGAATTCAGTTCAAGAAGCTGAGAAAGTTTTCAGGTCCTCTTCTGAGTTACTGGTCAAGCAGCTGAACATGGCTCTGAACAACCTGATCTAGCTGAAGATATCCCTCCTCAGAGCAGGGGTTGTTGGATTAGATAAACTTTGGAAGTCCCTTCCAACTCAAACTATTCTATGACTCTATCCTTCTGTCATCATTCTCAACTTCTGTCACTGAGCATCATTTGAGTTGTAAAGGTACTTGCTGCATTTTCAGTACAGAATTTCAAGTCAGGCAAGCCACCTTGTTTTCTGGATTAAGTAAACCTTGAATTTAATCTGTCTGCTATGATCTTTGCTTGGGTTACAGGTCAGGTGTTAAATCATTGTGTAAATTATTGTTGAATCAAAAAAATACTGGAGGATATAATTTTTTTTTTGCTACACCTTGTTTTAAACAATCAGTTTAGGAACTCCAGTTTTATAGCTTTAATTCTTTTTCTTTTAACTGAGACGCTAAAAGCATTATAAATAAATTATTTCATTTGAGGCAATAGGTCTGTTTGCTAGTAGCAAAATAAGTGGGAAATAGTCACCTTAAAGTGTCACACATGCATCAAGTACAAATGATCCCTTCCAGTTCACATACTGATAGTAAGCTAAGACTTTAGTCATCCACCTACAACAAATCAAACAGGCTGCATTTTGATTACCATCTAATGAAGTTATATCTTTTTCCATTAAATAAACAACTGTTGATTTTATTCCACAACAGTTTATGATGTTGTTGTTTCTCACATCACTTACATAATTCTATGTACAGATAGGTAATTTGCTTTACAAAGGAGAGTACAAAATGCTCTTTGTTCTAGGAAATAGTACATTGATTTAATTCGAGTTGAAGAGTCTAAGAAATCCTTTTTTGACATATTGTTTCAGCTTGCACATCAGGGTACCTTTTGCCCTCTCTACAGATGCATATAAGAATATATGCATGCATATATCCACAAACATTAATGTAACATATTCCATGACAGAATTATCACCCAATAGCAGTCTAGACATTCTTTTATAATCTTTATTATTTGACAGTTTATGGAATAGTTTTAACAAGGAATATGTGAGATCTTTTATTATATAAGCAATCCCCATGTGCCTTGACCTAACACAAGAAAAGGGAAGTGCAGAGAAATAAATGCATTTCCACAGAAATTATTGTATAAACACGGACTTCCTTACCACTCAACTTGTTTACACAACTTGAAATGGCTGTAAATCAAATTCATAAATTAGGTAGCAGTTTTGTCTACACAAATTGTTTTTCTCTCTTGCTTTTAAGAAAGAAGGATATTTTATATAAGTGTCCATTTTTTGCTGTTAATAAGTTCTCTTCCCCAGAAGTATTCATGGTGACCTGCCTAATTCTGAGGTAAAAAAGAAAAAAAAGAAAGAAAAGAAAATGTAAGATTCAGTTAGTATATAGTGACAATTAGGTCACTGAACGACATCATCAGAAGACTGAGTTGTTGCTTATAACCCTAGAAAATTTTTCATTGACCTTCAACTTAAATACAATCCAGAGTCTTTTTTATTATCATGTTTCTGGCAGAATTTAAAATTTTGTTTTCTTACCTGAGAAAAATGTAATCTTCAAAGACAGAAACCATTTTAAGTGCCTTGATTCCTTTATTTGTGGCTAGCACAGGCTTTTCCCATGAGAATTCTTTTTGTGTTTTATAAATAAAGATAAAGTTTGAATGTTATTAAAAACAGTGTCCCAAGATCTGGATGGTGCAGGCCTGGCCAATCAGGCCTAGGGGGAGGCTTCTGGCCGACCAATCTGGGTGACTTTTGAAAACTCTATATATATGATGAAATCAAAACAATAAAGGTCTTTCCTTCTTGCCACTGAGAACTGACCTCTTTACTCTGCTAGCTGCTCAACAGCGACATTTATTATTTGTAATATTACTTGCTTTAACATGTATTGATCACAAGCAAAAAGATTTGCATGGATCCGTAATTTTCCATGGATTGGACACAAAACATTGAAGCATATCTGAAGATCAGGAAGACAGTGTTCAATGAGATTATTCAAGATTATTATTCAAGATGCCAAAAAAGTCTACCTGATTTTTTTTTAAGATTATTTAAGATCTTAAAATTATTATTTATTTATTCATTTTTTGAGGAGAAAACTAGGTAAATGATTTCAAGAATCTCTTGACGGGTTTATTGGTATTTCTCTCGTCATGAAGGCCACTGAAACTTTTCAGAAAATAAAAGTTCATTTGTATGTTATCTGAAAAGAGTTTGAAAATTTAGTTTAACTAGACATTTGCTGAGAGCCTAGTGACAGATTATTATTATTATTTTACACTTTCACTGTAAATTCAAAATAGTTTACTCCAGTGGTCTGTAGATTATATGTGAAAAAAAATTGAATTGTGTTTCATGTTGTCATTTTGATTTTCCTGCATATGGTGACTTTGAGGCATGGACAACTTGGAATAAAAGTGGTTTTTCCCTGCCTGTATTCTGCCATGTGTCAAGTTTGATCAAGTAACAAACAAGTGAAGCACACCAATTAAATAGTAATCACTGTGTTTCCTAAAAATATACAGCAAATGATAGAACTATGAGAGGGCATATTTATTTGTATATCCCTGTTTCTAAAATTTACAGACATTTTTAAAAATTATTCCTTTGAATATTATAAAGAATCCTTGGAACCTTAATATAAGCTACACATGTTTCTCTGGAAGACAGTGAAGAATATAGATGGTAGGACAGTGTGGATAAGTCCATGAAATGTCTCAAATCAAAAAGAACTTTTTCTGAAGAAAGTCTCAAATGAAAAGAAATTTAGCCGCAATATTTTTTTTCTAACATCTGCTTTAAACTATCTGTGCAAAATTTTTCCTATATTTAATCAAAAACAAATGGCAGAACTTTCTCACTTAAAACAATGTAGAAAATCTATTTTGACCTGATTTTCAGTTTGCAGCCTAATTTTACATTTAAGAAAAGTTACCATGATCATAAGTTCCATTCTAAGACAATAAGAGCCTGCAAAAATTGGACAGAAGCCTGAATACTAAGATAAGGTGAGGTTTATTTTGGCTAATAAGGCATTTTAGCTGCATTCTTGATTATTTCTTAATTTCTAAGCTTCTGCTCATAACAAGGTGAAGGTTTCATTCCACGGAATTTTTAATTTTTTCTTTTGATGTTTGGTTGATGTTATAAGTAAAGCAGCATTGATCTTTGACCCCACACTTTTGCTTAAGCTGGGTCATTCTACCTAAAGTGAACACATGTGTTAATATTCAGTGGGGGGTACTCTTGTGACACCAAAGAAACCTGCATGATACTTATCCAGCTACAGGGTCTACTCACTTTTTTCTCTGGCCCTTTTTTCTCTTTCTTTTTTTGTTACATTTATTCACAGTTGACCCAGTATTTTTGATGCTGTACCAGAGTCGGTATCCTAGACATCCCAGGGATTTGAATGACTAGTATAATGCCTGCATGAGAGATGAGAAGCAGAAGTATATTGTTGAACCTTTAAAGAAAGGTTGACATTTTCCTGGCCTTGAGCAGCTCTCTTCGGTATTGAAGCTTTTGCAACTTTCAACCCTTTGATTTATGAGCAAAAGTATAACACATCTTGGCCATTATGGAATCATAAAAGTCCTTTACATCTTCCCATTCCATTTTTACCTAAAGAAAAAAAAGTTAACTCCTTTCCTGTTCTGTCTCTTTCTGTTTTTTAGATATTTTTCTATTTTCGGAGTAGAAGGTTATTTATTAAATACTTTATTTTTGTTAAAATAGTATGAAGAATTTTAGATGTTAAGTCTCATTTCAAAAAGTCCTACAAGAATTCCTGAACAAGGTTTCAAATTCTGAAAGCAGAAATTAAAACACAAATTTTAGTGTCTAAGTAGTTAAAATCACAGCAATTTCGATGAGAGGACAATGAAGAAAAACTTTGAAAATAACAGCACACTGCTTTGTAGGATTCGCATCTCACATGTTTTTAAACCACCCAAGAACAAAACAAAACATAATTAGAATTAAGTTTACTAAAGCTTATTGGTTTAGTGTAACTGTTTCTGCTTCATGTAGTCTACAGGACTCCTTGAAATGTAATCATCCACTCTCACTAATAGTGATAACAATTTTGCTTTACTGCAGCATTAACAAAAAGATTTCAGATTTTTTAATGGAGTGAGTATTTATTATAGTTGGTATTGGTTGTGATTTATTTCTACAGCCTCATGCAGTTTATTCCAGTTGTAATCTCATTGCAATCCACAGTAAAATTTCTATCAGCTGCATTGAAGGCAAAATTAGACTACTTCTAGCAGTGCATTCCCATGGTCAGTGTGGGCACTTTACAACAATTACATAATCATATTAATTACATTACCTGGATCTGTGTCTCTGTTCACAGTGAAAAACAAGCTGGTCCTAGAAATTTAGTTAATAACTGAGCTTATGTTAATAAATACTGATGTGTTTTATCACAGTAGCACTGGAACTATGCTCACCACTAGCCAACTTCTACAGGTGCATGCAAGCCCTGACTAGAAACACGTTTTATTTTCTTATTATCATTATTATTATTTTATTTTTTGAATAGAAATTGACAAAAACAACCCTTCTAGCTGAAGCTCACCTTACTTGCCTTTGTTGATTTTACAGATGCTCCTTCCAAATCACTTCTTCCTTTAGTCTTGCAAAGTTTTGCAATATAAATAGATTTGAAAAACAACTTTCCATCATACAATGTCACTTCTAATATTCTAGTAAATATTCTAGCTAGACAGTAAAAATTCAGATGAAGTTCGATAAGAGCAAGTGACCTGAGACATACATCTCAGAACTACATTATTGATTTTTGAAAGATTCAAGACGAGACTTCTGACTCAACAGTGCACCACTAAACAACAAGAAAAATGTATATATTCAGAATCTCCTCTCTTGACACAGAAAGAATAAAATTTTAAAACCTAGAAAAATAATGAAATCATAAAAAAGTCGTATAAATCATAAGCTGTTTTCAGGCACCATTCAGGGTCATATGTTTTAGCACTTCACAGTCACGCTTGGAAACTCCAGAAGGAATTCAGTTGCACATGTGTGAGCATCTAGTGTCATTTGAGACATCCTACAGATTAATTTTTCTTCCAGGTGTTGCTCTGAAAGGACATGGAACTGTCAGATTTCATAGGGAACACAGCAATGTACGGTATTCACATATGTATTTTAAATTACACATACGTTTTTGAAAATAAAAGCCCTACATAGGGCTTAGATGCATTATACCACATGAGAAATCCAAACAGGAAATAGTTACTCAAATTCAGTTCCCTCAAATTTATTTTTTGTTTGTTTCTTTCTTTGCAGGTTTTTAGTAAGTTGAAAAAAAATACAAAACCCAAAAAACCTGCACCACGCCTATCTGTCAACATTTCGAAACTTATTAGAATAACTTGCAATATTAATTAGTTGGTGAATGAAATCTAATGTACATGATAGAGTAGTTTTCTTATTTTCTTCAATAGTCTTCCTATTCATACCAACAAGCCATCCATACATATAATGTAAATTCTTTCAGGAAATCCAACAAGCCAAGTAACGACCTCAAGCAACACGGGAGTTAAGCAAAGTTCACAGAAGTCAAAGGAAAGACATAAATTTATTTGTACCATATGAAAAAAGTAGGCTGCTTTATTTCTCCTAATCTACAGCGTCTTTCAATGTCATTAGGGTGTCCCTGGTATAAAAAAGATGGTAATCATAACCATTTAAAAATTGAAAATTAAGGTTATGACTGGCAATATTAGCATAGAACTCATTGTATTTCAATTGAAATTAAGAGAGAAAATTCTTAAGACCCTACCCAAACTCAGCAATCCCAATTTGTATTTAATACTATACAGATGAATTTCCCATAGGCAGTATAAATTTCTTTGAATATAATATTTGAATTATCTCATTTTCTTTTCCTTCCTATTCTCCAGTCTATCTTATTTTTAAGCTCTTTTTCAGGCAGATTTACTACCTTGTATTGACAGACTAAACTTTTTGTTGTTCCCAAGTGAGTTAACATGTTCTTTCTCTTTTTCATTTTGCTTCTGACTCCTTTGGGCAAAAACAGTGCTTGTCTACCACACTAGAATGTCAAGAGATTTTATTAATACATTAAATAATTTGGATTGGTATTTCTAGATATTAAATTTTGTAATCATAACAGTTTATTTCATACACTGCTTTAACAAAATGAGACCATAAAAAACCAAAACCATGATAGGCTATTTTTAGAGGGAACAGAATGGCAGTTTAATTCAAAAGCTTTTTATCCTTACTACTAACCTGAAAGAAAGTGGAAAGTGTGTTTACAGAACTACATAATATTAAATGAACATCAAGAAAAATAATACCTGATTCAAAATCTCAGAAAAGAAAGGGATGGGTGTCCATATGACTACACTTATTACATAACGATGCAGATATTTTATGAGATTAATTTATTTTGAAGTTCTGATACTAAGAGGGTTGGTTGTTGTCTCAGATATACAATATATAAATAAGGTTATGAGCAAAAGGAGTGAATAGGAGTTACTGTCAAAGGTGAATAAAGGGGTTTATATTTTTGGCCTTTATTTGGATGCTACGACTTCCTCTTTAGGTAAGACACTTTTATTTAAGGATCTAGATCATGAGCACAGAAAGAGGAACCACAACATCAAACATAATATCTTTCTGGCCTGTTATCTTCTCTAATTATGACATCTTGGAAAAACATCATAAAAGCACAAAACTATAGTATATTTTCTCCAAAATGTTATCCCTCAAGTTCCAGATACATACTATCATTTTGTATAACAGCCTTTGAATTTTTTCAGCATGAATTCCCCTCATTGAACTTTCTATAACTGTGTTAATTTTTAGCATCTGAACTTTCAGTTGGCAAGGAAATATACATTTTCAAACTAATAACAGTGTAAAGAGGCATGCACTCCTGTTCACTCCAAATCTGCTATTCTCTAGTTATAGCTGATGTCCATGCTTTATCATATTTGAACAAACTGTGAATGTTCTTCCATTTCCTCTGCTATACAGAGCTTCACCATATCCCTAATTCTCCCTATCTATCTTTTGTTGTATGAAAAATGCTAACGTGATCACTAGCTTCTTTTATCAGAGAAGGCCCCAGGGACACCTTATTGTGACCTTTCAATTACCTAAAGGGGGCTACAAGAGAGCTGGAGTGGAGCTTTCTACAAAGGCATGGAGTGATAGGGCACAGGACAACAGAAGGAGTAACAGAGATTCTTTAGATCTCTTAGCTTTTCAGGTGAATGCATAGCATGGATTTAAGCTAGAGAAAATTGTCTTTGAAAAATGTGAGTGTAGCCTGTATCTTTAAGCCTAACTAGATTAGTTTAATGTTTCACTATTTTGCCTCAGTTGATGACTTTAACAGACTTTGGTCTTGCTCTTGTTGGATCAGTTTCTGTTGAATTGTCTTTGTGCAAACTGTCTTTGGCTGAAAACGACAACCAGAAGATAACAAATGGAGTTTTTCAGAAAGTGCAGTCTGAGAATTTGGCAAAACCCACAAAATTACTGAGGTTTAATTATATTTTTAGGCATGAAACTTTCTTAATTAAAAACATGTTAAGCATGAATATATACATTTATTTGTAATTTTTAGTAAAATATTAGAATTTCATGGTATAAACTAACAATGAACAGAAATGAAAACTAGTCCAAAGATTCAGGCAATAAAATTCTATCACTAGAGCAATAGTTTTACACCTAAATTGCCATTTCTTTCATGTATATGCAGCAATGCAATGGAAAACAGAGACAACAGAAAACCCTAATTTTGAAGAAAATAATCCTTAAGATAATTTACCATAAAATGATTATTGTCTTAAGCAGGATTCATATGTTTCACAATTAATCCCTTCATTGCCAGACTGTAGAATACTTAATGGGAAATGTAATCGTAAATAATAAAAATGAATAAAATAAAAATATTTGAGTGAAGGTAATCTACATCTGAGATAATCTGTAAAGGCACATCCTGTCATTTAGGATATTCTGATGTGTAGTTGTTCAAACCCTATGTTTGATCAAGATAATACCATTTTGACTGATATTATTATTATTATTATTACTACTACTATTACATACAATATTCTTGGATTGAAGATGTGTTTTTTAGATAAACATACACAAATAAAAGTCTCTTGTATCAAATCAATAATAAAGATGGGGCTGAGCTTGAATACATTATTCTTTCAGACACTAGAGTTAGTATTACAATGTTCATATAGTCTGTTTCTGCAGCAGCTCTTCCTAGGCCACTCCCACTGCTGTACTTGCTCACTCTTCCGCATAAAGAAAGTGCACCCCGCTCCAGTCTTCCTCTCATCTGCTTCTAATGCTCTTTTAAAATACATTTGATACCATTGTTCTAATGTATTCTAACCACCATCTCCTTCCCATGGCTTCTGTGAGCTATATTTGTCTTATTGTCAGCAGAAACGATAAAGAATTACTGTTATTCATTTGAAATGTCTTAAAAATGTTTACAGTGTGAGATCCTGTCCCTCAAATTGTCTTTTCTTTTGGTTAGATGCTACTCCCTTCATATTTGTTGATATTTCGTATTTCCAGAAATTATTTTCTTTTTAATTTTTCACTTTAAATTAAACAAACAAACAAAAGAAACTTCTGTTTGCAATCTCAATGCCCTCTCTCCATGCAACAATGTATATTAACATGATTCCTCCCTAGGTAATACTCCTAATTAAATGGTTATGAACATTAACTTGTTTAACTAGTGTACCAAACAGTTTCTGTGTTAAACTGCATTTTATCCCACTTGTGTGAATTTATTTCCCAACCGAGGCAGACATGTTAGACATCAACCCCTGACAGGCCATATTTTTTTAAAATCAATACAAAAAGGACTTCATGCATTTTGCATTTTTAAGGACTTGTATATATTTATAAAAGATAAATACACTTTTAAATATAACAAAAACTGAATGTCTTTGAACACATCTACAACTAAATTAGACCAGCCCTCAATGTCAGAACCTCATAAATTACGAGGCTGTTTGATTCTTTTTCTTTTGGCAAGCCTAAGAAATGACAGCCTTATGTGATTTGGAGCAGACACGTTGTGGTTGTTTGTCCTTCATGCTGAAAAGACCCAAACAAACACAGAAAAAAAGTCAGATTTTTTTTCTCCAAACAAAATGAGCTAGCAGGTAGGCAAATCCATTATTTACACAAAGCTGCATACAAGAATTTTTCATGTGTCACAAAGACACACCTATGGAGATGTGCAAATAAGTCTTGGAGTTTTTTTCATCAAAAATACCAGTTTTAAAGTAACCGCAAAATCTTAATAGTACAGAGAAAAATACCATCACTTCCTACAGGAGAAGAAATGCCTGTGTGGTATATTTTTACCTTCAATGTCAAGCAGTAAGAATGGAATGATGTGAGAGAAAACTTATGACAGAAGCTTTCTGTATTGTGCTCTCTTTCCCACTGGAATCAACTTCTGCCTGTTCACAAAACTTCAAGGACTATGCATTTCCTGTGTAACCCACAACATTTTTCTGCTCAGTTCCAAAGGAAAGAGTGAGATTTTCAGCAGGAAGGAAAAGCGTATTTTTAAATTCATCCAGCATGAAAAGATATTAAAGTTTGGGCATTTTTTTCTAAAGGGAATTAATCAAGTTTATTTCCCCTTTCCCTCTCTAAGATTCAAAATTGCTTCTTGAAGCTTAAAACCACTTAACAATAAAGATGCAAGTTCCAGAAAGAGCACCAGAAAGCAAGTAGAGGTAGAGAGACAGACATTATAAAATCTGTGTTTGAGATGCTATTGCCAGTAAGTTGGCAGAAACACCTTTGATTGTCAGAAAAATCATTTTTTTGACAGGAGAGGCTAGCCACAGTGAGTGTCATGCAGAAAAATCAGAGTTAATGGTCCACTATGAAAATTTTGTTTCAAAGTAGAATTAATATTGGCAGCTCAAGTGTAGACAGGGACTTGCATGCATGATTTGTGAAAAAAACCCAAAACCAAACCAAAACCAGCCTTTCAGCTGTGTATGAGGACTACAAATTACTAGAGTTCACATGTTTTCTTGCACAAATGGCCAAGTGGGTGAAATCCAAATAAATTGGATAAAATTTGTAAATGTTGAGGATGTAAACAGATAACAGAAAAGATTTGGAGCTGCATTACCCAAGAGACAAGTACAGAGATAGCCAGTTGTGCCTTCAGAAGGTTTAATTTTAGACCAAATTCTAACATAAAATGAAATTATCTGAGAGTTTCTTTAGCAGCTACAGGTTCAGTGTCTTGAGTGTGACATGTATCCCTATCACTGCTAAATCAGAAGCACTATGACTAGACACAAAGACTAAAAGTAGAACTGAATAAGGATTAACTGGAAATTTTGGGGTTTAGGTAGATTTCCATTGCTTAAGTGAGATGATATATTTATTGCCCACGACCTACCATCAAAACTCAGCCTAAATATACAAAAGTCCTTCCCAGTAGCATTTTTCAAAATGAAAACCTTCTATTTGGCTCAGATTTGGACTGAACACATCTAGAGTTTCAATTAAATTTTATTCTTGAACAGAAAACAAGACTCCAGTCTTCAAATATTAGCTAATGCAAAAGTCTTGTTGGTCTTTCAAGTGGAAAAAGCCTAAAAGAGTTAAAGAACATAAGTAAATCATGTGTTAGATTGAAGGCAAGGGCAGCAATTAGAAACCTTTTTTCATGGAAGGTAAATTTTACTTGGAGTCTTTCTGTACCACTAAATCCAAAACCAACCTTTGTGTTGGCACTTTATGCTAAGCTGATTTCCATCTAAACAAGCATGTGCAGAGAAGCAGAATAAGGGCAGTAAATAGATGCTCAGTGGCATGAACATCTTTCCTAGCAAGTTCAGGTTCCTGCAACCTTAGAGGCCCTCAAAACTCTTTTTCTTTCTTACAAAGAAATCTCAAGTGATTTTAAAGTGATGAATTTTTTAGGAGCTATGAATTTATTTAAATTGTGGTAAGCATTTTAAAAGCTAGGAATTAATTTAAATTGTATGTGCATCTTTTATCTGGGCCAGCATCTTTCATTTCCAGTTTTCACTGTGGCTTATATTTCCTGTACTTAAAAATGAGCTCTGTTCTGAAGTTTGCATAGTACATTATGTACTTGATGGATCAAGTTCACACTGAAGTCAATGAGTTTGACTCAAGGGAAAGTGCTAAGTGTATTTCCAGCAGGAACTATGATGAAGATTGTTATGATGACATAGTTCCAATTCTCTGAGAGGTATTATAAAGATAACCTATATTTCAGACAAGTTGAACTTTGAAAATACCAGTTCTTAAAAAGTAAGTCCTCTGTAAATCAGTATCACAAGCGATTAACACAAAAGCAGAAACATACAGAGCTTTAGAGAGAAAACTGGAGCAGAAAAAGCAAGGTTTGAAGCAGAGAGCAAGCAGAAGCTTGCTGAAGAACACAAAAGAAGCTGTGTTCCACCTACATAGGGGAGAATGTTAGCTTCTGGTTGAACATCTGCATTGATTACTTTGTACTTATTTAATCACAGGTTCTGAATGACAAGTGACTTCTTACCCATAAGCATAAGTTATAATGCAAAACTGAAGCCCATGAATGGAGTCTGGTTTTTGGGGGTTTATCACTATAGAAGAAAAACGAGTTACAAAATTAAGTATTTGCATAATGGAATTCAAAAAATGTCAAAGGCAGAATGGGACCTTCAGGGAAAATTTATTAAAGGAACCCTCCCATTGAGTCACAAGATGCAGAAAGGAACCCCTTGCTTTCTAGACCCCTTTTCAGAGAGGAGCCTAGATGCACTTGGATCCAATCTTAGCCCCAGATTTCATCAACAGTTTATGTGTAAAGGATTATACGGGTGTAATTGAGTAAGTTGTATAAGTTTGTCTTCAGGATTAAAGGTGGAAAAGCCAGATATAGATATATTAATATATATGATTTGTAATGGTAACAATTAGACAAAAAGAACTTAGACCTTTTTACTACACAGTGGAAGAGCTACAGCAACTATTACAGTATAGTGCACTATAAAGCAAAATTGAACCAATTTTATTAAATGAATTGTATCAGAACTAGAAAAAGCAATTACTAAGTAGAGATTGATGTTACTCACCTATACCAACATTTGTGGACAAATGTCTTTCACTCAGCCTCAAGAAGAAACCTTAAGGTGTGTCTGCACTTGGGGTGATACTCTCCACACATACACTCCAAGGAGTATCTTAGAAGGCCCTGGTTTTAAAATTTGAGACTGGGCTTTATAAAGTGATTGACTGTCAGTCAAGTCTCCTGGCCAACTGTGTCAACTCAGCAGCTTTAGATAAGTTATCTGTTTATCACTTGTTTGTTTCTTTATGTGAGTATTTTACCAGGTGTGCCTTATCTTCATCTCGCTATCAGGATGTTTAACTTTGGGGTTGATGAGTCAGACAGATTTTAGCATTATTCAACACCAAAAGCAGCATGATAGTCCCTTCTTCATTTACCATGGATAGCTTTGCAAACAGGGCCTTGTTCCAGTTATTTCACCTCACTCCAGGCAGAGCATGCCGCCACAGGATGCATTGTGAGGAACCAAATATATCATTGCTGTATGCACCGTAACTAGATGATGAGAGAGACATTAAGAAGGTGTTAAATCCACTAAATCCCAGAAGAATAAGTTTTTTAATCTCTGTTACTCTCTGTCACAGCATTCTCTTCCTGTAACCTTGGGTGGATGTGACTGGATAATTTATCTTTCTTTTTTCTCTTTCTGAATCGCTGATATCCTCCCCAAAGCTCCTCAGAACTGGGGGATAGGAAGAGATAGCAACTATTGCTACCATGTCCTGAGTTCTGCTTCAGAAAGCATTTTGATTAAATGAAACAGGGTGAATATGAAAGGAGTGTTGGGGGTGATGTATTTCTGTGTAACTGTAAAATGCAAATTGCTGCATCACTTGTTTATATATGGCTTACCTCACTGTCCTTCCTTTCAAATACTTGTTTTTCCATAAGTCTATTTGGACAGGGGAATGAGGATTGATTATGTTTTGTTTTATTTTGTTTTGTATTGTTGGCTTTATTTCATTGCTGACATTTCCTCTATTTTTCCTCTTAATAGCTTAATCTGTTTAAGAGCTCAAGAAATTTTATGGGGATGAAGATTACAGGGGGTTTTTTGTCTTTTTAGTCCTAAACCTGAGACATTTGCACCTGAATAGCCAATATTGAAATGGTGTGTGGAGGATGTAATACTGGAGACATAATACAGTGATGTTGGGCTGAAGTGTCATGACAGAGAGTGAATCAAAGCAAACACATACAAGAAGGATAAAATCTTCTATTACAGTATTGTAAAGCCCAAAATGCAGTATAGGGGAATAATCATGTTTCTTGCCTTCCTCAAAATTCAAAAGGAAGAAAGAAACTTGACAGTACTTCCTCTGCCCATTTTTAGAATAACTGATGCAGAAGACAGCATGCAATTTAATGATGCTAGTTTGGACTACTGTCCTCATGCAATCTTAGGAGAAAAGAGAAGAATCTTGCATAGCCTCTGTGTTATCACAAAATTCAAATTTGCCAGCATTCATATCATCTTTTGGTATGAGATTAGCAGAATCTTCATTTTGAAAACCTTAGAAAAAATATTGATTTTCCTGGGAGCTATATATATCTTCTGCTTCCTGCTCACACTCTCACAAGGCCTTTTTTTTCACTTTTAATTTCACTTGAAGAGTTGGAGTCCCTTTTTCCATCTGATTTGCTGTCTCAGACTTTGCTACAGCAAGGTGTAGATCCTCAAATAGACTTCCATTAATCATCACTCGATTTCCCACCTCTTGCCATTTAAGGAATTGCAAAAAATTACTTTTTTTTTTTCATTCCGCCTATGTTCTCTGCTAAACCACAACACTTTTCTTGAACTGCTTATTCACTTAGTTGGGTTTAGATCCTTTCTGTAATCTCTTCCCTCTCTTGGAATACATAGTTCCTAATAATTTAAATAATTTGCAAGAAATTCTAGACCTTTCTCATATTCCTTAGCTCTTCAATATAATTGATTTACTAATCATTACTTTAGATCGTCAAAATTTGTGCTCTTTTGAAATCCAGAATCTAAGTTCCTTCCTTTCTTCCCCCATAGTAAAATTTGACCTCGCAGCTGAATATGCCCTGTTCTCTTTTCTCCATTTCTTATGCTTTTTACCAACTTTTTGCTTTATGTCCTTCAGTTTCCAGAAGTTTTATTTTCTTCATTAATGACAGTAGTGTAAAGTGAGAAAAGAGGTCAGTTGTCCTTTGAAAAGTTTTCAAGGAGAGCACAGGGGAGTTCTATTTTAAGGTTTCTTTTTCAGGTATCTATAAAGACAGAAATTCTTTGACTAAAGATATACAAAAAGTCAGATTTTTTTTTTTCTGCTGTAATATGCTGGCTTTTTTTATCTTTTTTTCTGTTCACATCTATTTCCTAAGCTTAGTTTGTTTGTCAGTCCCTTTGATATGGCACATCATGCATGCTACTAAGTGTTCACCTGTGGGAGAAGTTTTAGAGTGCAGGTGCTATCTCACATACCCTAATCCTGCAAACATGTAATTTCCATTTTTAATTTTGAGATTTAATTGCAGTTTTCACTGACCAATATTCCAGGACTTAAACATATAATAGTGGTCTTTAGGGTTCATCTCTAAAGGAATGATTTTTCTTGATAAAAGAAAAATAATTATTGTCTGCAAACTTAACCAAATTCTTTTATCCATTACCTCCAGATGGTTTCTAACAGCCTAATTCTGAGCTCTTTTGGCAGCCCAGGCTTCTAGGAAGCAAGTTTTTTTCTTCTCTGGCTAATTGTCTCTGTTTGCTATAATGAAATGCTTTATTTTATATACTTTCTTGAGTATTGCCATTTACCAGACATTGTTTTAACCTGGAAAACTAAGTTTAAAAAAATTTAAAAATACATCAAAACCAAATACAACTCTATTAATTCATCTGAACAAATTAGGATCTTACCAAGAGCTAGACTAAAATTTGCAGATGCTCTTGTCTTGATGAATTCCAGAGGCATAGGAATGTCTTAGCTGAAAATGTAGTTATTTGGTTTCTAAATGTCTGTATGGTAAATTGAATACCTCCTGAAGGAACAGTTTTCTCAGTTGTAGACTTTGTATTTAAGCTAAAGGTAAATGGGGCTGAATTTACCACTCTTGGGATGAAAGCTCCTTTTTATTTCTTGACTATATTATTGCATAAATAATTTAAAACTATCTTTCAGATTGTTTCTTGTTTGAATCTAAACATACAGTAGAATTCTAGTCATGTTCAAAGTCATTGGCAGCCCTTTTCCAAAATGGTCTGAAACTGCCACCTTCTGGCTGTTTTCATTGCTTCCTACACGAGCCAAAAGCAGAGCTGTGTGTATTTGGCTTGGTTATAACTTGGAACTCTGATTTCTTCCAGTGCAAATAGTATGGAGAACAAGATACATAAGAATAAAGCATGCTTACTGTTTAAATGATAGAGAGAGAAAATAAAAATAGTACAAGTCTATCAGTTGACTATACAGGAGCTGGAGTCTCCTTGGCCTGCAGCTGGATACAGCCTATTATCAGAGGCTCTGAATCAATTTTTATTTTACTACACATACTCTTTCTTGCATTACACATATTGCTAGCACCCATTTCTTTCTGTCTACTGTTGGTGTGGTGCTCCTTCCGTCATTTTAAACCATCTATATTTCCATTCTGTTCCTCAGTTATCTTAGATTCTGTGCCTTTAGGGCCTTTTCTTTGAGTAGTAATTGAGAGAATATGTTGTAATTTCCCCTCAGAGATACCAGAGCAGGTGAGTGAATAAAAGAAAGTAGAGTACACTCTTTTAAAGAAGTTCAGAATTGTCAGAACTTTTTCTAATGGGTAACCACAAGAATTTTTAATTTTTTTTTCTCTTTTCAGAACAGATACAGTTGGATTCTTAGCAGCAGTAGAATTTTATGGCTTGGTGTTGGGATGACAACATGAAAAAAAAAAAATTAATCACTGTTTTTTGTGTGGAGGTCAAGAAAAAATGCCATATCAATCTGATTAATGAAGATTCCTCACAGTAAAATAGATGTTCACTCCCCATCCACAAACACATATAGAAGGTGTTTGGGCAAGTCAGAGCTGTTTCTGTGCAAAGACTTTCCCAGAGAAATATATCTAACTAATATAAGGGCTTTTCTTTGTATTTGGAAAGGCTATCATTGTTGTATTTTGATATTTCCACATCTGCTTGCAGTTAATGAATTACTAATACCTGGAGTTGCCTAAAAAATATAGTACTTAAAAAAAAAAGTGCAAGCTACATGACAATAGCTAGTTTTTACAATATGCAATATCATACTGAATTACACAGAGGTTCCTCCTCAAGATGAAAGAGCAAATAAAGAGCTACATAGTGTTTTGCTCTTAGAGGTATATCAGTATATATTCAGTATATTAGACAGAATTCCAATGGAAAAAAAAATATTATATCTTACATTTTTCAGAAAGCTTCAAAATTTTCTTCAGGGCTTATATATTGTACACAAGAAAGTAAGAAATGTATTTAAGTATTCTTCTCTCTTCTCCATTCAGCAAGGTCTCCCATGTAAACAGCTAGCTCCTTCCTTCATAACTTCATAACAGTTCTTCTGGGAAAAAAATGCAAAACAAAAAGCAAACAATGAAAATAAAAAGTAAATAAATAAAGTAAGCCCACCAAAAAAACCACAGCTCTTTAATTTTCTACTAATATATAACAGAAATAACAGAATGCAATAGTGCATTTCTGTCTCTTAAAAAAATTATGTTAGACCAGGAATATTTATAGAATTAAATATTTTATTTTCTTTATTTATGGATTCGTTTTGGGTTTGGTTTTGTGGTATTTTTGCTAGAGATCAATCAGAAATTCAAAAAAAGGAGTATAATAATTAACTCAGCAAAAGATGGAGGAACTACTCTTGTGATGAGGAACCAAAAAAAATCCAAAATCATTTCCTGCTCTTTGAATTTTGTGTCAAGAAAAAGGAAAGGATACTACTACCTACTGCTGAACACTGGTCACCCATAAATACACATGGAAAAAAAATCAATAAAACTCTAAAAAAATTGCTTGCAAATTTATCTTTTCTTTAAAAATAATCCCATTACAAAAAATCACATTAATACTTTGACTGTGAAAATGCAAGTCAGATTTAACAAAATTAATATATATTCCTTCAGTAACTGAGAGCTGGTAAATACTAACAAGTAAAATCTGCTGCACAGCTTCTATAAAAACCTGAAGCAATAGAAAAGCAAGTACACAAAAGTATGCAATTCTTCCGGCATTGTTCTTTCAGGAGATTGAGGCTTGTCTGCTTCTAGTCCTCCAATTTTTGTTTAAAGTGACCAACCTTGAAGTTCCAGTTTCCGGATGAAGTTTCAGTTTATATGGTTTCCCATATAATTGTCTCTGTGCAACACTAAACCATTTTCAGACAAGGCATATTTAATTCCCTGCATGTTATATTAGTAGGTCAGGTGTTTCCTGCATCTTTAGAATATTGTAATACTACCAAAAAAAAAACCCCAAAAGCCCAACAAGCAAACAAGAAAACCACAAACAAAAACAACAAACAAACAAACCGAAAAACAAACAAAAAAAACCCCCAAAAACAAACAAAACCAAACTGAACCGAACCAAACCACACCAAACAAACAAAAAATTCTCTGGACATGTTTGAGCATTTCAATATCTGCCCCAAACTGGGGTGCCCAGCGCTGGACACAGCACTCAAGGTTCAGCCTAACCTATGCCAAGTACAGAGAGACAATCCCTGCCCTGGTCCTGCTGGCCACTCTATTGCTGATCCAGGCCAGGATGCCATTGGCCTTCTTGGCCACCTGGGCACAGCTGGCTCATGTTCAGCTGCTGTCAGTCTGTACTTTCAGATCCATTTCTGCCTCTCCACTATCCAGTCACTGCCCCAGCCTGTAGCACTGCCAGGGGCTGTAGTGGACGAAGTGCAGGACTCAGCACCTGGCCTTGTTAAACCACACATCCCTGGATTCAGCCCATCAATCCAGCCTGTCCAGATCCCTCTGCAGGGCTCTCCTACCCTCCAGCAGATCAACACTTGCACCCAGCTTGGTGGCATCTGCAAATTTGCTAATGGTAGCATCAATCCCATCATCCAGATCATCAATGAAGATGTTAAACAGTCCAAGCACAGGAAATTCTGAGGTCCTTGGCTCCTGCCGTCTCTGTGTGCCCTGTCCCCTGGCCAGTCCCAGGTCCCCAGGGCTGTTGTTATCCAAAGGGTCTGCAGGTCACAGCCTCCTGCCTCAGACTCTGGCTCCTGCCACCCCAGAGCTCAACCTGCAGCTCTCTCTGCAGTGTGCACTTTGAGCTGCCTGCACCAAATATATTCTTCAGCAGTGGGTCTGGAAGAAGCACACACAATAAACTATCTGTATGAGCATTCCTTTAATTAGCATGTCTGGAGAATGACTCTCTCTCTCTCTCTCTCTCTCTCTCTCTCTCTCTCTCTCTCTCTATATATATATATATATATATATATAACCACCTTTACATGTTAACCCCCCACAGAAATCCTAGACTAAGGCTCAGAGCTGATAGACTAGAAATGTGATGGACTGCAAAACTGCAACTGTAGGGATTGAGATGCTTCTAAAATCCTCCTGCCTCCCATATGAACCTGAAGTGAGGAATCTGTGTGATGTAATCTAACTGGAGGATAATACTAAAAGAGGTAATACGGCAGCGGCAAAGGACTTGACAAATGAGGACAAGCGAGTTGTGGATCTTGCAGGGAAAAGGATGTCTTAGATCCACAGAAGATGCCAGGGTGGCTGTCACCCCTCCCCAGCGGCTGAAGAGCAAGTCCAAACAGCAAACAAGGGGTTAATGTGCCACAACATACACATCCTAAGATAATGTTATACCTATAACAGCATCACAATGCGCCATCCCAGTGCTACTAAAACAAAGATTTCAGGCTAGATCAGCAGCCCATATTAATCAGCCTAACTTCAGTTACTTTAGCAAGCTGTTTAGGACTGTCTAAGCTGGGATAGACTAATTAGTCAAATGCTGGTTATTGATGATTCTGTTTCATTTATGCTATTGTCTCCTGTGAGAGGCGCCTGTCTGCTGCAGTTTCTGATCCAGAAACTCATATGCAACAATATACTCTCCCTGTGAAAACTTCACACACAGCATTTAGCTTCAGTGAGCATAACAAAATGAATAAGAAATGTGTTAGCTCTGGTAAGGACGTTCTAGGCAGTGGTGTACAGCAGGTTGTTTTTACTAAGGTGTGGTAGTTGATATCTCTCCACCAAAGGAGGATTGCACATGGTGTGTAAACCCTGAACAGTTATAAATTATCTCCTTTTTTTCCTGGAGTTTGAAAAGCAGTTGAGGTGTAGAAGCTCAGAATACTGTTTGTGGAAAAAACCTGTAGTCATCCATCGTCTTCCAAGATGATCAAAGAGTTGAATGTGATTTTATACAAATATCTGCTAGTAGCTTTCCATTAAAAATAACATACTGCTGGATATGTAGTATTTTAGAAGATTATGATACACTAAAATATTTAATCAAAAATGAACTTTCTGTTTAGCAGCAGGTCAAAAGCATTTACTATGGTAAAAGTGAACCGTGAATGAATATCCCAAAATTTAACAGTGATTGGGTGTTAAATTTTCAAGTCATTAGGGGGCATTTCATGGCAGCTTATTGAACTCATAAATCCCTCCTTTACAGACCAAATAGAATTGTGACATATATGAAAGCAAGTGAAGGACAAAGGGAATAAAAATATTTTCTTGGTAGGTCCATTACACTGTATGCCATGCTGTGAGAAGAGATAAAGAATAGACTAGACTTATTTGCTAAAAAAGTAACAACTAATAAGGGAAATATTTAAAGAAACAATTAAAGGAAATTATTATAACGATTTTGATGTACACACATAATACTTAAGTGCCTTAAACTTTACGCCAACTGCTGGATTATATTTTCTTTTAAATTGTTTTCAATGAAACCCAGACACTCATGGGACTCAAGTCACAAATTCTTTTCCAAACCCTTTGTCCTGATTCCAGCCAGGACAGGGTTTATTTTTCCAGCAGCCAGGAGTGGCCATGGGTAGGACCCAGAAGTTATTCTGTATGACCACACATCAGTTTCCAGGGATGGGGCAAGGGCTCCCTTTGGGGTTGCATAGGCTGGCAGGTGGTCGAGCATTGCTGGGCTCCATGTGGTAATAAATCACTTCTGAGTACACCCTGTTATAATTTCTGCTGTTCCTGTTTGTTTCCTTATTTTGTTTTGTTTTCAGTAAATTGTTCTTATCTCCACCCAGGATCTTTATTTTTTTGGCCTCCAATTCTCCTCTTCAGCCCATCACAGTGGGACCAAGCGGCACATTGCAATGTTGTGGTGGGGGTCACTAAATTGGGGAACACCATTGCTAAACCTTGATACCCTGACAATAGAGGAAAAATTTTTATACTGTGACAGTGGTCTAATACTGACATAGACAGTTCAGAGCAAGTAAGTGTGGAGGCTTCATCACTGGGAATATTCAACATTCAGCTGGATATGGCCCTGAACAACCTTCTGCAGCTGGCCTTGCTGGGTGGCAGATGGTACATGGGGACACAATTTATTGGTGAGCATTGCTGGGTTAACGGCTGGACTCAATGATCTCAGAGGAAATAACAGGAACTAAGAGGAAACCTTATTCTATGATTCTGTAACCATACAATATCCAAAGATGTGAGCCAGGTTCAGCCATGCTGTCTTTCCTGAGGGCTGCAGTATGCATCACTATATTTCTTAATCCAATGGGCCATCTTTTTACCTACATGTCTTCAAAATGCTGCATGTCAATCGTTCATGTTAATATTCTTTATCTGACTTTCAGTTCTTCAGGGCTGTGCAGCAGAGGAAACAAATCAACACAGAAGTCATAATCAGTCTCTGCATACCTCTTTTCTGTCACGTTTATGAAAATAAAAGCATCGTTGGACTTTCTAACAAATTCTACATTTCTGTATTTCCTATGAGCAGAATTTCAATGGGAATTTGAAACAGAGTGTTGCCTTCTCTGTTTTCTACATGATTTTTCTTTCAGTGCTTTTGAGTTATTTTTACGGATTTTCAAATCTGTGATAAATGTTTTATCTAGGCTAGATAAGAGATCAATAAACCAGGAAAATCATCACAGCGCAAAAATGCAGGACAGTCTCTCATCTTGTAACACCTCTCTTGGGAGCCAATATTCCTCTTCCTTGCCAATCAATATTCTAGTGTAAGTAAATGGAATATATTTCACCTGCATTCTGCTAAACTCTTTGGTATACATCCCTGCAAAACTCTATTTTGTCACTCTGTTTGTGTTGCAGATATGAGACAACTGTTCTGTGCATCAAGGCTAAAACTTTCCCTACAGTATAAGAAAGTGTAGCCCACTGCAAAGTAGATCTGCTGAACTATACTTCCTCAATTTCCTAGTGCATACATTTCAACAGAACTCAAAGTTGAAATAAATCTGAAATAAAGGCACTGGAAAAACTAGGTCAAAACACCAAATCTGGTGTTAATTTCCTATTTATTTTACTCCCTTTCCCTTTCTCACAAATAAAATAGATCTCAAATACTAACCGAACAATTAAATCCAGAGTAATTGTAACCTTCTGACTTTATAACTTTTGATTAGTTGGATATTCAAGTGGAAAGAAATAAATCAGCACAGTGAGCAAGTGCTGTAGCTCATTGCATATGTTGGGAAAACTCTGTGAGAGATACATGGCTAAAGTGAGTGTAAGGGTAAGATGTGTAAGAAAAGAAGGAGCATTTCTCTTCTGGAGACAATAGCAATTCTGAGGAAATGCTTATCCACTTGGGAGTAGAGGGGCTGAAGCCCAGAATGGTCTATGTTGTTATGCCGAATTTGCAGAAAAAATATAGGCAACTTCAATTCCAAGATTCAGCTATGCTTTAAACAGCCTTTTCTGCCTCCTTTACTTTTCGAGTGTGCTCACTTTCTTTTTTCTTCTATCATTTTTCAGTACAAGAAGAAATTAATTCAGCCAAAATTACGTTGTGCAAGGTCTAAATGTTATTAGGAAGGCAGAAAGTATATGTAACACTGTAGCACAAAAGAAGAATAACTGACCTTGAGAAAAGAAGCAACAGCTCCAACAAAAAAATAGAGATAACAGAGATCCACATCTAAGAGGAAACATGATTCTATAGGGAGCAAGGAAAGCGAATACAGAAAAAGCACAGCCTCCCAGAAGCACTCCCCAACACCAGCTGGAAGGAATTGGTCACAGGCAAAAATGGGTCATGAAAGAAAATTCTTTAATATCTCACAGCCTTGCACAATCTCTACAAAGTACAGAAAGTACTGACTCTAAAGGGAAGATCCCTAAGTACAGTTTCTGTTTTTCCTTGTGTAAGTTGAAGACAGGGAAAATATTGAAATCCTTAGCAATAAAATAGTTGTATTTTTCCTTCCCTCTTTCTGAGGTATTTATGGTAGGGCAAACTAGGAAAGAAATATTAGAGAAAGAACGGATGTAAAATTTCTGCCTGAAAAATGACCAGGGGGAAAAAAAACCTACTACTAAAACTAACAAAAATAAAAATAAAAAACCCTATAAAAACACACCCTCAGCTAAGACATACAGTGTGGCAAAAAGAATATAGCCTGAAGAAACTAGATGACAAAAGTTCCTATGTCTGATATTTCAAATTGATTGCCTCTAAGATTTGACAGGCAGCTACCCAATAACAGACACAAAGCAAAATATTTTAGGTGGAAATCAGGCTTTATTCATGAGTAGAACTGTAAATTTTGTCTCAGTTTTTACCTGTAGTTAAAGTCTGACAGTTGCAATACAATTGTAATTGCTACTGTGCAAGAATTTTTTGCTACAAAACAAAAAGTAATTGAATATTGAGTCCTGGAAGTAAGAAATAAATTATATGAGACCTATAAGAATCAAGCAGCTGAATACTCATGCTATAAACCAAAATACATTGATGCCTAAAATCTCTAATAACAGGAAACTATTACTTTTAATTGTATTTTAACTTCTATGTCTAGAACAAAGAAAGCAGACTTTGCAAACTGTTTTTTCTCAGCCTGATTTCTCTTTTTTTTTTTTGCCTACCCAGTTCGTCAAATCTTACCTTGACTGAAGCAACTCCACTCTTTACTTACATGAGGGATGGTACATACAAAAGATTAAGTTATGTCTTCAAAGTGCAATATTTTACTGAGTAAATACATTTCCAAATTCAGACAAGTGGCTGACAAGGCATTCCCATGTTTTGCTCACCAGCAACTGCTTTTCCTGCAGAGGTGATTATCCTGCTCTGCACTGGTTGCCTCACCTTGAATACTGTGTGCAGGTTTGGTCACTGCAACAAGAGAAAGAAATTAAACTATTAGAGAGTGTCCAAAGGATGGCAATGAAGATGGTGAAGGGCCTTTAGGGGAAGCCTTATGAGTAGCAGCCAAGGTCACTTGATCTGTTCAGCCTGGAGGAGACTGAGGGGAGACCTCATTTTGGTTGACAGCTTCCTTGTGAAGGAAAGAGGAAGGGCAGACACTCTTTTTTCTGTGGTGACAAGTGACAGGACCCAAGAAAATGGCCTGAACCTGTGTCAGGGGAGGTTTAGCCTGGATATCGGGAAGAGAGTCTTCCTCCAGAGGGTGGTTGGGCACTGGAACAGGCTCCCCAGGGAAGAGATCCCAGCACCAGCCTGACAGTTCAAGAAACATTTGGACAATGTTCTTAGGCACAGGGTGTGGCTATTGGGGTGTCCTGTGCAAGGGCTAAAAGTTGAACTCTATGAACTTTTTGACTCCCTTCCAACTTAGCATATTCTGTAATTTTGTTGATAACTCCACTGCTGCACTGCACATTGTATAAGGGAATTGAGATAGATAAAAAACTGACTTGTGTGGCTTTGGGTTTTGGGTTTTTTTTTTAGCAATGTCAATTTCATCATATGCTGTGGACTGCAAACCCACAAATAATCAATTCAGCACAAATGACAAGAAAGCAGGAATGAATGTCCTCAATAGAAAGAGTATTCTAAAATGTTTAAACATGCCCTACTGCTGTGACAATGAGCATGGAAACACAGTAATATTTTCTCACTTTATCTCTGTACATATCTAAGGAAGATAATGTAATGCTAGTTTTCAAATGCATGAGATAAAAAGTACTTGGATTACTATTACTTAAAGTCTTCAAATTGCTTTATGCCCAAGTTATCTGAAGTAGATTGGTTTTGAAATACTGTGTTTTAGATATAGAATCGTATAATGATAACAAATGCTATAATAATTTTTCTTACTCTAGAAAGCAATCTCTACTAGAAAAGTACCCTAAGGCCTGAAGAACATTCATAATCCATTTCATACGATACAAAATAACCCTAATTTTATCAAAACTGTAGAGAGATTTAAAAAAAATAAATTCAAGACAAAAGGATGTATTTAATCCATGCCCTTTATTATCTAAATTCACACCTTCAGATGATACTATTTTTGATTTTTAACACTGAACAAGATTTTAACTCTAGAGCTGTTATTCTTACACAGAGCATCCAGCATTTGGCCACAGATACAGTCAGGGGAACTACCGGCTGGTTATATTGCAATTATGTGATACATAAATTGATGCGTAACAAAAAAGTCAAAGAAAGTGAATTTATCAATAGTATCTTGGGAGATATTGAAGATCCAGTGCAGTTACAAGCATTCACTATCATGGTTGTCAGTGGTAGGCCAGAGTTAGTGCCTCTTCAGCTCTCATCAGGCTCACATGTTTTGCTTCACACACGTTTTGAGAATGCATGAGGCTGAGGCTTGATAGTCTCTGTTGTGGTTTAACCCTGTCTGACAACAAAACATGATGGAGCCCCATGCTCATCCCCACCTCTGGCTCCTGTGATGGGATGGAGGAAGAATTGAAAGGGTGACTCCTGTCTATTTTTCTCTTTCAAAAACGTCTAGAGCCAGTTAGATAGCTTTTACCTCTGCATACTGACCAGGTTCACCTTGTCCTCCTGCAGTTTCTTCAATGTCTTGGGGAGCTCCACAAAGCAACTTTCCACTTTTGATGTTTTCTCACAATACAATAGAATCCATCTTTGAACATACTGCTTTTCAGTTTCTGATAATTTATTATACAGTGTGGCCTCCTCAGTACAAGTCACCTACTGTGGCAATCCTCCAAAGTTTCAGTCCTCTGGAGAGTGCATGATCAATTCCAGGATTTCTGCACAGTCAGATGTTCCCATTTGGGTCCATTGCATTGTCAGTGCAATCCACTGACTCCACGAAGCATCACATGCATGATGTGTACTGTGGACCCTCCTACTTTTACATCCAGCCCAGCACAGGCAACTGAGATAACAAAAGACGTTGCTCTTCTGTATCAATTACTTCTGAAGAAGTTTGAACACCTTCATATGTTGCTGATATTTCTTTTTCCTTTGGAGTGTAAAGGGCTTCAGATCCATTATATTCTGGATTCTAAAACCTGAGATGTTAATCTTTGTTTCTTCAGCCACTTTCCTCCAGAAGGTCCAGGTGAGGACATTGTCCCTGGCTCAGGCATAACGCTTATTTTTCACATCTTGTCCTGTCTACACTGGCCCAGTGCTATAGTACAAACTGTCTCCCATTTAATTTGCTCAAAATCTTGCTGCTCCTCAAAATCCCACTCATTCTCCTTCCAGGCCATTCAATAGAGAGGGCTCACAGAATAATAAGTAATAATAATATAACCCAGAATATGCATTTTTCAAATTTTTCAACACCTAAGAAAGCTTGTGTTTCTCTTTTGTTAGTTATGGGAGACAAAGCTGTTATTTTATTAATCACATCCATTGAGATAACATAACATCCATCTTGTTATTTTATTCCTAGAAATTAAATCTCTTGCGCAGTCCTTTGACCTTACTTTGCTTTATGGCAAAACCAGCTTTCAAAAGAATCTGGATTACTTTTCTCCTCTTCTGTCACACTTCTGCTGTGCTGCCCCCCCAAACTGATGTCATCAATATACTGCAAGTGCTCAACAGATTCACCTTGTTCCACAGCAACCTGTATCAATCCACAACAAACGGTAAGACTGTGTTTCCACCTGTGACCCAGCTAGTTTCAGGTGTACTCCAGGATACTCCTCCACATTGAATCAAGCTGTCACCTGCACTCTGCTGCCAAAGGGATAGAGTTACTCACATCAATAGCTGCATAGCATCTGGCAGCCTTTGGCTTGATGTCATATCGGAGCTCTAGCATGTCTGGTATGGCAATGCTCAGTGGTGGTGTGACTCAGTGGTTACAATATTTCACTATAAGTCTACACCAGTTAGATTTTTGCAGTGGCCATATGGCATTAAAAAAGGGTGACTGTCCAGTCACCTGAATAGTTTATGGATGAGAGCCAAGGTGTCTTGGCTGATGTGATATTGCCACCTGTGCAGTGTCAGAATAGCAACGGGAAACTGTTGTTTTTTGGTCTGCACCAAGTCCACAGCAGAAGGATACTCTGAGACACCAAGCAGCCTAGACAGTTGTTTAATCCATTCTCAAAATAGCTATACAATTCCTTGGCAAACCTTGGTTCCCTTAAGTAACTGTCCCCTGAGATAGTCTATGGCAAGGAGATATGGAGCCTCCAGACCAGTCAAAATAGGATGCTTTTACCATTCATTCCCACACAGGCATAACTCAGTCTGCAACACAGACCTTGTTGGGATCCTCTATCACTGTAGAAATACAGATGGATTCTGCCCTATTGCAGCATTATCCTGTTACAGTACACTGTGCAGCAGTGTCCACCAGAGCTCTGTATTCATGTGGGGCTGATATGTTAGGCCATTTCAGGGCACTGTGGCAGATCCAGGTCTGTGTAAAACAGACGGGCTTTGACAGAGGTCCTTCAGGACATTGCATATCCTTTCTGCTGCTGTCACAGGCAGGGCGAGGGGCCATGGTGTTTTATGCAGTTAAGTTCTGTGCTTTTCAGAGTCACAAAGGTCTCCAGTTTTGCAGGTGTGACAGCCTTCCAAGCAAACTCCTATAAGCCTTGCAGGGGTTTTGCAGTTTAGTTGCCCTGCCTTATGTTAAGAAGGAAGAGGTCTCTGACTGTACAGTTTCCTGCCATCATGTCAGTTCAGGTGGTGAGTTAACTGCATCATCAACTCTCCCTCTAGTGATGTGTAAGACCTTGGACTGTGGAGCTTCAGCCCCAGCTGGCACATCTGGGAAGAGACCTTTAACCTAAATGTCTATCATCGAGCTCCCACGTGAATCCCCTAAATTTTGTGGATCATGTTGTACTGTCTTTTAAGCTGAAGTGAGGATTTTTTTCTCCATATGAGACATTTTCTGTTGTTCTGTGCGGCACTGTGAAAGTGCTTCATTCCTTGAGGGCCTTTCTTAGCTTTTCTGTCAGTTTTCTGGGGTCTGTTAAGCACTGGCCGATGGCTAGTAGGTGTCTGGAGTCCACTTCCTCTTCTCTTCTTCGCTGCTTCTAATCCCACAGCTGAAGTTTTAGCATCCTTCCACTGCTTCCATTCCTTTCTGATTGCAAATAGATCATGTACAGTCAAGGACAGGAACTGCTGGAAATCAGTTGCTTGAGCGAATTAGTTATGAATTGATTGAGGGATTGTTGCCTAGGTCATTCTCGTTGGGAGGTATACTCTTTCATTTCAGATGCCCTATACCACTTCAATTCTGATGTTACAATATCAATTTTTTATTCTATTCTGAGGGTTTTTTTGAGGAGAAGAGGAGCATGGAATCAGAAAAATTCATTTTGGGATATTTTTATAGCTTGTTCTGTATTTATTTTGGAGAAGGATTTTAGATGAGATGTTCAGTAGTGAAGTTTTCACAGAATTATTGTAAGAATATTAGTATATTTTTCTTCTCATTGGGTAATTTTTTGTCTTGTCTTTATTTTTTTCTAAGATGTCTTACATTTCAACAGTCCCCCAGACAGAAATTGTGGATTCTGGTCACACTGAAACTAAAGCAAAAAAAATCCCTGGATAAGAGGAAGAAAAGCATATATAGGGAGGAAACTTTGGTAGGGGCCAGAAAGTTGTTGGATGGAATAGATAGGTATAAAAAATGCATAAAAGTAAATCATGCAAAATTTAAATCTTTTACTTGGAACAAAATTTTACATACCCTTTATTTCATTTCTTTCTCCACTCTCTGTTAGTGGTTGCTTTAGAAGTAGTGTTCCATTAAAACTAAAGTTTTTTCTCTTTGGAATCATAACACATTCTTTGTGATCAGGAAAATGCAGTTAGAATTTGTCACCTCTTAAATGCTAACTCGCTGTAAGTGAAGCATATATAATTCCTTTAATCACTGTAAGGTGTATACTTATGTGACACTCCAGAAAACTCCATTTGACTAGAAGAAATGGACATTATCACCTTTCTTTAGCGTTTTTAATTAAAATTTTTAAAACAAATTTGAAGTTATATAAAGCATTTATAAGTTTCATGTTCTGGCTCACACTAAACTATCACAACAAATCTGTATTAAGTATTAAATTTGCATTTTTATAACCTGTATGTGAGAGGAATTTGTTAGTATTCCTTTACAATTTTTAATCTATTGATATTGATAAGCATATTAACTCTAGGAAACAGTTGCAGATCAACAGTGATATTTAATCAAAAGGTGCATTATTTTCTTATGTGTGATGTATTTCACTTGGTACTGAAAATCATGATTGTGGAATAATTTCAATAAGAATGTGTGCAACATACATTAGGCTGATCTATATACTGAAATTTCAAATGCTTCCTATACAAATTAAAGGCTTTTTGGTAATAGTGCACAAGGTAGCCCTTATAAATCATAAACCGTATTAAAATCCCTTCGTCAAGTGAGGAGCAAGAGTCATATAAACAATTTTTTTTTTCTGTTACAGACTCTACATCCTCAGTTAAGGAAAATGTTGAATTATAAGATTACAGAAGAACAAAATGTTAGGAGTATTTATACTTTCAGATAGAAGGAAAATATTTTGATATCTTGTGGATTCTGATAATAGATGAATTCCATGTCTTAATTATCTCAAATCAGAACTTGAATCTGAAAGTTATTTTCTCCCATCCCAATATTAACCAGAGTTAGAGTGACTGCTACTTGTGAATTTGTCTGACTGAGACATAAGTGCTAACACAGCATGACTAAAACCTTTAACAAAATTTTTGCTCTGGAGAGTAAAAATCACAATAATAATAAAGACAGGAGGTCTGAGCTAGTTTTGGGTAGGTACTGAAACCCTTAGCCCATGTCCTGACATGTCTATTTAGTGTATGGTTAAGCACTCATTCTGCTACAAAGCCTTAATCTGAGCAGTAAGGTCCTTTCATTAACAAAACGGCAAAAGCAGTCCTCGCAGAAGCATAGTTTTCTTTCTATGCGAGCAGGAGGCAGATCACAGAAGTGTGGTGGGCTGCAGAGAGGCCTGAGTCAAGAATCTCCCTCTGACACCTGGTCAGGGACAAACATGCAGACTGTTTCAGGAACAAAAGCTATCCAAGACTACTATAATCTATCCAATGTTACTCATGCATTATTCTGCTTATGTGGCTTACATTAAAGCCACAGCTTACATTTTATTTGGAAAGAATTGTTTTACTGCATAATATCTCATTTAAATCACAAAATCCCTCCTAGGACAGAATATTTTTATATCACTTTTATCAAGTGACCATGGCGGTTTTATTTGCTAAAGTAAAGTGCAGAATAAACTTTGGAAATGAGAATTCATTTTCTTAGAACTAGCAAGCTGCAAAATGTGGTTCAGTTATCTGAATGTTATATTTAAAAAAAAAAGTCCTGAGTATTATAAAATAATATAATTCCAAACTGTTTAATAAAAAACCTGCAGTAAAAGAACATCTTGGTTCTTTTTTTTCTGCTTGAGCTGTATTCATTGAAAGCCAGAGAATAAAAAAAATTACAGTATGAAATTAAATGTAATTCAGTGTAACACGGAATACAACACATATTTATTTAATTGTTGTGATGTAGATGGGCTTGTTCTTTGTAAAATACATCCCGGTTTCACAACAATAAGAAATCATAAAATAAATCATGAAAATAAAAATTCTAGCGTAAACTTCCATAGTACACAAACTTCTAACTCATTTTAAAATATTACTTTTTATTTCCATGGCATCTTCTTGCTACAACTCCTTAATAAAATTTATAGACAGTAACTAATAAAGCATTGTAACATCCCCATGAACAATATAAAGTATCTGAGATGACTACCAACTGACAGAGTGCTAAAATAATTCTAGATAACTTATACTGTACAGCACAGCTTTCAAGATGGGTGATGTCCAATAGTATCAAGAGCTGGCTTTTTGGTTTGTGTAGTTTTTAACTTTCATTACGCATTTTTTTAAAGAACAAATATGTTTCATTCTAAACTGCTATTCTATGCCCTTCAGTTACCCCTTAGACATATTTTCTTGGTATCAATGACACTAATTTTTATACCCTATTGTGTTCACTCATATGGCATGTTAATATTTGTGATATTTAAGTTCCTAAGGAGAGTTTTATATCATCGTATATTTGGCCTATTACAATTCATGTTCATATTGTCCTCTTCATTCCATTTATCTATTAATCTACTCTGTTGTACTTGGCTTTTTAGATTATAGGTCTGGAACAGAAATTTCATGTGTGCATTGAAATTTTTTTCTTAATTAACTGTAATTGCCTCAGCCTGTGACATCGTTTCTCACTTTTAGCGTTCCAATTATTCCCCTTATCCTGCTGAGATAAGGGGAAGGGGGGAGTGTGTAATCAGCTCTGTGATTCTTAGTTGTCAGCCAGGTTTAAGTTTCAGTTATTTTGGTGCCCAACATGGGGTATGATGGGTTTGAGATAATAACAAATTTGATTAGAGTGAATCAGAAGGGATTTATATCTGCAAATAGTTGCTTGCAGTGATATTGATTCATGTGTTCTCAGTATTAGCTTATCTGGTCTGTCATGCTCTTTCTTGTTTTGTATATTAAAAAGGTTGGCTTTTGCAGTTTCCTGTCCTCCATGGAGCTTTGTTATTCTTTGCCTAGGAGATTTATCATTAAAACACTGGTTTTGAGTTTATCTGGTATTTTGGTTCTACACTGAAGCCATTACTGTACTTTGATGGTCATCTGATAAATACAATTAACAAATAGATAATTGTCATTCTTTCTCTGAGAGGTGGTGGGGTTTTTTTGTTTGTTTTTTTGGATTTGGGGTTTTTTTTTGAGGAAATACAGAATGGCACCTTTGCCACATTATGTGATGTTTTCTCCCTCATTACAATAAATTCTCAACATCTTGAAAATCCTTGGGTAGTCAAAATACTTCTATTGGAATTTCTTAAGAAAATTGGTTCGTTTTTTTCTTTTTTTTGAACGTTAACACGCAATTCAGGAATATGGCCTAGGCCATTTGGCAGTGTGGGTAAAGGTGGAAAGATGTGTCAGAGAATATGGGCAGATATCTGGAAAGCTCCTCCCCTCCAGTTATTTGGATCTTAATTCCCGAACAAGTGTAGAATCCTGAAGTGATAATATGTTTGGAAAGTGATGCCCTGGCTATTTCAAAGAAGCACATTTTACTTCACTGTGCTGAGGCCTGACCAGCACCTACCACACACAGATCAATGCTGTTCAGCACCTTCAAGAATAAAGATCTCTGAATCTGAAAAATATCAATATGGCTAAAAAACAGACACAGCCCTCCACTGTATTAGTTGCCCCTATAATTAAAAAGAAACAACACAAGTGAGGTCAACTTGTTTAATAAAGGATGAAGAAGCTTCTTCTTTGAAGAGAGAGCAGGAGATATAATCAGAAGAGACAGTCTATTCTGCAGCAGAGAAGTCACAAGAACAAGAGGAGGAAAAGACTGAAATCTTAAGTGAGAAACCACTCAATCCCTGCTCTTAAGTGAGCTTTGAGATGTGTGAAAGTATTTCAGCTGTCAACTGAAATGTCAGCAAGCAAATTCTGAGCTGACTACTCCAATGCTGTGATATTGGTGTCAACAGCCAAGAATTAGAGGGTAAGACAAAGGAATTGAGAGCACCCTCAGCAAGTTTGCAGATGTCACCAAGCTGAGTGATGCAGTTGAGAAACCTCAAGGACAGGATGATACACAAAGGGACTTTGACAAGCTCCAGAAGAAGGCCCATGGGAACCTTATGAAATTCCAAACCAAGTCAAGTGTAAGGTGCTGCACCTGGCTTGGGGCAACCCCCAGTACCAACACAAGCTGGAGGATGAATGAATCAAGAGCAGCTCTGCCAAGAAGGACTCATGGGTGCTGGTGCGTGAGAGGCTGGACATGACCCAGCAATGAGCACTCACAGCCCAGAAAGCCAAAGCTGTCCTGGGCTGCACCCAAAGCAGTGTGGGCAGCAGGGCCAGGGAGGGGATTCTGCCCTTCTGCTCTGCTCTGGTGAGACCCCACCTGCAGTGCTGCATCCAGAACTGAGGTCCCCAGCACAGGAACCTCTGTTGAAGCTCTCTGAAAATGATCAGAGAGCTGGAGCACCTCTCCTATGAAGACAGGCTGAGAGAGCTCGGATTATTCAGCCTAGAGAAGCGAAGGCTGCTATGAGATTGTGGGTATCCCCAAAAGCAAGAGGGTATGCCTCTCCTAAATTATGTGACACCTGAGAATTTTACAACTCCGGGAATTTTCAGTATTGTGTTAAATTCATATACCCTGACCATGAAAGACTTTATTTATTTTGTTGTTTTTCCTCTATATGGAACACTTTCTTTTGCCTTACCTCATATGCATTTTCCAAGATGATCGTGTTCTTGGCAGAAGAGAAATTTATTTTCAGAAACACCTTGCCTTGTTCATCTGTTGGTCTGTTTCTCCACCAAATAAAAGAACTATTTAACATCTGGTATTTTTGTTTAGGAAAGCACTCAGTATTTAGATGCTATTGGGGTGGAGAAAGCTCATCTCGTCTGTTTTTCATTTAGATATGGTGATTTGAACTCTTCAGTTTTTATCCTCTTAGGCTTTTTACTGTTCCCAAAACAACTTTTGTCTCTTGCAGAACTGAATTGGATTGTGGCTCAACACGTAAACTTGTTTTCCTAGCAGAACTTCAGATGGAGATGAATTCTGTATGTGTAGCACCACACAGAGGCTGGTGAAAAACTCAAGTAGAAAAGCATTAATTATGAGAAAAATTATCATGTGTACATTCCAGTGTCAACATTCATTACATCTACATTTTTTCTCTGTTCAAATATCATGACACAAAAATATGCATTCTGTTACTGTATAAGTGTAAATTAATGGACAGACTGAATAGAGTGACAAAATTAAGCAGACCCTGAAATATTTAGACAATGTATAATCTGGTTTTAGTTGTCTTTTCTTGTCAAGCAAAATTGTTATGAGGATGAAAAAGCCCTCTGTGGCGCACACATAAGATGCTGGCTTGTTTCCAAAACTCTGTGCATTTGACTGATAAAGTATGCTAATACCTAAGGGAAGAGTAGCTAATTCTTTACCAGAAGGCAGAGATGAATATAAAAAATGTTATGAGATACAGATAGAAGAAGGGTTTAGGTATTTGTGAAAGGGCTGACAAGCCCCTCCCTTTTGTGACTCTGCAGCCCATGAGAATAACTCCCATCTTCATATTCTCTATCACTTGGATCAAGAAGTTGTCTTCATTTTTCTCCAGGAGCCTCCCAGATTGCTTATGCTCTGCTGTGCTGTCCATCCAGTGGATATTAGGCTGTTTTGAGTCCCCAGAGAGGATCAGGACCTGTGAATGTAAGATTGCTCCCCAGCTGTCTGAAAAAGGTGTCATCTATTTTAATTTCTGACCAAGCAGTCTATGGCAGACATCCACTATAATATGCCCTATACAGTCCAACTCCATTATTCTTACCCAAAAGCTCTCACTGGCTCATCATCCATCCCCAGACAGTACAGCTGCTCTCTCACATAAAGCAAAATTTCCCATGCTTGGGTTTCTAGCAAGTTCTTTCTAAAATCCCTGTATCCATATATAATAGTGCTCCATTCATGGGTCAAATCTCACAACATTTCTGTGATCCCAACAAAGCCCTGCAACTCACACAGGTCTCTAATTCTTTGTGTTTATTCTCAACATTTCAATCATGTACAGGCACTTCAGAGAGGCTCCCCAGCATGCTGATTTGCAGGGAAGCTCATTGGGTTTCCCCGGTAATTATGCCATGAGTCACTTGCTTGAATGTAAATGTTTGCAATTACTCTGCTTAAGCCCGGATTTGCTGATAATGTATTCCCTTCTTTCACATGAGCCCAGGCCCTTTGCTTGCTTGTCCATCACTCCCTCAAATGGCTGCTGTTCCTTTCCTTCCTCATGGTATGAATTCCTCCTTACCTAGACAGGCAATTTGACTGTGCTCAGAAACAGAGCAGCAGGATTCTACCAGTGGTGACTCCTCCACCAGAGGTCACCCTCTTTCTGCACTGCCTGAAACTTGCTTTCACCAGCACCCTGTCTGTCCCTGCAGCTGGGGGCCACCAGCTGACACATCCTCATCGAAGGGTTGCCAGTACTGAAGAGAGCAAAGGAGAGAAACAGTCATCAGACACCAGGTTTTAGCACATATTCAGAGTCTTCATGTCATCCTCTCCTTTCCACAAGGTAAAGGACTTTGGGGAAATGTTTGTTTTGCTTTTATGTACACGTTTGGTCATCTTATAATGGAAGCAAAGAGGTCTGGCATTCCAAACACCACATGCAGGAGACTGTGTGCTTTAGCTCAGTGGTATTCAAATATCCCTATGTAATAAAAAGGCAGCTCTTCAGAGGTATGTGTAGGGAAACGAAGAAGATGGGAATAGTAAGTGTGGCCAGTAATTGATGATGTTTGCTGTATTATAGTCTGCTTCTGTTTCAAGAAGGCTTTAGAGGGCATGGCAGTCACTGCTCCTGTCCAGGGACAATGTATAACTTCCTGATACCCTTTCTCATTCCAGGATTTCAAAGCCACTTGACCAAGTAATCTCTAAAAGGCTTTTCAGTATCCATTCAGTATACATTTTCTGAATGCCATCATTTGCATGGCAAGTAGCCCATAGACATTCACTGGTTTGATTGTGCAAATTTCACTCGTGCTGGTGCTGCATGAAATGCAAAATCTGCAGACCTTATCACGTGTCTGTCTGCTTCAGATATCTGCTATGGATAAAGGCTCCTATGATGGGGTAAAACATAACATCCTCATTGCTCTTGTTGTCCACTGAATACTCCTCACTCAACAACAAATGATGAATCTATGCAACTTACCTTCAGTACAACTTGTAGAACTGGGACTTGCAGGTTTCTAAGTGACGTGGAAGATTGCTCCTATGTGGAGGGAGTTCAGTACATAGTTTATTATTACATGGATTTTTCCACTCTGTAACTCTACTCCAGAAGATGACTTGGACATAAGTGCCTCATCCTTTTCATTCCCAAGCACTGATTATCAAATCACCTATGTTCAGAGCTGAGTATACATGCCTAGTCCTTGTTATTCTGTTCATAAAATGAAGAGAAACTACCAGCAGAGGAAATTTAATGATCGTATTTGAAGATTACTTCTTTTACATTCTTTGAATCTATAGATGCCAGAAAACAAAGTACCAATTCAAACTGCAAATCTCTTTTAAACTTGCAAAGACATAAGGAGCTTAGTCTCCCTTGTCGACTTCTTCTCATACAATGTGTTCTCACTTAAAAGAGAATAGGAATATTGTTAGTAATTTTTAAAAAAGGGAAAGTAATACCCATACTAAAAATAATTTTAAAAAAAACATACAAAGAGCTCAAATATTAAGCACTGATCAAAATACTGAAACAGTATTTGTGGTATATGGTCCTAGAAATATATTTTAATCACAATGAAGATCAGAGAAAGATTGGAACAACAAAAAAAAAAATTCCTTCCTTCCTTCCTTCCTTCCTTCCTTCCTTCCTTCCTTCCTTCCTTCCTTCCTTCCTTCCTTCCTTCCTTCCTTCCTTCCTTCCTTCCTGCCTTCCTTCCTGCCTTCCTTCCTGCCTTCCTGCCTTCCTTCCTTCCTGCCTTCCTTCCTTCCTGCCTTCCTTCCTGCCTTCCTTCCTTCCTTCCTGCCTTCCTGCCTTCCTGCCTTCCTTCCTGCCTTCCTTCCTCCCTTCCTGCCTTCCTCCCTTCCCCTTCCCCTTCCCCTTCCCCTTCCCCTTCCCCTTCCCCTTCCCCTTCCCCTTCCCCTTTCCCTTCCCCTTCCCCTTCCCCTTCCCCTTCCCCTTCTTTCCTATAGTATAGCAGCTTACAGTCAAAAAATCCTTTGTGAAAACTAATTCTTGATTAGAATATCAATAATCAATACAAGATGAGTTTCTGTGAATTAGCAGCACAGAAAAAAATAACTGAAAAAAGCAAACTCACCATTACACTGAGTAGCACTAACCCATATATAAGAACCTTTTAAAAGGAAGAAAATCTTCAGAAAAACGTGATGGAATATCATTTCACATCATTTCCCAATATCTATAGGCAGCTATTCCACCTTACACTTACACTTAAGGATGCATAGGTATACATATAATACAAGATTTTACTTATTTTTAAACTTAGTTGTCAATATTTGACTTAAAAAATCCAAATACTTCCAGGTTAGATTTTATTTGTTACAACCTGCTTTCAGCTATTAACAACCTAGTGTTTGTTCAGCTTTTTTTTCTCATAAATTTTAATTAAAATAGCAATAATTTAAATAAATTATGTTTTTATCAAGCTCTGAATTTAGTAACCATATAGGATAAATTATTTTTATTATATAAAATTATACATACAAAAATACTTTAAAATACTTTGTGCACAAAACAGTCATAAAATTTTAGCTTTGTGTTGCCACAGTAGACCTAGTAAAGAAGGCTATTTGGCTCTCCTTTTAATTTTCTCAGATAGTTACTCTCACTTTCCATTACAGAATATCTTTGTTGTCTGAAGTTTTATCTTTTATTTACTTACAGTTGTATAAAAGTAGAACTTCATTATCTTAAGCTGATGAACTCCATATGATGTGAGATAAACACAATACGCCCTTTATTCACACAATAACTCATGATATAATTTCACAGTGTGGTGCTGGATTACTTTGTGTCACTTGATCAGTCACTCAGCAAACTGGTCTGCTAATGTCATCATCAGAGACCTTTCACTGCTGTTTACAGCTTCAGCTTATGTATCTCTTTTCATGGTTCATTAGTTCTTTCTTTCTTTCTTTCTTTCTTTCTTTCTCGCTCTCTTTTTTTCTCTTTTTTTCTCTCTTTTTCTCTCTTTCTCTCTCTCTCTTTCTTTTTCTTTCTCTCTTTCTCTCTTTCTCTCTCTCTTTCTCTCTTTCTCTCTTTCTCTCTTTCTCTCTTTCTGTCTTTCTCTCTTTTTCTCTCTTTCTCTCTTTCTCTCCCTCTTTCTCTCTTTCCCTCTTTCTCTCTTTCTTTCTCTGTCTCTTTGACCCATCAGGGTTGTACTTCCCCCAGCATGGATCATTTGCAAGCCCACAGGGGATATCTTGCCTGGCATGGGTCATGCATGGACATGCTCCTCCAGAGGAGATGTGTTGGAGAGTTCATATTGATGCTGCCCGAGGTTTTTTTTTTCCTATTCAAACTTAATCTTCAGATTTCTGTCATAGGACCATGATACATCTTCATGTTCTAAATTAAGGAGCCTTTGTAGCAAATTTTACATGGAGTCACCCTCCAATTAAACAATCCCATGAAAAAAATTGCAAATAATAGTTGTTTAATTTACAATTACAAGGCATTCTTGATTTAATAGTGTGTTCTTACAGGTTTTTCTGCTTCTTTTCTTCATAAAATCTGGCAATACTAATGAAAACATGATTAAAAAGGAAGAGAGTTTGGGTTTTCTTAATATACTGTTTCCAGCTCATATCATCCACTCCCTAAATTCCTCTCATTTCTTCTGTGATATGACAGCAGGATTTTTTGACACAGAGAGGTACTCCCAGAATATGGTATAGTTAGGATATCCTTAATGCCACCTTCATCTATTACATAATCTGGATGGTAACAACTTCATTAAAATGCAGTTTTTCGTAGCTTCATAATCAACCATGCATCAATTATTGAAGACCATGTATCTTCTATTGAAGAGCATTGCCTTGATCTTTAGATCATCCCTGTTATTAGGGAGTGACTAATTTTCTTCAAGATATGTTGGTGAAAAAGACTTATATCAGCTCAGAAGATGTACTCAAATAACAGACATGGAGGTGAAGAACAAAAGCTGGTATATCTAATAACTTGGTCAGTTTTAAGCAAAAGTATTTCACCATCAACTTTTACCCACAATTCTTATCTTTTTTTAATAAGACTGTGTGATATAAAGGTGTTTTCTTTCCTAGTAATGCTTCATACAGTCTATATCAATATTGGGTAAAAATTGTCAAGCTATTAGATTGTATTGTTATAAAATACATTTTTTCAATCAAAGATATTTTTCAGTCTTGGTAGACAAGATAGGTAGAGCCTTTAGGAATATTTGTGTGACTTTGGTATCTTTCTGTCTGCTGAAACTCCTGCTAAAATGTCTCTGCCAACACATGAGGTGCAGCAGAACAGATGGCTCACCTCCTTTTCATCACAGTAGTACTCTCATGCTAATTTAAACTCGGTTTTATTTCAGCTCATTTTTAGAGTTGGAAGGGGAATTTTCTAGGAGAACAATGGAGAACATCATCAGAAATATCGTTTCAGGCAATTCAAAAATCAATTCTCAGAACACTGCAGTGGTAGAATTTATTCTCATCTACAAGTGTGTTCTAACCCATTTTGACATTCTGTTTATTTTTAAAGAAAAGACTTATTAAAAAGTAATGCCACTTTTCCATAGGAATAAAAACAGTGTGGCAAATCATCAACAGAATCACAAACATCCCAGATCCAAGTCCTCAGGAGGATGTGAGAACTCCCTGGTGAGTAATTCAGATCAGAAAACTGGGTACTTTTTCCCCGGCTTAAGGAAGACTTCCAATACCATCACATACACTCCTCCTGGTACTGTTGAAAGGTTTGGTCTCAGCTAGATCTGATGTGCCTCCAGGCTAAGCCTTCTGTCACTCAGCTCCAACTAGGTTCAGTGCCCTGACAGCAGCTGAAGGGAATATATGATTCTGATCACTGTGTGATTGTCATCAACCAGTGCTGTCATCCAAGCTGATGTAAACATCAAGATTTTGGCTTGTATGATCACAGAACATTTGAGAATCAAGGAGCATCACAGAGAGATGTAATAACTCTGGTAAAGTGGGGTGAGACATTTTTATCAAGAGGCAGGCCAGCCTGGTTGGAAGAGTTTTACACTAGGAAAATGGAGGACTATGAGATTGCAGCTCTCAGCCAAGTAAAGAGGCAAACAGTAGAAAGGGTTGGAAAATAGAGGATGAAGAGCAATGGTAACAAGAAAGACCTAAAGAATGATGAAAAAGGGTGAAAGGGAACCAGTCTCAAATACATGCTCACAAATATGGGAAAAAAACAGAAGTGGCTAGTTCTCTAGCCACAACACTAGGATGCTGCTTGAAAAACCAAGGTATGGCAGAACAGCTTGAACAACTGCACTGAGTTTTGTAGAGGTAAAAGTTTTTCAAGAGACATAGAATGAGGAAAGCAGCTGCGTTTCTGTCTAACAGCATCTTGAATGCATGGTTCTCCTCTCTGACATACACAAAAAGTGGTGTGAGAGCCCATGGGTCAGGTCAGTAAGGATGGCACCATGGAAGAATTTTATCCACCCAGCTGGGGTATGGAGGTGGACAAGCTGCTTCAAACCATAGCTGGAAGTGTCTGTATCACAAATTTCAGCTCTCCCTGATGTCTGCAGGAGATATGGTGCAGTGAGCTTCAAGCACTCAAGATTTCCAGAAGGTGCAGAGGGTCACATCATGATGTGGAATGACATGCAGTTGAATCTACAGGGCAGTAACCAGAGAAACAAGGTGGTGGATGTGATAATCAGTAGCTGGTTTCTCAGTAGCAAGCATGATGTAGCAGAATGGTTATGAAACACCATCTAAACTAATTTAATCCTCCAGAAAACCATGACAGTGCCAGAACAAATAGCGCAAAGGTATGTGTTATTCTGTGAAGGCAGCTGACCTTTCTACTGTGAAAAATTGCCAAGTGATCACATTAGAGTGATGTGCTGAGATCATGGTTTTCAAGATGTCCTAGAAGTCACACAGGGTTTAGAAGAGTAAGATAATTAAGAAAATATGCAAAAAAAAAAAAAAATTTCATCTTGGAAGAAGGATTTCTTTCATGTACCAATCAAATGAAAATTTTTATATCTACCGGGTACTGAAATAGCAAGCCTCCTTTCTTTTTCTGCATGTCCACACAGTGTGTGTTGTATTTTTAATAATATTTTTTTAACAGCAAGGATTATTTCCCTGAGATCACATCAGAATCACATGATATGGATTTTCATTTTCTTTTAATGCATTTAAACCTTTTTCTAAGTGAAATGAGCTGTGTTTACTGCTACATATGAGATGTAAATCATCCATCTTACTTTCTGCAGCAGAAATAGGACATTTTGTTTTGAGCCGAGACTGGAAGTGGGTAAGGCATAGCATAGAGGGTGAAATGAAAAAAATACCTAAATATATACATGCCTCATACAATGTTAATGTTAATTCATTGTCAGTAATGAAAACATTTAGTAACTGCATCAAAAAAAGGAAGAAAACCATTTAATGATCCCTCACTTGACTCAGTAGGCTGCTTGCCAATAGAGTAAGTACTGTCTACTGTTACTAAATAAGAAGGGCCACATAATTGCAGTGGTTTGGAAAGAAATATTAAAATAACAACTCAAAACATAAAATAGTAAAAAAACTGGAAATGCAATTATTTATGCTTACATACGAATATATTATATCCCTATATGAAATGTTTAACTGTTTGTGGTAAAGTCTCAATAGTGTTAAAAATCTAAAGAATTATAGGATGGTTTGGTTTGGAAGGCATCTTTAATGATCGTATGGTCCAAACCCCCTGACATAGGCACTGACACCTTTCACTAAAACAGGCTGTTAAAAGGCCTGTACAATCTGACTTTGAATACTTTCAGCAATGGGACTTCCACTTCTGTGGGCATGCTCACCACCCTCACCACAAAATATCTCTTCCTTTTATCCAATCTGAATCTACGTTCAGTTTAAAACTGTAACTCCTTATCTCATCACTACAAGTTCTAGTAAAAATTGTCTCTCAATATTTCTTATAAGCCACTCTTTAAATAATGAAATGCAAGAAGGAGGTCTCCTTAGAGCCTTTCCTTTTCCAGTCTTAACTCTCTTAGACTTTCTTCACAGCAGAGGTGTTCCAGCCCTCTGATAATTTTTTTGGCCCTCCTCTAGACCCTCTGTAAAAGATCCATGACATTCTGATATTGATCTGGATTCAGAACTCCAAGTGGAGTCTCACAACAGCAGAGAAGAGGCAAAGAATCACCTCCCTCAACCTGCTGGCCATGCTGATTTTGATGAAGCTGAGAATACAGCTGTCTTTCTGAGTGGGAAACAGACATTGCCATCTCATATCCAATTTTTTCATCTACCTCTACCTCCTCTGCAGAGCAGCTCTCAGGCAATCCGTTACTCTCTCTGTACTGATAAAGGGAATTTACTCATTCGGGTGCCTTGCACAGGGCCTTGTTGAGCTTCATGTGGATCTCGTGGGCCCAATACCCAAGCCTGGCAAAGTCCTTCTGCATGGCATCTCTTCCCCTAAGCATGTCAGTGACACCACTCAGCTTGGTGTGATCTGCAGAGCAGTTGAGGGTAAACTCAATTCCACAATCTACATACTTAATGGAGATACTAAATATGTCTTAGTAGGTACTTTTGGGTGACAGAACTTATCACTGGTTTCCATTTGGAGTTTGACATGTTTACTGCACTCTTTTGATGTCAGCACTAGGCCAATTCATTATCCATGTTACCATCCAGTTATCAACTCCATCTCTCTCTCTTTAGATGCAAGAATTGTGAGAATCATGTCAATGGTCCTGAAGAAGCCTATGTGGATTACATCGGCTGCTCTCCCTTGTCCCCAACTGATGTAGTCATTTCATTGTACATACCCACAAGGTTAGTCAGGCAGGATTTGCTTTTGTGAAGCAATGTTGTCTGTCTCTGGCCACTGCCTTATCTTCCATGTTCTTCAACATAAATTCCGGGAAGATTTCTTCCATGATCTCACTGGGAGCAGAGGTGGAGCTGACTAGTCAGTAGTGCCCATGCTCCTCCTTTTTTCTTTTCAAAATATGGATACAATATTTCCATTTTGTTTCCAGTTGCTGGGGATTTACCCTGACTGCCATAACTTCTTCATGTATGTTGGAGGGCAGCTTGGCTAATACACCAACCAGTTCTCTCAATATCCTGCATATTGCTGAGTCCCTTGGACTTGTGTATATTTGTGCTCCTCAGGCGGACTTGAACCTGATCTTCTCTTCCAATCTATGAGTCTTCTTTCTTCCAGTCCCTGTCTAAAGGTCTCGGGTCTTGAAGAAGAGGTGATTACCAATGAAAACAGAGGAAAGTAAGTTGTTGAGTATCTCAGTCTTCATGTCATTTTCACTTGTTTTCCTATGAACAGGAAGATTATTTTCCCTAGTAAAGTCTAAATATCTTCTCATGTTGACACCCACTCAGAACTTCAGGGTAGAATTTAACATAGTGTTATGTTAACTATGTTAACATTATGTTAACATAGTTAACACTATGTTATTCACCATGCTCTCTAAGAGAGAACATTAACCTTCCTTAGGTTCACACAGCTTAAGGTGAAGGGAAGGTTTGGATAGGAAGTTGCTGCAATGTAAGTACAAAACATTCATTGATAATTCAACTATGGCTGTTTTGGCAAATTCCTTCCTCTACCATCAATTCAACTAATCAAGTTCAAGAATGCAAACATATGGTTTCAGTTTTGTCAGCATCCCTACTAACTAAAGAAAAGAATCTTTAAGCTGCAATCTTTAATAAAAACTTTTAGCTGCAATTATATAATAATTTTTAAAAATGTTTCTTTTCCATCTGATTTGAAAGATATATTTCAGTTATGTTTATATCTGTTAACAAAATACTCAGAATCTTTTTGTTCTGACTCTCCATGTAGCCACATAAGTAGTCCTTGTTGATACAAGAAATATATAGAGTTACTTATCATGCAAGAACTGTTGATTTGCATAAGCATTTCAGTTTTGGTCTCTTCTGATGTCTTTTCTTCCAGGCCATTATCAAACCCTTTTTGTCTTTCTTTTTCACAGTAATTCCCAGAAGAAATTAAAGGCATTTTTTCCTTTTGGTATTCTTGACAAGAAATCCATTTGCTTGCTTTTATGAGAGATGATGTCCTTGAGTGGAATGAGCACAGTTCATCATTCTGCTCCCCACTGAACTCATGATCTTGAAGTATTCTTGGGCACAATGACAAATCCCACATGGTGAGATTAGAAAGTAATATATAGATAGTAATAGGTTGTAAGTACTCAGTTTTGATGAAGACTAATCTAATTACACCTCCACTGAGAAACAAAATTCTTTTTATTGTTTTTCTTGTTGTATTATTATTAGAATTATTAGAATATTCCAGCTATTTTGCCAGTATGATTACTAGACTGGAAACAATAATGGAATTATTCTTGTCTTCATTTTTCTTAGTTTTTTTGGGCAGAGTGAATTCGAAATCTCTTTATGCCATTCATATATTTGACATCTTCTAAGGCTAGCATATGAGATCTGAATATATTATAAAAATAACCCCAAGCACCTCCATTTCACAAAGAAGCAGAATCTGACCATTTTTACTTAATGGCTGGCTTAATACACTGCTTTGATACATGTCTAAAATATACACAGCTCCTTTGTCTCTAATATATTTTATTATACACTGCATCATTAATTAAATCCTGCTTTAGAATGACATTGCAAAAACAATCAGATAAATGCAAAAAGTTTGAGTTTTGAACGGTCAATATCTCTAAAAATCAGACCATCACTGTTGTTCAGGGAAACGAACAGATTGAAATTAGCAGACACAGATAAAAAGCAACCTGTAATCACAGTTTAGACCGGCTCAGTTCTATCACTCAGAAAACAGTGCTCATCTTCCACCCTTGAGATGACCTCGGTGTGGATGATCATTACTGCAGAGACCTCTTTTGTGGAAAATAAGTCAGATATTATCACATGCATAAAGCAAGCATTTTTGTTACAAATGCCCTTTCATAAAAATAAAAAAAAAAATTACAGTGCTTTACTTGCTTTTCAATGAAAAACTCTATTTCACATGTTTTCTTTCAGTGCTCTGCAATAAACCTTTTACATGAGATAAACTCATGACTGGTGTCAATGCTGGCCCATATTTGTCTTAATACCTGCAAGAATTCCAATCTCCTACTCCAGCCATCACATGACCCAAAAAAACCCTCTTAATGTTTAATATCTACAGTGAACATGTATAATTTCTGCCAGTGTTCAGGAGTTTTAGACCTAATGTGACATTTACACAGAATAGTGCAATGAAAAATAGTAGGGCAATCAGCAGTTTTAATCAGCAGTTTTAATCAGCAGTTTTAATTTTAAGACTCTTTCAAATATTTTGTGATGGAAAGTGAGACAGAGCTTAAACAAGCTTCAATATCTTTTCTCCAAATCAAATATGTTCTAAAAGCTTTAAACCAAGATGATGTGTATTTACTGGAAATTTTATCTTGTTTTGAATTCTGACACCCTTTAGCTTAACCTAAATCAATTTATACAAAATCCTAAAACATTGGAGGGAAAAAACCCTCTTTTTTCCTGTCATAGTTTACATCACGGAATATTCCTACTTGGTTTCAAACTTTATTCTTCACAATTTGTTTTACCATTTTTATCCTTATCATCTGCAATTTAATAGTGGGGTATTTCAAAGTGCATAAATTCTGGTGGTTTGTTTACATAAGCTCCCTGTTTTTCAGGTCTGTTCTCTGGAAGATGGGAGTGTCTAAGAGAAGATACCACACTCCTAGTGGGTGGGAAAGCTGAATGCAGGGAAGACTGTCCTGATGGCAAGTTCTAAACTGACAACCTTGTAATAACTAACATGCCTGAGTTTTTGCTTACATTTGAAATAAAAAATAAATATGGCTTCACTGTGGTCTTTCTTGGTTTCCTGAGCATTTGCATCAAAAACTGTTTGTAAAGTACAGTTTGCTCACATTAATTTGTTACTCAGATTTGGGCTCCAGTTACACAGGCCTTGAGCAGCATGACTGCTGGAGAATAAAACCCAGAATATTATAGGGGGGACAGAATAAAAATAGTTATTTTTCTCTTCTTGCTCGTGTTTGGGGCCGGCAGAGGACCAGTTTGGTCTCTCACTCAAAGTAGATTTTCCTCAAGGATCTCAGACTATACCAGCACTAAACTCTCAGTGTTGACTTTACTGAGATGCTTTATTAAAGCACCTATGAGCCACTTACATGCTTTACGCTTATTTTAATATTCTTATAATAATTTGTTACCTAAGCAGGGTTTTTTTAAATTTGCATGTATAGCTTGACATCAATCACAATTCCTATTTTTAAAGAATATATATATATTCAGTTGAATAAATGTTCTTTATCTTCATTTTAGTCTCTCCACTATTAAAATATGGTTTAGGTGAAAATCAGGTAGTTGTACATATTTAATTTCCTTAAGATGTGTAGTCATAATTCCAACACTTGATTATTGAGAAACAAGTAGATTTAAAAAAATTACAGTGAATTGCAGTTGGTAAAGAAAATCTTTTCTGCAACTGTTAGGTTAAGTTTAATTTGGTCAGAAACACGAGTCTAATTTTACTGTACCTAGAATAAAGCAGAAATATCTTTCCTAGAATTTTACAGCAGTGTGAAATACGAATTTGTAATATCATTGCTGCCCAAAGGAACTCAGACATGCTGAAATAAACAGTCTGAGGAATTCTTTAATAATTTAAGTCCAACGAATGCCACTGCATTCATTTTTTCCTAGTCATTAGTTGTGTATTATGAGTAGAACATGATAGAAGTGTTGTTTACGTCAAAAGTGTGGGAAAAAGACCACAGTAGTCATTCTTTTTCCTTTTAACTCAAAAATTCCTAATTTTCAATATGTTTCATGTGACTTTGAATAAAACTTATAAATGTTCAAAGGGTTTCCTTCGGACTAGAACTATGTATGTGTCCACAGTGCCTCTGGGCAACCTAGTCTAATGCTCTGCCACCCTCACTGTGACAAAATGATGTTCAGAGGGAACCTCTTATGTTGATGCTTCTGCCTATTGCCTCTGGTTCTGACACTAACCACCACTGAAGATAGGCTGATTCTGTCTTCTTTATTCACTCTCTTCTATTCCTAAGCTATGTATTTACATTGGTAAGACACCACTGAGGCCTTCACCTCTTGAGTGAATTACCCCAGCTCTCTTGGCCTTTTATTTTAGAAGACATGCTTCAGTCACAGCTTCAGGCCTTTCTTTCACTGGACTGTGCCCACTATGTCCATGCCTACCTTTTACTGAGGAGCCCAAAACTGGACACAGTACTCCATGTGTGGCCTCATCAATAAAAAGGTAGGATCACCTTTCCCAGTCAGTGTCAATACTGTGACTAATGTATCCTATAATCCCATTTACCTTCCTTATGGCAAGGGCACATTGCTGGCTTATATTCAGCTTGGTGTCCATGAAGACAAACTGCTTTCCAGCTGCTTGTCACATTGACTAGCAAACACAGTTTAATTATTGATTTGCCAATGACAGCACAGACTATCACACTGTGGTTGTGAAGCAAATCTTGGAGGCATCACAATACTGACTGTTAATAAAGGGACCAAATATTTTATCTTTTGAAAAGTGTTAAGACTACATCTAGCTTTACAGTCTGCCAAAGTATATTGTAACTGTGGTATGGCTTAACTAAGAGACTAATTGATCTTCATTAATGATTGTTTTCATTGCAGATAAATTTATTATATCTAGTGTTAAAGACATAATTTCATAGAAGAAAAACACTTTAAATGTCTTAAAGAATTACTTTGCATGATGATTGTAGGGTTTAACTGAAATTTTAAAATTTTATGCTTGCAAAAGTTTGTCAAATATAAAGTGTAAATAAATACCAGTAAGATTTTTTGAGTAAATCTTTTAGTCAGAAGCTCAGGGTTCAATTCATGTCAGCTGACTTTGATCTCCTACACTTGAATTACCCTTGCATGCTTCTCATTGCAGGAAATGGTGGGAAAGAGGTGCTGTTAGAACACAGAATCATCCTCCATGTTTAATATCTTTATTTTAGAATGAGATGCACTGTATTCTGCAAGTGTTTGTTTCTTTCTATAGACTGTAAAATGCACCTGCCATGGCTAGCTCACATGCTTATAGCCACAGATAGACATTGTAAATCCTGGTTGTGGTGCCTGATCTAAATTGGCAATCATGTTGAGCCTTAACTGCTATTTCTGTTCTCTTATGTATAGTATATCATTTTTGCTCAATTCAACACTTAGAAGTCAAAAAGAGTCTGAAGAAATAGATAACCTTGGACAAGTGCACAAAATCAAAAGACTTGGATCCTTTCAAATGGAAAATTTCCTTTCTGACTCATAATACTATGACTCAAAATTCAGGCATGCTAGAAACTCTCAATATTCAGTGCTTTTGCAGAAATTGCTGATCACTGTTAGCTACAGTGGTGGAGGTCCCACACTAATGTTGAAACACAGATATGAGAGTTCATTGCAATTTGAAGGAATCAGGGCAATCAGGGAGAGCTGCTCTGAATTAAATTTGTACCTCTTCAACAATCCTATTTCCAGGACATTTCACTGAAGAGATCTTAATCTAGTGGAAGGGGATGCCGTTCATACACCTGACTTCTCCCACTTCCTTCAACCCCACTCCCCAGATACTCAATGTCATGGTTTTGGATGGGTGGGCAACACACCCTATTCTCTATCTCATTGATTTGATATCTCTATCACATTGTTTGTGATAGAGATATCTCTATCACATTGTTTGTTTGTGACTGTACCTCTAAATTCCTGCTCTTTCAATAAATATCTTTTTTGAAAGATAATAAAAAATGTGGTTGTCAATCCTTTTGTTCTCTCTCCAGTAACAGTAAAAAACATACATCTGTAACCTATATTTGTTTAGTTTCACCTTTTCTGACCATGTTTACTTAAAAAAGCAGACATCAATATAATGCATTTGGTGAAATATTTTAAAAAAGCCTCAGTGAAGTCCATCTGATAACCCAGTCTTATTATTTGTACAACTAACCACCTAGATTTGTTACATTATTGTACAGTTTTGCTGCCAAAATGGCCCCACTTCAATCAGTGTTCTGAGCCCACTCAAGTCCATCACAACTCCCTCTCTTGAAAATGTCCATTGAGCACAACAACAAAGCATATCACTTTTTAATTACAAAAAGTTCTACCTTTTTGTTTTCTTCTGACACGTCTTGCCATAAGAAATATTAATTGCAAATATATACAAAATTAATTGTGCTATATTTAGTTTTAAAATAAAGTGATCTTTATAAAAATATGGCATCAAGAATAATTTGCAGCCTCTTTTACAGGCCTGTCTTTCCTAATGAGCATAGACACTCTTGCACATATGAGATACACACACAGATATGGAGCAAAAAATGTTAGGTATTTTAAAGTAATAAATTTTAGTTCTCTTCATAGAAACAACAGTGTTTAAATACATTGTCCCTGTATGGCTTTATACTGTTACTTAACAGCACTTTTTTTCATTTGCATGTATAGCCTAACATCAATCACCATTCCTATTTTTAAACAATATATATATCAGACTACTCCTTGAGTTCATATTTTCCTTCATTTTAATCTTTACACTGTCACAACCTGGTTTTGGTGAAAATCAGGTGAAATATATTCCCTTAGGATGCATTGTCATAATTCCTACACTTAATTACTGAGAATTAAGTAGATTTCAAACAACGGTAATGAATTACATTCGTTGCAACAATAAATCTGTACAATAGTAAAATTTGTTCTGTAGGAGAAAAAAATCTAGTTTTCCTCAAACTCAACAAACAATTTTCCTTTGGCAAAACAATTATGTATTTAATATATTTGCAGTGGATGATAAGTGATAGATTTGAGCCTTGCTTAAACTCTAATTCAGTTTTTATGTCACTGAACAACCTTCAAATGTTTAATGAAGTCTGATATATATTCTCAAGCATTTAGATATTTTTAAGATGAAGACTACCTTCTCTACATTTGGTGTAATGTTATTTCCAGTGGTACATTCCCTTGTAAATATTGAGTTTTTCTATCACCATGACATAATGAAATATATTAATCTAAATTAACAGGTAGTAAATATTACCTGTTCTGAGGACAACAGTGGATACTATTTACAGCACATTGAGAACCAAACCAAATACTACCTATCTGGGGACATTCCAGAAGTGAATAATACTTATGGCAGGCTGAGAACCAAACCCCCTTGTACTGCACATGGACACATTCTATATTGTTTCCAACCCCTTCTTTACAATTAACCATTTCACAGGATGATGCTTATGGAGATTTTTCTTTTTAATATGAACACACAAAGTCTTCAAATTAGAATGATATTCAAATGTGGCTTTCACTAACTTCACAGGAGCAATTTTTCATAATTTGCATTGATTTCTCTTCTCTATCAAATATTGTTCTCTTGAAAGAGACTTCCCTGCCTGTTTCCCTCCCTACTGACCATGTTTCATTCAGTACTGTGAATTACCACATTACCTATTTTTATCTCCCACAGTATCAGACATAATTTTTCTCTCTTTAAAGGCATCCTGCTTTCCCTTAGGTTGCCATTTAGACTTGGAAGGATCACCTATACACACATATAATCATTTTCACTGATTTCCTTCAAATTTTCATAGCTGTTATGTCCACTAAAAGGACTTTTAATAGCAAGTCTGCTATTCTGGTGAAGCTATACCCTTTTAATACAACAAGCACTGTCCTATGTAGGTTTTTACCTTCTTCTGTACACTTGTAGTCTCTTGTCTTATGTCAGAGTTAATTTTGTTTTGTGTTTTTTACTGTATTTGACACCATTGAGTCCTAGACAATGTTTTTAAATACAGTAACAATAAAAATTAATTGAAAATTTTATCAATGATACCAGGGCCACTCACACACTGCCTTAAAAATATAATTTGAATTGTGATTGACACGCAGTCTTATGGGAGGAAGAAGACAGTTGTTGGTTAAACAAAAGAGGAACCAAAAGAGGAACTTTCATCTGGAAAATGAAGGACACTACATCTAAAGATCTGCAATGCATTCAGAAAGCCTTGGAAAGAGCAAAGAAACTGCAGCATTTGAAAAAAAATTAATTCTTCTGTTTTTCAAGTGGAAATTGTTCTTTCATTTACTAGATAAATTTATGCCAAAGCTGTCTTATATTTCTTAAATTTGACAGTATTTTGTTTAGCGATTAGGTCCGTGTTTTCCCTCCATTCAAGTCTATCCTTAGAAGAACAAGAAATATTAATTACATACTCTAAAAAGTATGTGGAATGCAAGTAAGCAGCTGAATTCTTTGAAATCAGATGTAGCTGGTGACAAGAACTTTTTAAAATTTAACAAAAATATGTTATTGCTACTAAAAACAACACTCAAAACCTTTTGAGGGATCATTTCTGCTTGAGATGCTAGCAGGCTGGAAGTGCACTGATGGTAAAATACCATGTAAAACAAAAAAAGGGATGATAACTAGGCAGGTCAACCTAACATCAATCCCCCCCTTTAAAAATTATGGAAAACTTAATAGAGTATCAATATAAAAGCAGATGTGATGGAATGAATAGAAGTCCATATCAACATAATAATCTTAAAAAGAGTGACTTTTTCTTTCAAAATCTATCACAAGTATACCAAGTTGATTCAAAAATGTATAAAGACATAAATAAACATGGTTAAATTACAAAAATCAATGAAAGAAATATTATTAGCAAAAACCATCTACTTACTCTGAAAAAGCTCCATTTCCAGTAATCATCCTTTTCAGGATTACTTCATTCACCAAATAGCTCAACACTTTCTATTTATATATATCTGCCATCATTAGACCCTTTTTTCCTACATGCTTGTTTGATCCTCCTGAGTTCTTTGCTCAATAATTTTCTTGGGAAGTTATCACAGAGTCTTCTAGTCAATAGAAAATATTATGAAGTCTTAAAGGATATCTATGACACACCAGTAAATCTTTCTGCATATTGGAGCCATCAGAGCTCACAGCATTTAGAAGTAGCCTGTGATCCTTGCCTGAAATATGTGCATGCAGTCTTGACTTCCATTACTTCCACAATACTGGAATCAGGTTTCATAGTTGATATTTTTTATTGTGATTTGAGATACCCTAGGGCTTAGCGCTAATGTATCTACTCACATTTTTAAATCTTCATTCAATTAAGGATTTCTGAGCAGTTGGTGGTAGTTTCATCATCAAAAACATTTCACCAGGTTGCCTTTTATTAACTGCTCACTAAAGGGAAGCTTAGACAGCATTTCTTTGTGGTTTGTTCAGGGTGATTTTCCCCTGAAATACAACTAAAATAGAATCCTAAATCCATTTAGACAACATTAAAAAACGAAATGTGTACAGGAGTTGTAACTGTATTCCTAGCTTGTTAGATTTTAGTGTATTTTGTATTCCTACTATGTTGCAGCTTTGGATTTTTTAAGAAACAAAGTTATTTGCAGGCTAATGATCTAGTTCAGAAGATACAGTAAGGGATAATGCAAACATCAGGCACATCAAGGATTTTTATTTGATCTGTGACATTGAAGATATCAAGAATTAATGAGATTTATCAGGAATGCTCAAAAATGAAATTCTGAAGGGTTATATTTGACTTATGGGATTTAGTACTCCTTAATATCAATTCTTACACATATATCAACTTCATTTAAAACTGGAATAAAACACTGTTCCGTTTTCAGAATAAATGGCTCAGTAACAGCATGATAAAACAGTCTGCATCATGAAATGAATGGAACTACCCTATTTGACTTAAAATACTGTGTCACATTAAATGGCTTTGATGCAGTTTTCCAGACTAATGCTGATAAAGGGCTCCACCATTTTGTTGCAAAAAAAGTGTCACTAGAACCTTGATCTTAATAAATAATAACTACGAACTTCAGTTTCAAAATGTATCGGTAGATATTCTTTCCAGTAAGGAAAAGGTTAGCACTGTTTTGGCAAAGGATAGTCTTTGAAGGACAGATTGCCACTGTTACAACATTAACATCATCACTTGCGGCAGCCTCCCTTGCTTTTCCTCATACATTTTGTTGGTTGCGAGACATCATCTACGGTAGTGGTAAAAATGCAAAATAGAGCTTTGTATCATGATATCTGGGTTATAAAAATGATAAAAAGAACCTCTTTTTTCTCTGATCATAAGCATTTCACTTGTGTCCTTTAGTCGTGATTTCCAATGCCATCATCAACTTCTAGTGCAGCAAATGAAAACATTTCCCAAGATACTGTCATGACAAAAATGTAACAAATATTCCATAAGACCAAAATAGCTTCATCCATTTAACTCATAAATCTTACATAATTTTCATCAATGCTTTTAAGCTAACTCATAAAGCTTGAGGGGCCTTTAGCATTCTGTTTCTTAGAGCAAGGCATTTGTGGTTGCATATTAGAAATCTCTGTCATGATAGACTTAGTCTACAGTCCAGCAAAGTCAGAAGAAAGACTATTATTAATTTCAGTGGGCTCTGAGAAAAATATTGACACTGGAGACAGTAGCTATTAGTTTTCTCTTGTCAATAAATAGCTAAGAGTCTTTCCTTGCACTGAACTCTTCTCCATTTACTGTGCAAATATGTCACTGATCAAAGATAATTTACAAAACAATCATATATTAGCTTGGTAGGGTAAATCTCTACAAAGTATTTTCACTTATAAAACATAAGCTATTGATCTATATTGCCCAGTACACAATTTATTTGCTTCAGTCAAAAGGCTATGTGTGTATCAGTGGAATAACATGAATTTAGCAAAAAAATTATTCTTGTGCTAGTATTTTTTTTATTTCCCAGGCCTGGAACAAAATGCCACATGATAGAATGTATAATCTAGCAGGTATTTCAATTCCTAGCACTGGAAGATAGTTTTTCATGGAAACCACTTCAGCAAAGGGAAAAATATAGATTCAGCTTCCTGAAGCACAGAGTACTTAATTCTTACTAAGTATAAATTACTGCAACTTCTTGGACATCAATGGGCACATCCTCAACCGTAAAATTTGTTGGAGCTATGACAGTTTAGTGCAAACAATAATCTGACCCCTTGTGCTGTCAATTTCATGGTGTTTTATATAGGATAAAATGTGTTACACAAATATTTTCACCCTTGAAGATGATTGACTTGACCTTGACCTTGACCTTGAAAGGGCAGGAGAATAGATACTAAAAATTGACAGAATCATCTACCTTGATTTAGGGTGCATTTTACTTCAGGTTTGTTTGGGTAATTGTTTTCGTATCGTTTACTTCTAAGTCAGTAGCAAAATTTCCATTTACTTCAGTAGCTTGCAGTCTTGCCCAAAATGCATCTACCATAACAAAGCTTATAACACTACTTGATTAGTAGCTCCCCAGAGTGGGGTCAGAGGAGGATAAGTTTCCAGAGCATTGCATTGGCAGGTGGATAGATGAGAGCAGGGGGTAGCATGGCAGGTGCATGGCACTGTTGGTGATGGACACCTCAATTCGTGTAAACTCTGTGTGTCTGTGTGCAGAGACACCCTGCCCTCCAGGCCCCCCTGACAGCCACTCTGGGTTGAATGTCCATGTGATACTCTGTCAGACAATTTCCTATTCTGTAGCTCAGAGTCTTACGTGACTCAGCTGCCACTGCATTGTGGCAATCGAAGCAGTGTGTTTGGAGTATTTGCTCACAGCACAAAGCTTACTTTAATACCATGTTTGTCCCCAGGATTATAGCATGCCTTAGTTCCTTCACCTGAGGCTGCTAAGAAAGTCAGATTTCATCAACAGTCACTCATAAGTAAAACTCATGTTTCCAGGCTCAACAACACTTCTGCTTTCTGGAAGATCTACCCAATCTTGTACCTTTGTCAGTCCACTCTTTCTCTGAAATACTGCTTTCAAACCTTACATATATTTTCAAGAGGCAGAAGTGATGTGTGCTATTTTGCAGCTATTTCAAACTCTTAGACAAGTGCTAGTTATTTTCATTTTATGCCTATCTGCAACACTCTTTTAGGTCTCACTCATTTCTCTGTAGGCAGTCATTTGTCACCTGTATTGCATCATTTTGAAACTGCAGATCTCTCTCTAGGCACTAGACTGTGTTTGGTGAAAGCAATAAAGGCTCCAATTACCTATATGTTTTCCTGCTGAAGGTGAACTTTTGAACTACAAAGATAGACAAAATTTTCTGCACTTTTCTTTGCAGAAGGAACCGCAGGCCAGTTTCATTTCTCAGCCATACTTTAGCTCATAGATATCATTCCAGAATAACAAAAACATGGAGGAACTGTTCAGAAATTGTTAGCATTATTATAACATACAGTCAAGTAAAACTTTAGATGAATAGAACATATTACAGAGTAGGTATGGCTGAAATTATTTATTCAGCTTAAACTCTTTATAGCTGATGTAAGATTTACTGTGAAAATTTGATACTTTAAAGAAAAGCGGTGTCAGTCTATCTAAAATATTATTTGACTTGACTTAATATTTTTTCTTTAATTAGGTTATCAAAACTTCAGAAAAAAATCTTGTCCTTTGCTTTATTTATCTTTCCTATACATGACTTTATAGTTGGTCCAGCTTTCAAGAGCATTAATACATATTTTGTCAAAATGAAATTAAAATTTAACTTATTTGCAAGGAAAAGATAAGTACTTAGTAAGAGTCTGAGAGTCTTACTCTCAGAGAGCAATTTAAATAATTAGTAAGAATCATGCAGTCTTGCTGGATGAAGATGAGAAAGTTGTTGCCAAAAAGAAAGGTGACTGATTAATACTCCTTTAATTAAAATTAATCCAGAATTCAATCTTACAGTATAGTACAGGACAATATATCCATGATTTCCTAGAAAAATTAATAATATTGCTCCAAGTATGAGATATGTTTTAGCTACTATGGGACTTTCCATATCTGACACAACATAAGACACAAGCAAGAGACTAAGAAATTTACTGAGTATGTAAAAGCCTCATACTCACTCCAAACAATTTAAAAAGGGAATCTTTTTATTTCTATTCTGTGGAATGGAATTTCAAATTTCATAAGGTTTCACTAAGTGCAGTGCCATATTGACCACTCTGGTTTGGCTTTCAATTGTCTAACATAAAGGGAGATAATATAGACTAGGACAATACATAGTAGAATTAACTGGGAAGTACTGCAGTTTCTTGTGACAATCAACATTATTTTTGTAGTGTTCTTGTCAGCAAATAAACCTGCTGAATGTTAACCTACACAAATGAGCCAAGCTCCCTCAGGCTGACTGTAATTCTATGGGTTATTAAAACCAATTGGGATATGTTGATTTGCATTATATGAGGCTGGTCCACTGTCCTTCTACTACAGCAAATTTATTATTTAACAGAGCACTGAGGTTTAGATGTTCATAGCTACACTCATTAATTTTACCTTGAAGTAATTTGCTAAAACCTAAGGTTTCTGTGGATGGGAGAAATGAAATTATATGCTCCTTGTGAGTATGTACTTCTACAGTTTGCATGATAAATATCAGTACGACCATCTTGTATCAATTTCACTGGAAGCATTAATCTAAGTAAAAGATTTTCACCCAGAAGTTTCTCATTGGTTGTTTTTCCAATTAGAAACAGAAAATTAAATGGTGCAGATCAATTAATATAACTGTTGTTTGTTGCCCAGTCATTTCACAATTTATTTATAAATTAATGGTCTTTTACATATATGTGTTCTGTTAATGAAACTCCAGCACCATTTCTTGAAATCTGCATAATTGATGTAAAGTCTACAGATGTCTATTGATGCCTTGAGACAGTAGTTTTAACTGCTTATTGCTTATTGCATGCTAGAAAAATATTAAAATGGTAAGCTCCTATTTTATGCTTTTTCCATTACTCTTTAGGGGAAAAAATTACAAGGTAAATTTTGCTCTCTTTTAGAATGTACCTTAAATAGAAGAAATGTAGCTAAAATAAAAGAAATAGACCAAAACTCAAAATGTAATGTACTTTCTCAAATGTGTAGAACTAAACAAGTCGATGGCAACTGAAGAACTACAAAGAGACAGTTTACCTGAATAGGCAATCTTGTTCTGCTGTATACTCTCCATAAGTGCCATTGATAAGGATCTGTTTCCTGGCACTGACCTTTAATGCTTCTCAAAGGTACTGTTTCACAGGAATAAAAATGCACACACCAGTATCACTGCAATCATATGTCTTTTCATGTGCTGAAGAACAGAGCTTCTGAATGAATGCTGTGTTCTTACACTTTAAACAAACAGATGTCTGTATTCCAGCTCTTAGGGGAGCTCACAGGTTAGCTCCCACAGAACTGATGTTTGACTGCATAGCTGATGGCATGGAGTGTGTCAGAATCAGTACCTCAGCTTTCATCAAGCACAAACAGAACTGGCTAGGTTTTTACACCTTCTCCAGTAGTTTAGGGATTTAGACCACAGACAAACCCTGTGTTTTGATCTGTTCTGATCATCAAGAATTCATGCTTAAAATAAGAGAATAGCACAAGGTATATGCAAATTCATAGCATATTAACTAACTCTATTTTCAGGTTTTTTAGTCCACACAGGCAATTAGTGAGCTAGAGGTTCACACACTGACATCTTCCTCATTACCTTGCTTTTGTAGACAAGCTCTTTCTGAACTGAGCCACAGAAACACAGATGTTATGCATTTGGATAATCTCCAAGGTCAAATCATTCCAGGCACAGTAGCAAAGCGGGAGTTTCTAAAGGCAAGAATATCTCCAAAGACACAAATATCAAAATAAAGATTACAAAAAGGATTGGTTTCCACCAAACTCTTCAGCAACATTTCCAACAGGAAGCCCAAGGGAACACCTGGGGGCAAAGAAGGGATTTGATCCTCAGCAGTGCATCACTAGTAGTCTGTTGTAAAACATTCATAGGTATTTTCTACGCAGGAGGTTTACCAAAGGTCTAAATCATGCACACTATTACAAGGGAGTTTTATTATGCCAGGAAACCCCAGTCAGTAGATTTGTTTGCCATGTTTTGCTGGGGCTTTGTCTAAGGAGCAGGATTTATCCCTTTTAAGCTTATTATGAATTTGCTGTATTTGCTAAATATTCATAGCTAAACCTCTATGCTTCATCTGTGAACTTGAAGTTCTTTTCAGATAAAATCTCAAGAGGTTTTTTACCAGCTCAGGTTTACTTTCTGATGTGAAAACAGTGAATTTGTGTCACACATGTCCCAACAGACATGTTCAAAGAGAAAAGGTGTAAGCTTGGAGAGAAGCAGGATAAGCTAGTAAATAAGAGAATATAGGCAAAAATGGAGAATGAAGTGGAAGCCAGAAAAGAATAAAGGTTCATTTGAGGATTAGCAAATATGCCTGTCTGCAAATGGAGAATGGATTAAAGAGACAGAGAAGTGTACTAAAAGCCTAGGTCCTACACTGAAGCAGGCATGTTGGGTTATACAAGACACAAAGCACAAGGTTCACTGCTCTGATGCATGGCTGGTTGGCAAGAATAAAGGCACAAAAAAACTGTTTCGTCCTTCTGCCAGAAATGGGTGCAATCTCACATTAGGACTTACACATAGGGAAGCAGAAGGAGTAGATAATCCATTTTCTGCTTGATGTCAGTTACACTGTGATTGAACATTTTCCCAGAAAACTTGTTAATATTTTGTCTTGACACCAGTTAAGATGTTTCTTGACGTATCTCCATCTCACTGAAGTCCATCCTCATCAAAAGCTAAGAAAGAGAGTGATAGTTTGAATAAGGTCAGTTTTTTTGAGCAGCAGAAATTATCCTTGAAAAATTAAAAATTTTTTTCATTTAAGAGATGGGTTTTGACAATTTCTTTGTTTCATTACCCTTCATAGCACCTGCTCAGAACTTAGCATTTCAGGAAGTTCCAATGTGATCATTGTCTTTTTATTTTTGTTTCAAATAAATTGTTAAAATTAAAACTATTACTTTAAGATTGGAGTCTTTAATTTTATAAATAACATCTTAGTCTCTTACTTCAGCCTGATCTTGAAAATGCCATCTTAAGGTTTTTTTCTAAGTGTCTGTTAAATGTGGTTTTCCCCAGTGCTCTTTTTCTGTTTTAAAGTGAGCCTTTCTTTGCAAGCAATTAAAAAAAAAAACAAACAAAAACCCAACTTCACATTTGTTCTGTTTTGAATTCAAGTATTTGTCTCTGACCTTTGCTAAAACTTGTAAAATCACAAGGAGATAAGCATGAAAGAAATCATGTGCTAGTCAAGTACTTAAAGTCCAGAGAAATGCACTGAAGTAGAAAGGGGATTAAGAGAGGAAGGAGGGTGAGGCCAAACCATACTGTGTTGCTACAAGAAGGATTAGAAAGCAGACTGAACCAGGAGAGAAATTAGCCAGGCTTATTTCAGGTTAGACAGTCATAGGACGTGCAGAGATAGAACAGGACCTCAGCAGTGCAGAGGTACCAGAAGAGAAAACAGGTACAATGCATGAAGAAGTATAGCTTCACTTTCTGCATGAGCTGGCATTGGAGAACAGCAAGAAAATAGAGAGGAGAATGAGATACACTAATTAGATGCAGAAAAGGCATGCACTGGGGGAGAGAAGGGGGGGTGAAAATAAAAGTTTCAGAGAACTGGTGCCTGAGTCAGGTTTTAGAATTTTGTGGCAGTGAAGCAAATCTGCCTGGCAAGTGTAGAATGTGAATGAACATTTTGGAAGAATTTAGAAGCTAATGAGCAAATATAGATTTGCTTAGTTACTATCTTTTGTGCAGATAGTGAGAAGAACAACATTAGTGTCTGCAGCTACAGTCATTTGCCTTTCCAGACAGAGTATTGAAGTGTAGAGCTAGAAAGAATTTTCTGGGGTAAAAGGGAGATTTGTATAATTTGTTTTTATTCTGCTTTCTCTCTTTCTCTCTCTGTTTCTCTGTCTCTCCATAGAGGGAGCTGGGTGTCCCATCACAGGAGAGGAAGGCCAGCGTGTGTGGACAGCCAGCTCTGGGAACGAGCCGGCTCTGCCTGACCCGCTGCCATGCGGATCCCCAGGCTGCCCTGCCTTTCCCTGCTGCTGCTGCTCAGCATGTTGGGCCAAGCTGGAGCTCAGTTCCCTCGGCAGTGCGCAACTGTCGAGTCCCTGAGGAGCGGCATGTGCTGCCCAGACTATTTCCCTGTGTTTGGGCCGGGCACTGACCGGTGTGGCGTGTCCACGGGCCGGGGCCGGTGCGTGCCGGTGACGGTGGACTCGCGACCCCACGGGCCGCAGTACATCCACGACGGGCGCGATGACCGCGAGCAGTGGCCCATCCGCTTCTTCAACCAAACCTGCCGCTGCAATGGAAACTTCTCCGGCTACAACTGCGGCTCCTGCCGCCCCGGATGGACGGGACCTACCTGCAGCCAGCAGATCAACATAGGTAAGAACATCGGAATTATGACACGGGAATTGCTTGCTGTCGGTGCTTGCCTCTAAATGCACCTGGCATATTTCTTCTCTTTAAAATAAAAGATGTCCTTTATGTTTATTTGGCAAAGGCATGTTGCTAAAGGGGTTATTAAGGCAGGTGCTAGATGAGCTGTTCAGCATGTGTATCAATTAGTTATATTTACTACCCAGTAAAAGGAAAAAAGAAACCTGTAGTCAATGGAGGAAAGTCCATTAAAGAATAGAACATCTAAATGGAACAGAAATTTATTATTTGGATTTATTTAAAAGTAAAACTATGTATATAGACATGCATATGTGTTTGTGAGTGTGTCTGGGAATAATATATACTTTGATATGTTTAATATCTTTTGACTATTTTGAGTGTGACAGCAGTTCTTTTCATTCAAAATCCCTTATAAAATTCTGAACTACCTTTCTGGCCCGGTAAATTTTCACTTACTTTATTGCTGTTAATATCTTTAAAAACATTAAGTCATGACTATAGACAGTTCAAATTTATCAATCCAGGATGTGGTAAGCCTTTCTGAGAGCTCTCCAGTTTCAGTTTAGCCTAGTATATCACTAAACAGATCTTTGATTTTTTTTTTTTTAAATGGCTATTAAGTCCTTGCAGGACTGGAAAAATGTTGAATATTATAGGTAAATTAAAAAAGACAAAGAGGCTTGGGAACAGATCCTTGTTCTTAAGTCAAAACAATCTGAATGGACAAGATTTCAGTCTTTGTTTTTTTAACTTAAACACTTTTAAGTTTAAAGATGTTTTTGAAATCTTGCAAAATCTATAATCCCCCCAAATGAGCAATGGGTTCTGTTGATAGCAGGAACAAGAGGTCTCTAGCACAAGTATGCAGTGCCTCTTGCAGAAACAGAAATCAGCACTGATATTTTCACCAGATAAGGAAACATTCCATGAATATAAGAGCATGTTTCAACAAGGGTTAACAGAGGACTGCTTACCAAATCAAAATTTTAACAACAATTTCTTAATAATTACTTGTTGATGGTTACAGGAAAGATCTTTGAATCTTTTGTTTCACCCTTTGAGCTTCAAGAACTAAATTAGAAAGCAGAAAATATGACTTGTGAATTGGATCTGCTAAGCCAGATTGCACTTTCTGGTGTTCTGACCTATTCTCTTTTACAATGATAGTAAGTCCAAGGAATAATCAATGGATAAATGTTAAGACACACAAACTTAACATAAACCTAGAGACAGGCAAGCAGCAGTTTTAGCTGATTTGCTAGAATGTACAAGGGCACTTTTCACTTTTCTCTCATTAAATCCTTTGCAATGCATTAAAATGCCAAGCAAATCAGATATATCATGCATGATAACATGAGTTTGAAAAGAAAAAATTAGTTACTTATTATGTTTTAAATATTTCACATTGAGGTCACCTCTTTTGCCCATTCATAGACCTGGCTGCATCTGCTCAGATTTTAGAAATAACTACTGCATTAGTGTTGGCATATCCATACTGTAAATTGCTGTAAAATGCAGTTTGGTATCTTCATATCTTCTCAGTTCCTGACTAATTCTAATAATAGTCACAATTTTTCATTGTGGTTTAGGCATATACTTTGAAAATGAGAATGTTAAGATTCCTATGTAAATCAGAATTAGATGGATCCTTTTAGTTCTCTACTTAAAACTCTACAGAAAACACCACAAACCAATGAGCCAACCAACCAACCAACCAAACAAAAAACCAAGAAAAACCAACAAAAATCCCACTTCATCAGTCCTGAGGGCTAGTATGTCAGTTAAGTTCTGTAAAACAGAAAAGCATGTTTCAGGATACACAGTCCTTGCATGAAATTCATGTTTCATAAAAGAATTTCTTTGAATTTCCCAAAAGCTAAAATATGCCACTGAGTCAACATTTTTTAGTGAAATATATTTAACTTTTATTCTTCATATAGATTAAGTTTGAAGATATGTTGCTTCTTGTAGCAACATAATCTGTCACTCATTTGGAAAATTATGGATTTGTGCAGTATTTTTATAATGACAGTAAGTAAATATAGAATAAAAACACTGAGGACTTCTATCTGCATCTTAGTCTAAACTTAGCCTGAAACCTTCTCAGACTAGGTCAAAGAAGGACTGAGGAGACCTGAACTCTGTTCTTCTTGCTGAAATGCTGGTACTCTAACAAGTCAGTTTTCTTCCTTGTTTCATTCTCTCTATATGGCAGTGATATTTTTTAATTATTTTGAGATATACCTCTAAAAAGGACTAATATATCGTGAATGTTAATAATGTTAGGTAATGGCACTAAAGAGATATTGTACTGTGTGAAATTCACAATAATTCACTGGTGAATCTCCCATTTTTCCTACAAAGGTTCAAAAATAAAAAATTTAATGCTTCATTAAATTGCTAAACAGAGAGTTTCTAATTATTATAAATTGGTTTATAGTATTCATTTCAGGGAGAGTCCTACCACAGGAAAACTTCAGTATATTAGATGAAATTCTGAAAGGTTTGTATGACATGTCTTTGTCTTTTCTCTGGAAGGATGGAAAGATAATCTGTAACAGTTCTTCCAAAGCAATAAAATTGCAAGGATTTGGCCTTTATTTTAATCTATTTTAGCTTTTCTCATAATAAATGACACCTTCTATTTATGCTCAGTGAATTTCCCCCATTAAAAAAAGGGTAAATTTTTGAAGGAGAATGGATTTACCCAGAATTATTAGGAACATAATAAATTAGTTCTGTGAGATCAGTCTTGAGTGTCTATTACTTTGGTAATTGGTTTCTTCTCTGTTATCACAGTCAGAAGGAATCTTTTGGATCTAAGTGCAGAAGAAAGAAATCGCTTTGTGAACGCTTTACACCAAGCCAAGATGACAATCCATCCTGACATCGTTATTGCCACACGAAGACGTGAAGAAATTTTTGGACCAGATGGCAACACACCTCAGTTCGAGAATATCTCCATTTATAACTACTTTGTGTGGTCTCATTATTATTCTGTCAGGAAGACTTTCCTTGGTGCAGGGCAGCAGAGTTTTGGAGGAGTTGATTTCTCTCATGAGGGACCAGCTTTTGTCACGTGGCATAGGTACCATCTACTGCAGCTTGAAAGAGACATGCAGGTGAAGTTCATGTTAATGTTGACTGGTATTAATGCTATGCTTTGGACAGTTAAAAAACTTCTCTCCTTATTATAATAGGCAAAAAATTATAGCAGCTTTTTCTACATGTTGAAATGATTCTGCTTTAATATTTAGTAACTCATTTGGCATACTAAGTTTAATAGAATGCATTAAGGTTTCAGACTATCACTTTTATAGAGATGTTAGAAATAATATTTTAATCAGAGCAAGAGAAAATGTAAAACTGGCATAAAAATCTCTTGGAAAAAAGATACATATTCTAGATATATCTATAAAAGACATTTTATTGGAACAACAAAGTTATTTCCAGTTGTGTTTTTAATCTCAGCACTGTGATTCTTGAATAACATTAATCAAAGCAGCAGAAATTCTGAAGAATGTGACAACACAGGTGGCTTAGTGATTCAGAATCACATTTTATTTGTGTAACTGGTTAGAGAAATTAGTGTTTTGTTGTACCCTGCTCCATAAATCAGTGATTCTCTTTTTTCTTTTCACTTATGCAGTCCTATTCATAAAGAGGGTATAGTATTTTATGGACCATCATCTTTCTTAAAAAAGCAAGAATTAAGTTTTCAAGGTCAGGACTAAATAGTGTCTGAAATCACTTCAGTGTTTCCACTATCTTTAATTGCTTTACATCAGGCTGAGGCACAAATTCCCTTCCATGACACAGATTTGTCATCAGTGGCACTTTGCTATGTGGAAGTCCTGAGAAGTTCTATCTCTCTGTGATTTAATATATACTCCTATTTATGTCGGTAGACTTGATCATTAGTCAAAATAATTTTGCCTCACTAACTCCAGAACTGGTCGACTCCAACCCATACTAGAACCAAACAATGACAATTGGGAAAGTCAGTATACCTATTTTTTACATTTCCTTCAGTTGTTCCACAGTCGGCCTAGTTATTATGTGCACTACTAACACTGCTCTTGCTGACAGGCCATTAAAATATTTGGAAAACAGGGTCTCAGTGTAAATTTATGTTTCTTACTACTCACAGTATGGTTTCACGGAAGAGGTACTGTCTAATTAGGGAGGGACATCCATGACTCAGTTCAGTACTCCAGCTATCTGTTCTGTGGAACAAAGTTATCAATGTGAAAAACTACTCAAATCTTATACATAAATTTTCCATAGAGTGCTTCTCCTCCACAAGGCAGGATTCTGACTTTTACTAAGATGTATTTAGCTGTTTCTTAGCATCCTTCTAGCAGTAAATATTACAGCTGCCTGTGTCATAATCATAGTAACACCATATTTATGTGGTTTAGAACATGCTACAGGACCCCAGTTTTGGACTGCCCTACTGGAACTTTGCAACAGGACAAAATACATGTGATATCTGCTCAGATGACTTGATGGGAGCTAGAAGCAATTTTGATGTCTCTCTTATAAGCCAGAACTCAATCTTCTCTCAGTGGCGAGTGCTCTGTGAAAATGTAGAAGATTATGAAACATTGGGAACAATCTGTAACAGTAAGTATGAATGATGGAAGACACCTGGAGAGAAAATTCTCTTAATAATAAATAAATATAATACTTTAAATTGTAATGGGTTTTTACAGCCAAAAGGTCCTAAAGTGGTTTTTGAATATTCTTGATCCATGATTTATCAGTCTGTTGGGGTAATATCATATCAACATACTATCAAGAGATTGTAGCATAGGAAAAATTAAACGTTTTGCCCTCCCTTCTTATGCAGTATCTATTCATCTCCTGCACCATAAATAATTTAGTCTGACAGTGTAATTTCTTAACTGAAGCTTAAGTTTTCTTCTGACTACTCAACTCACCACCTTCATGCCATTCTGCTCCTAAAATGAGAACGTCTAAAAAATCCTCACATTAATTATGTGGACCATGTTGTGAATGTGAGTAATAATGGATTCTAGCATGCCTACCCAAATTACAGGAGTTTAAAACATCCCCATAAATTTCTTCTATATTCATAAAAGCATTGACATGGAAATAGAGGAAAAAACAGGAACCCTCTCAATATCGGGTTAGTCATTTATATTATCAGCTATAGTCTTACCTAGCTACTCTATCAGGACATCCTCAGAAATCTTGTTGTAGGTCTCAAAGGGAAATCACATTAAAAGTCTATGGAAATTTTTTTTAAAATCACTTAGAGAAAAACAAACTTCAGTAAGAAGCTTCTAAACACCTTTTCACATCCTGATGTAGAGGATCCAGAACACAGCACCCCATGAAGATCCTTTGCCTGACATAAGGAACTGGCTGGTTCATTCTGTGTAAATGTCATTGTGAGGGACTTTTTTTCTCCATGGTTCAGTCTTGAGAAGGATTTATTCTGTGGCCTACTGTTCTGCACTAATTCATTTTCTCTCTTCTCTCCATTTCCAGGCACTGAGGGTGGTCCCATCCGAAGAAATCCTGCTGGAAATGTAGCACGACCTATGGTACAGCGTCTCCCAGAGCCTGAGGATGTCGCTCAGTGTTTGGAAGTTGGTGTATTTGACACTCCTCCTTTCTATTCCAATTCAACAGACAGTTTCCGTAACACAGTAGAAGGTAAACACAGCAAATAAAACGACCTGGAGCAACTCCAAATAAGTCAAGAAGCAGTCTTGCCATTTTTCCTGTTGGAAGTATGAGTGTAGAGACAGATGACTGGGCAATAAGAATACATTGTTCTTAGCATTAAGTATTAGATTAATATTAAGTGGAAATAAGCTCTTGATAAATTACTTTATAGCTATAGCTCATGTTTCTTAAAATGGGTGGAAGTCTCAGGAGTCTGTTGCTGGTATACTAAGTAGAAACTAACTTCAGGTCCTTGAAACATAGTTAATAAATTGTCTTTGTTTAAAATATGGTCCTTGCCTGTGGATTGATGCCGATGCATCCCCAAATGAGGCAAACAAGTGCATCTAGCAGTTATTCTTGTATCTGAATAAAACAAACAAAAGAAAGCAAATAAACTGAAAGCTTTGGTAGCACTTTGTGCAATGGTATTGAAATAGTAATTGAGGCCTTGGTACAGGATTTACTGCTAAACATGCTAGATCTACTCTCTGGGCCATAAAACTCTATTCTATAAGCTCTGCACATTTTAAACTAAACTTTCTGGCACCTGAACACACACACACCCCCAACAGAGCAAACAGCCTAAAGATTTGATTTATACTGCTCAGACAGTATCCTGAAAACTTCTTCTATACCTTGATAATCCAGAGCATTTAGGAGGAAAACATTACAAAGTTATGGTTTGGATTCCTGCCTATCAATACTTACATATCTAAACACAGCTTTAGACAATTAACTGTATGTATCCCTCTCTGGAACAATTGGCCCAAGTTTGAACACAGGAGGAGTTTCCATGATGCTTCAGATCATAACATCTGATGTGTGGGTGATAAGATTTTGGGCACTAGCAAAACTACAAAGTCTGTCTTCACTGAAAAAATAAACAATATCAGAGCATGTGAAGCTTTCTGGTACACATGGAAATGATGCACGAGAATGATGCACAGGTAGCTCATTAGAATAAATGGCAACACATACCTGCTTTAGTAAGCAGTTAGAAAACATACACAACTACTTATTTATAGTTAGATATATGTAGGACCTAAATATATATGCCTCTATTTCCATGCTATGATGTTGTTTATTTTGGCCATTTTGGCATTAGAACCCAGCAGCTTTGCAGTCCACATACTCAGCATTCTTTTATAAAGGCTATTTTAATCTGAAAATTATGCATTTCAGGAACATTTCTCAAATGTCAGTAGGTAGAGAATTAGCTACCAATTTTTTTTAAGTAAAGCAACACAACAATATTAAAGCCTTTCAGAGGACAAAAGGTATTCATTTGGGACTGAAGCTTCCAAGAAAAATCTTCACTGGACCTTTTGTGTTCTTCTTTCTTTGCATATTCAGGGTACAGTGATCCTTCGGGAAAATATGACCCAGCAGTTCGAAGTCTTCACAACTTGGCTCATCTATTTTTGAATGGGACAGGAGGGCAAACTCATTTATCACCAAATGATCCCATTTTTGTCCTCCTGCACACATTTACAGATGCTCTTTTTGACGAGTGGCTGAGACGACATTCTGCAGGTGAGATGTTCTCATGGACAGAAGCAGGATGAGTGGTTGTCAATCTTCGTAGTCACAAGAGCTCAACTGCTTCTTGTGGGACAGCAAGATGCCCCTAAGATTAGGAGAGAGGACTGGAATTTTTATAGTTAGTATAGTTAACAAAGACAAAGTAATAGCAAGCAAGCTCTCTTCCTCATCCCACTGGCATCCATTTGCAAATGACTCTCTGTGAAGGGACCTGGCCAGAGAGACCAGGCACAATTCAAAAACACAGTATGTGCGAATATATTGTCTCCAGAGAGCAAAGACAGTGTAACCCTGGAAGGACATTCCATTGCTGTGTGGAGTAAATACCCTTTTTTTCTTCTTGTCAAAGAAAAACAGGTGCCATACACATCCATATTTACCACTTTTATGATATACTGCCAGCATTCAATAACCATCTCCATATACTTCTAAAGGATGGTTACTCTTTCTGCCCTTGTTTTTTTAAGTCCAAAAAGAACAGAGAAAGGTAATAAGGGAAAAAGTGAAAGGCAGGGAGAAAGAAAGAACAGAAGGATGGATATGCAAGGAATGAAGGAAAAAAATAAAGAAGGAAGGAGACAGACATCAATGAACTAGGGGGAGAATTTGGTCTAAACTTTATGTCTATGCATCAGTCTTCACAATGCAGCAACTGTATTCCTCTTAGATGCTGCACAATTGAGGCTTCTTTGTGCAGCTTCCACAACCCGCCTCATATAATTTTCCCACATCAGCTCTAAGAGAGCAATTGTGTCCCCTTGTGGTTCTTACATGATCTGTCACAAGGTTTAGCATCATTTAACCAAGATAGGTTTCCTTTTCGCTATGTTTTGAGTTTTGTTCTTGTTGCTGTTTTTGTTGCTGCTGGTTTAATTTGGTTTGGTTGGGGTTTTTTTTGGGTTTTTTCTGGGTTGTTTGTTTTTGGGGTTTTTTGGTGGGGTTTTTGTGGTTTTGTTTATTTGGTTTTTTTTTTGTTTTATTTTTAATTTCAGCTGACTTCCTTCTGATTTAACATAATTTTGCAAAAAAATTCCACTGGAATTTACATCAACTGTCCTCCTGAGGAGAGAGCTGTTCATCATTGTTACAATCAGGCAATGCTAGAATGTAGAAAAAAGTCTTTACCATATTTCTTCTTTTCCAAGTGAGAAGAAATGAAAAGTCCAACACAGGCAGTATTTTTTACAATTTACTGGTGGTTTCTATTCAAAACCAGAGATAATATTAGTGGCCTTGGTTTTGGACAGAGTAAAGCCTCTGTTTTATATCTGCCACACTAGAAAATCAATCCTTCTGAAACAACAGAAAAAGCATCCTGGGGCACTCAAAACCCTGAGCTGAAAAAAAAAATGAAGAAGTGCAATTTATTTTGAATTTATTTACAGAAATGTGATTTGACTTTCAAATTTAGATATCTCAACATACCCACTGGAGAACGCCCCTATTGGACATAACCGACAGTACAACATGGTGCCTTTCTGGCCTCCAGTAACCAATAATGAAATGTTTGTTACTGCACCTGAAAACCTGGGATACAGCTATGAAGTCGAGTGGCCAGGTAAACTGTGCAACCTAGATGCTTCCTTTCCTTTTTTTTTATACACTGTATCTTTGTCCCTTGAAAGTTACACAAGTTTGACCCACATGACTTGCTGTCTTTGTAAAGGCTTTTTCTCCTTTCCTGCCTAACTTTCCAGGTGTGTGTCTGGGATTTGGTATAGCTACTGGTCAGAGATTGTTCCAGCACAAAGCTGTCAGTGTCTACCTCAATTTTAGGGGAAGTTCCCATTTGGATCTTAACTTTGTAGAACATCCTTATTCATACCAAAACAGCTTCATTAACTTCCTAGAGGGAATGCAATTCTTCACAAACCGAGTGGCAGGAGAAAGGTCCAGAGCAGATTTTAAAGTGGAGCAAGATAGACTAAATCTTCTCACATTTTGAAAAAAATTATCAAAAAAAATTGAATTAGTTCTGCTCCCCAGCTCAGTGAATAATGACAAATGGTGAGTTTCAGTCTGAACCTCTGTTATTCATCCATATACTCAACATTTGCTTTTAATATCTTTGCCTTTTGTTTTCTTTCTCAGCTCGGGCTCTCCGTGTCACAGAGATGATCACTATTGCAATAGTGACTGCACTGGTTCTTGTTGCAATTATCTTTGCTGCTGCTGCATGTATCGTACGGGTCAAGAAAAATAAGGATGATTTGCATCAGCCTCTCCTTACTGACCAGTATCAGCACTACTCAGATGATTACGATGGCATACCAACACCAAGCCAGTCTGTTGTTTGAAGAGATGGCACTTTTTTGCATCTGACTGAAACTGGGGATCTTTTTGCTTTATTTCATAAATGGTGGTCATCCACCTGCTTTAAAATAAAGAGCATAAACTATCAGCTGTCTCACTATGTTTGCTACAGGCTTCACTTTCATTTTCATCCCACCTAGGCATAAATAAATCATCTTTGCAATGCTAATTCTATGTTGATTATAACAGAAATATTCAAGGGTCACTCACAAGCCTTTTCTATGCATATTTCTGTAAAATCTGGCAAACATTAGTTAATTTGCCAATAGAAAATATCATCTGACTTCATCTAACCTCTATACCCAGAACTCTTTTATGACGAACTTTTGTGAAAAGGTCAAGTCTAAAACAGGACAGAAGGAGAGTGCAAAATGCAAGTAAACACCTTGGCTAGGTGAGAAGAATGTGTTTTAAGATAGCCAGCATGCAAGACAGGGAGCAACAATGGGATTCTGAGGAGTATAATTGAAATCCAACTTTATTCACAAAATACAGTTTTGAACTTATTACACTTTTAAGTGGATCTATGAAAAGAGATTCATCATCAAAACCCCTCCAGTATTTGGACACTTCAGCCTGGTGTTCAAACACAGCTCTCTGAAAGGGCATCCAATTGAAAGGACAGCTGGCAGCAGTCTTTGCTTAATTTTTATTTCTATTTTTGAGTCTCTTGCTCCTTTTCTCTCTCCCACTGTCCCCATGGCAGGGCATTCTCCCCAGAAATGAGAGGCTTTGCTTCAATTGTCTCATGCTGGAATTTAAACCCACTTTTGTACTTTGAGAGAAGGCCCTAGGCATTAGGCTGTAGAATAGACTCAGAAAAAATAGCCTTAAGCAGTGGTGGTTGAATTAATTCAACATAAACCAACAGGAGAGCAACAAACTGACATCTGCCTTTACAGCCTGAGGTGAGGCTTCAGGAATCTGGCTCCAAGCCTCACCTCCTCTCTCTCATCCTAACCTGGTCCCAATAAATAATCAGATTTTCTTCCTGTGATGTATTATTGGATCTCATTTAGCAGTCATTAGCTGACAAGAGAGATGTTCCTGGTTTCAGGCTATCGAACCCCACACCATGCACTCAACTTTAATAGATTGTAAAATCAAGATGTCCTTTGTCTCTCTTTCTGTCTGAGCCCAGCTTTGCAGAAATGGCAAGTGACTTGGATTGAGCTCCTTCAATGTGAGGAAGTCCTCCCCAACACTAAGTTACTAGGTAGAAGTAAGGGTCACATGCCATGATAATCTCAAGGGTTTCAGCTTAAAGCACACATGCTCAGTTGCAAGGAGATACATTGAGAATTATGCAAATAGGAAGAAAAGTACTCTTGGCTAGGCAAGTAGAAGATGGGTTATCATCTCAACCCATTTTACCAAGCATGAGGTATGGAGTACAACAGAAACATACCTTCATAACTGATACTGAGAAAGAAAAATTTCACCGGTGGTACCCATGGCGCAGTTAATAAGGAAAAGGAAATTTTTCTTGTGCTCTTGTTTTTACTTAGAGTCTAGATAATACGTATTCCACATACACAAGCAGCAGCTTTTGTTCCAACTTTAATGCCTTTTCCTGCCATTCTTGCCTGTGCTGACTAGCAACTTAACAAGTCACACACTGTGATTTCAGCGGATAAAAGCAGGGTGATCCAACATGCTTTGGATTGGGGTCAAGAGACCTGGATTTTATTCTTAGCTGTTACTGACCAGATGAATGTTCTTAGCTAGCACATTTTTACCTCTGTGACTCATTTGACTCATTTATAAACTGAAAAAAAAAATAGAGTTTCCTTTCCAAAGTGTTTTTGCTTCAATGGATGAAAAAAAGCATACAGAAGCTTGACAAGAGAAGGAAAATGTCAAGGTGAAATCAGATACTGAGAAGAGGATGTTAGACATTAAACCTGTTCAATCCTTAAAGCAAAAGCATAGACTTGTGCTTTGAGGAGGGCACAAGTCTTTAGGGTCAGAGATTGAAGAGAAGTGCCTACTAGTTACAGCGGCCAAACATAAACAAAGGAAGCAAAGTAGATTTTTATGACAGAGATTAAATAAAAAGGACAGCAAGCACAGGAATTAGAGAGGGAAGGAAAGGGGAGAACTGTGTGCTTGACCCATTCTTGAAAACAGTCTCGCAAGTTCTTCTTCCTTTGGTCACTATTTCCAGTACTTGAACTATGTCTGAGTGTGGAGAAGTTCCTGCCATTCACTGAAGCCTCCTGGTGCTTGTTCCTGAGATAATATGATGGGGAGAAACTAGCTTAGGTTTGAAATCTGACATGGCCAGCATATGAAAAAATTAAGAAAAATAAAAACCAGAAAATTGGTTTTGTGATAATTAGAGCCTTTATCTTTTTATATGGAGACAAAAACAGGAAAGGTCACAAGAAGAGAGGAAGGAAAAATTTGGGAAAAAAAACTAACTGAAAAGTCCTAGGTGCAGCAATTATGAAGCACAGGACCTAATTTTCCCCATGACTTTTCCTCCCTATTCTTCTCCTAAAAGTTTATTCATATGAGTTTTATAAGGCAACTGTAAAGTATACCTGGAAATGGTATACCTGGAAATGATGAGAAAATAGAGCTAAGTTCATGGTGAATGGGTGACCATGATGAGAGTAACTGTGACATAAATAACAAAAAGTTGGCACCACTAAGGGAAAAGATAAAGGAGCCTCAGATTTGGATACAAGTAGAGGTCTTCAAAGATTTGTCAGGCAGTAACTCTCCACAAATTAGAATTGTGAAATTTTTGTTAAATTTGGAGATCACTGAATAAGTATTGATAATGATGCTAATGGGAACAAAACCCAGGAATGTGGTTGCTGATAGAGACTCTTTCCACAAATAATTATTTGCCTAATAATATACCATATTATTATTCTTTTTACTTATATTGCAGTGACTATATTGCAAATCAAAAGAAAACCACAAAAACTAACCAAACACACAAACAATTTAGGCCTCTTAGGCATCCTCTACAGCTGGGGATATTAATGACTTTAACATTAATTTGCCCTCTTAGCTCCCTAACCAAGTCTAAGTTTGGCTTTTGAAATTAATTTCTCTTGTAAAAAGATGAATTAATAGACAGAAACCACTGAATTCAAATAGTGAAACAGTGATTCATATTCTTTCCAGATGACACTAAATTAAAAGATGTTTCAAATAGTCAAGAAAGAAAAGGAATTAAGGTCAGGAATTTTAGAAACAAAAAGAAGCCTGCCAAAACTGCATTTGACCTTGGAAATGAAATATTGAAACTTCTCTTTAACCATGTAAATGGAAATCCAATAAATGTAGAGTAAAGATTAGCAGGATGCAGATAAATTTTCCTATGTCTATGATATTCTATCTCTGTTTTTGTTAAGATGAGCTATGTTTCTTGTACCAAATGACTTGAAAGCTAATGGAATGATAGACAGAAACTGCCTTACAAGACAGAAACTAAACAATAAATCTGCATCAAGACAGCACGTAATTTCCATCCAAGAGCCTAAAAATTACTTCTGAAACTGCAAGTCCACCTGTAAGGTGTTTGAATAATTTTATCATGTCACCTGGCATAATGTGCAACTGCGAGTAGAAATATTTTGTGAGGGAGGTGAAGTAAAAATCTCCTGTGCAACTACAAACTTACTAATTTATACTCAGTAGCATGACAGTCTTCAAAACAGACCACGGAAATACAACTGGGATCAAATACGACAAATTTATCAAAGTTAGACCATGTTTGCTAGATTAACAGCTTTCTTTTTTATTAGATAAACCAAGTACTTTTTTTAGGAATCATATTGATTCTGAGGGCTTCATAAAATGCCATGTGCTTAAGCCTGAAAAGTTAGGAATTGAAAGAGGAAGTGTGCAGTCTGCACACTGGGAAGAGAATTAGCGAGAGGAGAGGTAGAGATGCATTAGAGAAAGAAGAACCAGGGCTACAGGGCTAGCTCCTGTAGCAGAGTTATGAAGAGTGAATCAGCCTTATTTAGTTGTTTCAAGAGAGATTTGATGCAAAAAAATGCACTAAGTGGATGGTCATCCTTCTGAGGATAGCACTGGAAGAGAACGTACCGAGGCACAACGATAACCTGCAAAATACCTTGTGAACTTGCAATTTGAAGAAAGGTGAGAGGCAGCAAAACAGCACAGTAATGATATCTCCTCTCTTTCCCTAAATTCCAGTAAGAAGTGTTTCTATTTCCACATCCCAACTTTTCCAGTAAGGAAAAAAATATACTGCAAACAAGTTTGCAACAGCAAACTTTTACCACCAAAGTGATACTCAAGTGAAAACAGCAAAGCAGTTGGCCTTAAGATATAGCATAGTTCATTCAATAAATACACTGTATACCCTGGAAATTTAAAAGATTCTATGAGTTGGCTTTATTGCCCACAATAAAGGCATCTTCTGGTGAAAAAAATTCCTTTTACACTAGTATTTCTACAGGAAAAAAAAGATTTTCAAAGGCAGATTAAAGAATTTAGTGGAAGCTGCAAAGTGATTAGCCTGTCCTGTTAATTTCCTCTTAATGGTGAGTAGTAAAATCACAAATTTTGTAAACATTTGCTTGGGGCACAAAGCTGAACTATTTTGTAACTTAGAGAAATGTTTCTGACTCCATAAGTCTCACCTCTTCCACGTGTGGGAGGGTGAAGCAACACTTATTAATAGCTGACATAGACTCACAATGACTCCCCAAAGAGATTTACTGCTGAAGTATTCAGATTACTACTTTAATATTTTTAGTGTTCAAAACATGCCTACCAGCTAAATATTTGACTATCAAAATAATTTGACAAGGAAGACTGAGTAAAAATGAGATGTATAGATTCAAAATGTGAATTTGAAACTATGTGTATGGATATCCTCTATCAAAACTAAATTTTAATTTGATATCTCATTTAACCTTCAGTTCAGAATGAATGTGCTGGCTTTAGCACTTTCTGTTTTATGGTAAAGTGAAAGGGAAATTGCATTCATAATATTTGCTTTCTGGTGCTCACTGCAGAGAATTAAATCAGCACAATTTCAACAGAAATAAACCTTGACTTGATTTCTGTGTAGATTTTTGAAAGCAGAGCATAGTGTGCATTGTTTTGTGTCATCCTCCCATGCCCACCCTTAATACCCTCAGTGTGCTTAGGTACAGCATTTCCAATTCCAATTATGTTCATCTCTGTTCCCTCTTCACCCCTCAACTGCTGGGGGCAAAGGACAGCATCCAAACAGTAATTTTACAGTATGTTTAGTTTTCATGCACATAGAAACTGACTTTAGGACCTCTGGCAATCAGCCAAGAATGGATTTAGATTTTATAATTCGCAAGAGCTCTTCAAGGAATAAGGCTGGTATCTTGCTAAGTCCATGCCCCTGTTCAATACAAGAGGGAGTCATGGTTCTTGCTTGAAGCAAAAAAAATCTGCAAAGGGAGACAGAAGTGATGCCGTAGAATGGAACAACCTTAATTTGAAGCGAACTGGGGCTAGGATGACTGCCTAAGAGGATTTTAAGTTGACCATTCAACCTGTCTGTTTACCACTGGTGTTAAGTTTTACTTTGCTTCAGTTCAGAAAGTTTCAGAGAAAACTACTGATATAGATAAAAGGCCTTGCGTCGAAGAGAATTTCTCCAAATAAAAAGCCTCAAGGGAGGAGAGAGAAGACTGATAAAATGTTTGTATAGAAACAGAAAGTTGTGTTGTAGCTGAAATGGACTCAGGCTATTAAGCTTGAAGTTTGCAGGAAGAACAATATTTCTCTCTAGATTACCAGATAATATATTACCAAAACAATCTCAAAAACCCAAACCCAAAAAAACTCTCAACATAATATCATTGCATCTAAGGCCTCCAAGTGGAATTTTATCTTCTTGTAACACCTTATACAAACCAATATATAGGAACAATTCTCAGTATGAGCAGCATAGTTACAGACAAAGCACAAAATAAAATTAAATAGCATTGACTGATTGAACAATTATGTCTGGCAGTAATGAAAAGCGAAGATTCTGGTTTCAGTTGGACTTTGAATGTCAGGGATCATCCTTACTTCCTATTTTTTTATTTATATGGAGGAAAAACAGCACCCTTGCTAACAGCTACTAAGAAACTGCATTTAATATGACCATAAAGCAAAAGTCTTGTTTAAAATCAGGTGAATTTTACTTACACCATGGCTCCAAGTGAGCAGGCAGTGAAACCCCAGGGTGCTGCAGCCAGCCCCAGCAGGGAGCACACAGCACAGGGTATGCTGCTGCACCCAGGTGAGCTCTCTGCCCAGTGAAATATCCTTTTTTATAGTTTTTTTTTTTTATCCCTGCATCTCAAGTGATAAGAAAATAGTGGCCTACCAAATACTGACATGACTTGATACTGGCAACTTATTACCTGAACTTGTTATTTTAGAAGTGCTAATGTGTTTTTTGGGTTTTTTTCTGGCAGTCTTGGAAGATAAATTTTCAGCTGAAGCAGCAAGGCCTTCAAACAGAGCATGACTTCTTCAATTGAATAAGAAAAACGTTGAGTAACTTTTTCAGATGGTCCATCATCAGTCTCAGGCTTATTATAATTATCCTTAGTGAGCCTTTAAAATGTCTTTTCTAGTAGTGGAGATTTGGGGTCAGAGAAAAGAGTACTTCATATTTCAGCTTCCCACATACAGCAAATGTGGGTTCTGTTTAAAGTTATTGCAAAACTATTTCTGACCCAGAAGAAAATAGTCATAAGTGTTTATTATGTCTCTTACCCTTCAGTTGTTAGTGAAGTGACAGGAAAAATAAGTCTATTCTCTTAGTAATGGAAGATAATATAAGGCAAAATGACAGACAAAGAAGGATAATGACAAGGAAAGAATAGTTCAAACACTGCTCTTAGTAATCAGCCAATAGTGGCTATCCGGAAGGAATTTTGTGAATCTTAACATCTCAGGGTCATATCCTGTATCATTCTCAGGAGCTTCATTCTCAATGGTTCTATAATTTTACATCCCATGGAGAAGGAGCCTTAGCTTTGACATTTGCTTGTGTCACATAAGGCTGGAGGTGCTTGCTAGGTCTGACTGGTTGGTAACCAGCGGTTCACCTGCTTTTACTGTTTGGGATTTTTAAATGCTTTTACTAAAAAAGACTTCTGTTGTCTGCCTCATCTCTCAGCCTTTATTCAGGTGTAGCTCAGCAGCACTGAGGCTAATGGGTCAGACCACAGGAACAGCCAGGGTTTGCTTTTCAAATCTGTCATCAGGCTGCAGGTTGGAAATCTGTAAAAAGCTACTGGTCATGCCAGTAATGGAAAGATGGACAGGTGAGGAGAACTCTATAAACAGGGGAGACAGGAAGACAGTAATTACTTCTGGGGGAAAATTTCCTTCAGGCAGAAATTTATGTTTCTGTATGATGTCTGTTCACAATCTATATCTTCAAAGGACTTGGGATGGTTGGCATCACACCTTTCTGAAAGCAGGCCCTCTGCATGTGGATGAACTTCACGTATTTGGGAGGAAACTGTGTTTTCTAAACAAACATTTGCATCCAAAGATTTGACTTGAAAATTTCTGTCCAAAGTATGATATTAAATGCTTTGCTGACCAATGAAAAAAATACTAAATCCCTCCCCCCCAAAAAACCAAACCAAACCAACCAACCAAACAAACAAAAAACCAAACCAAAACAAAAAACCACTGTTAATGTTTGAGGGATGGGAAGACAGAAACGAGAACTAAAATGTAAATTAGTATTGCTTGTTTTAATCAAGTTTTCAGATTACGTTCAAAAAAGGAGGAATAAGTATTCCATTGTAGAAATACTTAGCTGTATTTAAACAGTGGTAGTATTTTCCTTCTTGCATGGGCCTTTCTGTTTAAGTAGCTCTTGCAGTATCATTCTAACACAGCCTTCTTTTCAGGATAGCAAATAATCCTCTTTATTGTTTGATATCCATGTGTTTTATGCAAAAAATAATGCGCTTTGCCGTCGTGATGCGTTCTTCCCTCCCCTGGCCCTACACCCCTGACCCCTCCTGACTGGATGACGTGAGTCAGGACTGCCTCCCAGTCCAGGGATAAAAACCCCAGCAGGAGGCGGAAGAAGCTCTCTTTCGTCCCGGCCTCGATGGAGCTCCTTCCCTCGTTACCTTCCCTCCCTCCCTTATCTTCCCTCCTCCCTCCACAGTCCCCCAACCTTTCCCCTTGTTATCCTTTAAAGACACCATGGAGACCTGGAACGAGATAGCTGCCCTTCTAAACTTGCGAGGACCGAGTCTGATCAGCCCCACAGTTCGTGGCCACGGAGAGCTCTCCCTGCGTATTCCAGCTTTTGGGCAACCCTCCCCCGGCAGCAGCGGGGGGCTGCCCGAGGGTTTTGCACTGCTGCACTTTGCCTTCCAATAAATTTCTCAAAAGCCCCAAATCCAAACTGGAAAACAGCCTTTTCTTGTCACCCCTTTCTGCAGGCAGCAGCCTCTCCTACAACCCCAGAAGGCAGACAGGCAGCAGAGCACTGGATGTTCTTGGGTCCTCCCCAGGAGCTGGATTGTAGCAGCCTGCACAGCTATTTTGTACAAGGCTGCTTTCAGGGACACAGCCTGGGACTCTCCAGACCTTCTGCATCCTGTTGTACAGCCTGCCATTAACAAGCAGATCAACTTCAGCCCCTGTGCTCAGGAGCATCTGGGCACAGTTTCTGGTTTCTCAATCAGCTTGTGCTGCTTTTCCAGACAGAGAAGAAAATGGAGCCAAGTAATTCTCAAATAACATTGTGCTGATGTTCCAGGTATGCAGAGTCTGGAAGAGAAGAGGGAGATTTTTAACATCTACGGCCAGATGTTGGTGACATTTGAATTTCACTTTTAATTCCCTGTGGGATGCACGGGTGATAGTCCCTGAGAGATGAGCACAGGATAGATGGAATGTGTAGACATGGCCCCTCCAGCATCTGGGGGAGAGAGATCACGACTGCAGCTTAGCTCTTCCAGAGGAACAAGGGTCTGGAAGGACATGTGTGACACCATAAAACTTGTCAATTAGGGATCACATTTCTTTCTGGACTTGCACTTAGTTCAGTGAGATAATGTCTATGGATCAAAGACTCTATTTTGAAAATAAAACAAAATTTCAGAGTAACACTTTGGGGCCTCAAAAGCCAAATGCTTTCTCAACTATTTTCTTGATATCACCAAGTATTTTTAAGTGAATAGATTCGTCCCTAAAGATTTAGGTTTTTTTTAATTGTTTCACCATTTTATAAGGAATATGGCATTAGTGTCTCAGACAAAAGATTTTCCTTATGTCTAAACAGCACACAGAGCCAGTGTGTATAACCTTCACATTTCTCTACCCCAGGCTATTTATTGGTATCAACTGTGTGTCTGGACCTCTTTTCAGGAATAAGAGAGGATAACATCCATACAAAGGAGAAATATAATTTAGATTCCCAACAGCTTACAGTTTGGGCTGACACATTCTTCACCTATGGCTAAGCATGGTGTTCTTCCATCTAAAATTGATGCAGTCAGACACCACCTTTCTAGATACAGGTTATCAGAGAAACAAACATAAAATGGAGAAGATCACTCAGGAGAAAGGTTGGTGTCAGGAGATCCTTCAATAACTGCATTTAGGGCTATCTTGAAGACAACACAAGTAGGCTTGAAATATCTCACTTTATTTAAGACCCTGAGCCACCTGGAAAAATTTATATCTGTTGTGGTATCACCTGGCTGCAACTAATTTGAGCCTGAATTCAAACCTGATTTTTGGGCTTAGTCACCTCCTGAGGATGTAATTTGCGTCTTCTCCTTAGCCAGGCAAAGTTTAGTTAGGATCAGAAAATATCAGGATAGGTGATTTAGGCTACAGTCCCTGCTGGCTAACTGCTGTCATCAGAGGCTATTCATATTTTTACTTGCTTAACTAAAGCAAGCTATGGATTAACCATTTCAACACAGTAGAAAGGTATCAACTGGAGTAAGAAAGTCGGGATTTGTAGGGGCTGCCCTGGAATTACATGCTCACAGTGGCTTCTGTTAACAACACAATTTTAGGTCTGGGCCATGCAAGACCCACCAGCTAAAGCAAAGCAGTGGAGATGAAAATAAATAAATCAAATTATAAAAACTGTAGTTTACAATGAGATTATGTTTTAAACCATCAAGGACTGATCTGGTGTTTTGGCAGCCAGAATCTGGGTTAGCAGAACTTTGATTAGCAGCTGAAAATATCCCACATGCTAAATTTATGTTTTCCGTGTCTTTTGCTTCAGAGCAAATAACACTGCTAGACCCGTATACTAAATGACACTTAGAGTGGCTGAGAGAAGTTTAGAGCTGACCTTTGCGACTGAGGATCAGCCAGGGACCAAGGTTTAGATAAACATGCAAAATTAGGTTCATGGGATTACTGGAAAAGATCCACAGACTATCCTGGTTGGACTTGCTGGTTGGATGGAGCACAGAGCCACTGGGAGGGATGGAGCCGAGGAGGTTGGAGGTGCGCTGCATGCTTACTTACACTTGGAATAGATCTCCACTTCCTGCAAAACCAAAGATAATCACTGACAGAGAATGATATTTTGCTTGTCCTTAATGGACACTGGTGATTGTCATTAGTTGATTGATACTTAATAAGGGAAAGCTGAAAATAATCAACCAGAAATTGTATGTAACCAAATTGGTAATGGGGGTGTGCTTTATCAATCTAGGCAGGAAGAAAATCAGCCTAGGAACTTTAGGGTTTTTTACCCCTTGATCCCTACCCGTATGTGTTAGTCAATTTATTGTTAAAAGCTCACAACAGAGAGAATACTGATGTCACTGTGTTTGTTCCGTGTTAAAAATTTTCCCAGTAGAACAGGGAGGGATGGAAAGCAATTCAAGACACTTAAAATAATAAGCTATTTCCTCTCTTTATAGCACTTAAAATAATTGTCTTGGGGAGGCTGAGGAGTCACTCCTGGCAATAATTTAATGTGTTCTCTTCATATTATTGCTTTCAAAGATATCAAGGTTGCCTGTAATAAATGACTCTTCTACAGCTGACAGCTTTGATAACACAGTTTGCTTCCCATAATAAATAAGATCAGCCTTCAGTGCCACTTTCATTGACATTTATCTTGTGGCACTACAGGTTTTTAATCAGTGCAAGGCCAAACACAGACCTTCCTATGCTTGTGGCAGGTCCTGAGCCTGACTGTATAGCTGGTATTGTAGTGAATAAATATCTGCCCCCTTTACCTGATAAGCAAAGACTAGCTGACATCAAGTGGTGTGCAAAGGGAAAAAGAAGGGAGAGGTTGCATGAGCACTGCCTTTAAGATGTCAAAAGTTAATCTTTCAACAGCAAGATAAAAAGTAGGACAGCAGTCATGACCTGCTTTGCGTGCAGTTCCTGACCTCCCATGTTCTTCCAGTGTCTGCCTGGGGACAATGAGAAGCTCTGTGCTTTGACTAATGAGTGTGGTGTCTTCACTACAAGAACACAGAAGATTCATGCCAGTTCTGGGTTTGAGTTACTGTCATTTCCGTTGCAGACGCTATTTGCAAAATTCAGAGCTGGCTGAAGAGCTAGTAATAGCCAACAAGAGGACTGCTGTTCAGAAGACAGGACCCTTCTGCTATTGTGGAATTTCTGAAGAAATAAGGTTTGTCTTTGCAACAAGTCAGTACACCGTTAATGGTATTTAATACACAGTATAAAATCTGTAAATCCAAGCAATTATTTTAGCTTCCATAGTGAAAGAAATCTACTTCAAGGCTTTGACCAACCTGTTTTGGTGGAAATTGTCCTGCCTACGGCAGGGGGATTGGAACTAGAGGTTTTTTCATGTAACTTTCAATCCTAAACATACTATGAGTCTATGAATTCATGAAGTGAACTTATAAAATACTAGAATCTAGAGGATACAACAAAGAATCCAAAATCTTGTCTCAAAAATTAAGCAGCTTCATTCACTTACAACTATATTGTAAAAATTAGGGTCCATTGTACTTGAATTAAAAATAACTTTTTTCAATGGAAAGTTTTTTGAGACTGGAAAGTAAGTACACCTTTAGAAGCTGTACAAATTGACTGGTGGTGTCAAAAGACTTTTGACCCTTTCAAGTCTACCTTCCACCACCTATCCCTCAACCCTCCCACAGTGGATGGACACAGGAACACTTTAGTTGGAAAGTGGACTTACAAATCAGTTTCTTTCTGATGTCCAAGAAAATATGAATTCTTCTTAGTGAAGTTAATCATGGAACAGAACAGACTCTCAAACTTTTCAGTTATTGTCTGGGAGCCATGGCCTTGCAAGAGCAATCAAATATTCTGAGGATGGAAGATCAATGACAAGTCTAGAGATCTACTGAGCTGCACTGCAAGGAGGCCCTCCAGAGGAAGCATTGAGTGGTAGAAGGAAGTAGTGAACAAATAATCAGCAGTTTCCTGGGGTAGTGGGGAGAACTGACAAGAAGCAAGGAGACAATACCAAAATTATAGAGTGCACAGGTTTTTACACGAATCTTTGTATGATGGGAAGCAACTCTAAAAGAATTTAGAAAACAGGCTTAATGGGTGTCTGTGTCAAGCTACATTACCACGACTTCACTGTTCTAGGAGTTTTAGTGCATGGGCCAAACAGCTCATTCATATACAAAGAACTGAAGAGCACACTCTTGAGAGAGAATGAATTAATGGGTCCTGAGAATAATACGCTTTAGCTCCTGTTGAGATTTTGTTGAGTTCTGGTGATACAGTTTTTTCCTTTGTGATTGTGATTCTTTGAGTTAGTTTTGCCTTGAATACGTGACCAGCTTCTACTGTTAGGATTACAGCTGACCTGATTATTTTTATACTGAAGTCTAGAAAAAAGCATAATGCTGATGATAAATATATAATTAAGAACAATCCTATGTTCTACTGCTTAATCTGACAGATGTGTAGAATACCTTACATCTGTGCTACTGGAACAACAAAAAGAGGAATGAGCAGCTTTTTCCCTAACTTTGTGCTGAAAATTAAAATAGGCACCTTCACAGTACTCAGTTTCACATGACAGAAAAATTTCAGGATCCTAAATGTCTTTGTGGTTGCAGAGTTAGTAATGCATTACAATTTGGCTTACAAAGCCAGACAGTTTAAACTGACAATCCAAGCTGAACAAAATGAAATTTGAATGGCTTTGCCAGCCATGTGTGCCTTATGAATTAGTCTAACAGAACCTTACACTACTCTTTGTTTAGTGGTTAGAATGGCACAATTGTATGTGATATTATTTTAGCTCTCCCTCACATTAATGCTGTCATTCTCATGCTTTCCTCTTTTAATTTCTATTATTTAATTTTATTTAATTGCTGCTATTTTACAAACCAACAGGCTTAATTTCATTATAATATAATATTGCTTCCATTGTGAATGCTCAAGGGCAAGGTAGGGTTTGGTATCTATAGCTTACCCAGTAAATTGGACTGAACTGGCCTCTGCTTGAACCAAACACTATTTAGATACTTCGGCATTTCTCACACTTTTAGAATGGCTATGTTCCCAGGTATAGTTACTGAGCATACATATTTACTGAGTTCCTTTTAGCACCTCTCTAAGCCCTTAATAGAGTCACATTTTCCTCAGTCCAATTCTGTGCCTAGCTGCACTGATAACCCTTGCTTAAAATATAGTCTTCCTTCACCTCAGTCCATCTTGGACAAATATCTGAAAATTAATAGGCAAACTTACAAACTTACATGGAGTAAAAATGGCTAGTTCTTAGGAAAATTAGTTGTTTAAACTTCTTGGCAACCTGCTATATCCCACAAGCATAACTTGAGCCTTTTAATCTTAGTTCTCTCCAGGGCTAAACCACAAATCATGAAGGCACAGAATGGTTTTTATTTCTATAAATCTATTAGAAACTCCAAATTGTGAAACAATGAGATCACCAGATGTCTGTCGGTTTCTGTTAGCAAGACTGAAACCTGCAACACTATTGGCATCACCGAAGGAGGAAGCTAGACACAAAGGATACTTTAAGTGGTGCAGGGGAATCAGTCATGGCACTGACATAATTTTGGCCTATTGGGCACAGCTCACCTGCAGCAACCTTGGGTACCTGTAGGTATCCTGACATGTAGTTAGACTTTCATGGCAGCTACTGAAATAAAGAAAGTTTCAAGGGTTTGGAGTTTTTTCTCTCTTTTTTTCTTTTTAACAGAGAACAGGTAGAAGTGATGCAGAAACTCAGAGAAACACTTTTTTGCCATGGGATGAAAATATGGGAGATACTAGCAAAAAACACAACTAGCAAACTGACAAATCCATTTTTTTTTTGTTTGGTTTGTTGTTTTGTTTGGTTTTTTTGGTTTTGCTTGGATATATACATTAATTTTTCTTCTCATAAAATGTTTCTTCTCTTCTAGCACCCCCTGGCTTTCCAAATAAAATATGTGCAACATACCCAAAAAGCTTGTAGATATGACTGTTATTGTAAAGGTTACCTTACCTATGCTCATCTAGCTTTCTCCAGCTCATCTAGCTTTCTCCACCCTGTACTCCTAAATCCCTCAATGACTTCTAGTCCCTCATGCAATATGCTCCTTCAATGGTCAGAGGGTCTTTGCTATATCCCCTTACAACCAAGTGCAATGAGAAGGTACACATATCCATTAATTCTGACACTAGCTGGTAGGACAGACCTTCATGTTTGGTTTCGACAAGTCTGAATGTGGAATCAGGCACCACAACAAAAATCAGAAAACTACTCTCTTCTTCATTTGTACTAAGCCCTCCAAGCACAATGAAACAAAGCAAAACAACATCAAACAAAACCACCCCTCCAGCCACCCTTGTCTCCCCTCAAAAAACCCAAACCATATAAAACATAGACCAAAACCCTAGAAGTCAGGTGTAGATTAAAAAGACTGGAAGAGACTGAGTGGAAGGGAAACAGGGAGACAGAAGAGGAGTGGAAAAGGTGTTATCAGATGAAAAGTGAAGGAGATTCTGAAGAATTCAACTGGTAGAGAATGAGCTAGAAAGGATATGGTTTCAAGAAAGGCAAGATGGAAAATAAATGGCTTCTTGGTCTTACATGATGGTTTTTAATGTCTTGAAGCTATAATGGGAAATTTAACTGCTGACTGGACTGTAAGTGAAAGAGGAGAAAGAAGAAAAAAAATATTTTTTCTTCTTTTTTGTTTGGAAACCTAATCAGTGGAAGGTGTCCCTTCCCAGGACAGGAGAAGTGAACTAGGTATTTTATAAAGTCTTTTTCAAACCAAATTATTCTATGAGTTTGATATTGTTGGACTTTGAGGGGCACTTCATTGACAGAATGGAAATTAGACATTAATCAGTAAGCTCAAGACCAACAGAGTAAGACTGAAACAACAAAGCTTAAAAGAGGGCAGGAACTGAAAGACACGGGTGAGAGAAATTACGTTGAGTCAGGAAGTAATTGAACGTGAGAAGGAAAGTAATTGAATGTGAAAAAGTAAGATGTGGTAGAAACTAAAGCCTGTGATCATATAATTAAATGCAATACTGAAAATACAGAGCAAGACAGTTTGAGTTGCTCTTCAAAGAGTTACATTTTTTCTTGCAACACTGTCCAAACTTCTGAGTGCTTAATTTCTGGAACTGCTACTGGAGTGGATCTATACTGTTTGCAGCAAGATCTAAAGTTGCTTACAAGGAAAGAGGTAGGAGGCCTAAATCTTAACTGAATGCTTCTGCTAATTTGTGTCTGCCATTTAATTGCAGTTGTTATAGCAGATAATGTACATTTTCTCCCAAGTCTTGAATTAAGATTTAATGACACTGAGTTCCAGGGTTATAAGCCATGTGGTTAAGAATGTTTTCATCATATGCTACAAGGGTTTAACATTTTGTCATGTATGTTAGTCCTGGAAATGGAGAGTAAGAAAAAATTGAAGGATTCATTTGCTAAAGTATATTTCTCCCTTTACTTACTTTCCCAAGTCTTTTTATAGAGAAATACTTCTTATATACATAGTTGGAAGAAATGAAGTTGCACTTACAACCATGATAATTTAGATAATTAGTAATTTAAAAAAGAAAAGTTCAATCAAAGGAACTGTTTTTCACAGTACAAAATTGTAGAATCATTAAATTGTTTAGGATGGAAAAGTCCTTCAAGATCATTAAGTCCAACAACTCATAGCAGGGACAGAAATATGCTCAATGGCTGAGTCAGGTGAAAGGAATCTGTTCCACCAAAAATATAAAACTCATTGTAGAATAGCTGCTTTCCCCCACCAGTGCTATCTGTGTGGGTTGCACTGATGTTGGCAGAGACACTACTGAGAAGGCAATTTAGGGCTGTACAACTGATCAGATACCCGGGCTGTATCAGCTAAAGCTGAAGATACAACAGGTACAGATGTACTTTTACTTTGGCAAATGACCGGAAAGTTTAAAGCACATAATATAGTACATTAAAAACATAGACTCTCTCTTCCAGTGTCCTTGGAACCCACACTGCATATCTGAGACAATAAAAATTGCTACAGCATTTTTCACCCAGTGATGATGCATTCACTCAACTGAGCCAGAAGATAACACAGGACTGCTCATGGCCAGGACTCAGTTGAATAAGGGTGCATTTAAATGTGCAGTGTTGCTGACACTGAAAAGAAGCACTATTGGAAAAAGACACATAAGGTGTAAGTTTAGCATGTTCCTATGTGCTCGGAACAAGCTCTCCAAAATAATTTCTGTTTTGTGCATGGAACAGTGTACAGTTTCTGCAATGATCATCCTCCTGTGCTCTCAGCCAACTCACCTGTTCATTTTCTTCATCTGTTGCTAAGGAAATTTTACAGAAACATGCTTATTTTACTATTTGAGTTTATCTTGCTAGCAGGACTGAAAGATGTACTCATAAAAACTAAGCAAAAACTATTGCTGCATGCAAGAATACTTCTGATACTTGGGTGGCATACTCTTGATACTTTCATGAACATACATGAGGATTATGTGAAGAAAGACCCTGGTTTTATGGGTCACAAAAGTGGCTGCATTTTCAGTAGCATTGAAATCCTTCTCGGTAGACAGAGGAAAACAGATCATATTTTGCAAGCAAAATACCAGAAACTGAAGTAGTAATAACCTCTGATAATAACAAAATACTTCATAAGTCTACATCCAGATAAGGAAAAATAAGACTTGAAAAGTTTCTAACTGAGAGAACAAATTGAATTCACTCTGCAGATAGGAACATGATACATACAGGTCTGAAGCAACTTTCCTGAGTGCCTCAGAATGCCCGGAAAGAGAACTTCTATCTTCTCAACACTAATTCAGTATCAACTGTGTTGTGCTGATGCACCCTGCATTTCCCCCTGAAGTTTCTTCTCTTCAGGACACGAAATTGTCCTTACATAACATTTCTAAATCCCTATGTCAGAGACTAAAAATCATGCCAACAATTATTCTGTAACTAATGTGTAAAGTATCTTTCACCTGATCTTTCCACTATGGATTCTATTTTCTCAAATTGCCCCTCAGGCTGAGACTTTTAACAGAATAAAACTACCAGTGCTTGTGTGTAGGTCCAACTGTAAGCAGTAAACATGAAAATGGCTCTAGGAAAGTAGTGGCATCTGGAAGTGATGTCACAATAAAATAATATTCAATTTCATGGCAAAAACCTTCCCCATATTCAAGCTTTACATTATGATATATCTGTGATATTAGAAGGGCAGACAGTCAAAGGATTTAGAAATACAACTAGGCAACTCTCACATTTCCTCCTGTAATGTGTCAGAACTGCAACAGATGAACATGACTCACAGGATGTTGTTATTCTTCTTCTTCCTTATGTGTCAGATCTGACTGATTCAAGAAGTTTAATTTCGGGTTTTTTGATGTAAATATGATGTAGCCCAATGCTTGGGCCTGGTGTAAGTGTTTTGGTACAAAAACACTGGATGGTTGAAAATGTTTTGTCCTGAGAAAAAACAAGTCTTAAATTTTGACTGTTGCATTGACTACAGTTCTCTTGTTTCCTCTTTTTGTAAAAATGACATACATTATTAATTTCACAAAAGCTAAAGGACTCTATTCTTTTGGTGCATTGGGAGCACAGCTTAATTAAACAGTTTTTCAATAACTGGCTCAAAATCCTTGGGAGATCTGTAGGCTGTTTCTCAGGCTTGATTTGCTAACTGATCTATATAAGCTACTGTCAGTAGATTTCAAACTATTGTGCAGTGATGGATCTTTCTGCAGGAAAATATGATGAACTTTACAATTGGGAAAAAAATTAAACCACTGGACTTGGAAGTTGTTGAGGTGGTTGCAGCCTCTTGGGAGTTGTACAGAATTCTACACAGTCTCCAGCATTGTTTACAGCCTTATAAAAATTAGTGCCACTGTAACTCTGAGATGAATGCCTACCACAGCCTTTAAGGTCCTTATACCAAGCTTGACCCATAAATGCAGTACATTGATCCATGTATTTTTAAAGCAAAGTCTGGTTTATAAAAATGGTATTTACAATCTCTTCCCAGTGGCAGTAATGGCTAAGGAAATAATGTATGTACATGGGTAAAGCAAGAGAAAAAGAATAATAGTGCTCTAGACACATTTCTATGTTCTCTGTGTGCAATGATTAATGCCCCTAGAGTCAGTGCATAAGTATCAGTTGCTCTGAACACACTGAAAAACTGAACCTTCTCTGTATGTCTTCAGTTCTGATTCATTTGGATTCTTGTACAAGCCTGTGAAACAGCAGGTGCTGCAGCCTCATCTTCTCCCTTTAAACAAAGCCAAGAAAATAATCATCTGTGTTTCTGAATGCTGTTCCTGCATTCCTTTTTCTGCTGTCTTCTCCTAGACCATGGTGAGGAGTTCCAGAAAGGCATTAATAGCTTTTGGAAGGTGTCACTGAGACAGTGTGTCAAAACTTATGGAAACAAAATGCCCTACTGCTCTCTCACCACCATGTTTATGTTCCACCGTTCACTGGATTTTGGACACAGGACAATGCACAGCAGTTGTATTCTCCCTGAGGCTGCTGGGGAGGTAGCAGTCTGTCAGTGCAAGGTAACTGTGATAGCTCTTTCAGACTTTCACAGTTCTTTTCTTCCAGCTGCATACAGTCTTAAATTTGGAGGAGGCCTGCTTTGGGGTGAACTCCCTACACACTGCCCCAGATGAAAGTTCTGATTTGGGTTGTTATGACCCAAACTTCTCCAATTCTACAAAACCTGCACCAGGCTTCCATTTTGTTAATGGATTTGAGGAATAGTCACCTTGATGATGACTATCAATACCTTCTGTTAGTCTACCTCACTGTACTCATTTGCAGTGTGACTTCAGTTCTAGAGTATCTTCCTTCCTCCTAAGGAGACTACTTAAGAAGCTCAACTTTACTCTCCCTGAGTAGGAGTCACGCAATGTGACACTGAAGCACGACTGATGAACATCCTTCTCAAAACACCTCACCTTCCTCTGGGTGTTGGTTTGAATAAACAAATAATGATTGCTTCCTAGAAGCGCCTGACAAAGAATATTGGCACAGTGAAGTAACTGGTTGAAAGCAGGAAAGGCAGGAGTGCTGTCTACCACACCCTATGCTGTCATGCACCTGGAACTCTCTTAAGGCTCCTGAAGCCTTTGAAGACAAGTTGAAGTTTCCATTTCTGTAGCCCAAACTCCACAAGTAGGTTATTATGAGAAGTACATTATCACAATGTGAGAAATAATTTCCACAAAATTGGCTGTCCTCCAGGAAATTAATTTTTAAAAAACTCTTACGTATTCATAGTGTGAAATGACATGACTCCAGGAGAAATATCAAGCAAACATTTTGCTGTACTATTGGAATCTGCCTGACACTGTGAACAGATTAAGGAAATAGAAAACTTCTGTAGGCCTAAGGTACCTGCTGTTTGCTTTTCAACATACTCTTCCAGCATTATTTTTATAAAGGGGAGCCAGAAAATATAGTATCTGAGCATTCAGCTCAGTATGGGAGAGCATTTTATATTGGCCAAAAGCTGAGGTCTGTCTGATTGCCAAATCAGTCAACTGAAAACCATGAGTAGTCTCTGGATTGGGCTAGTATTTCCAACATCGAGTCAAACTCATCTTGGATGAATTCGTGCTGAGAGAGGACCTGGCTATAGGTGCCTATCTTTGCATCTGGCTTCAGGAAAATTCCTACATTCCAGAATCCTATTACAACCTTTTTGGTCCTCTAAGACATCTTAAGGACTTTATTTAATATAAATTGAAAACAAATGTATCATAAAGAGATAAATTTTTATTAAAATCAATTATACAAATAATCTGAGCTGCTCTGCCTTGGCCATTAAATATAACATCACTGTAAATAAATTTCTATTTGTTTTGTTATTTCTTTCAATTTTGAAGTCTAGCACTCCTCAATAAGCATAATCCTTTATGGAAAGCAAAAAAAAAAAAAAGGAATAAATTGAGAACAAGTCTCTAAGCCTCTTTCTTCTCAAGCTGCTCGATGTCATCCTGTTTCATGACATTTGTCCTCTGATTTCCCATGTGATCAGCTCCAGCAATCATTCAAGAGCTAAACCTGTGAACTACCATTAAAACAAAGTTCCCACCCTGCAGGCTTATCTGATTAAACTACATGTCTGAAGTTCATAAAATCAAATTGACAATGGGATCTTTGGAAATAGAGGTATATTGCATGATAGCATTATAGGGTTTTTTCCACAGTATTTTCACTGGACAAAGACACTACTGTGTTCCAAACCTCATATGTGGCTAGCATAGGTCTTTCCCATGAGAACTTTGTTTTATAAACAAAGATAAATTTTGGATGTTATTAAAACAGTGTCTCGAGATTTGGACAGTTCAGGCCTGGCCAATCAGGCCTAGGGGGAGGTTTCTGACTGACCAATCTGGGTGACCTCTGAAAAGTCTATATAGGTTGGAATCAAAATAATAAAGCTCTCTTTTCTTGCCACACTGAGAACCTGGGTCTTTTTCTCTGCTAGCGGCTCAACAGCGACACTCGTATGTTTAAAGCATAAAAAAAAAGCCAAAACAGTGGAATAATTTCAGTTTACTTTCAAAATGTTTCACATAACATCCACTCTCCAATTTCTTATGTAAAATCATGGTTTGACTTAGGCAAGTCTAAGGCCATGTTCAGTAGAGTAACATGAACAAATTCTTTTGCTGTTATAACCTGAGGGAGATGCAGATGGGATTGTGTGACAATGGAGAGCCTATCCAACAAGAGGATGAACAGTTTGGTCTCTTATACACACATGGATTCACAGTTTGCTGGACTGAAATATCAAGACTTCCATCTACAGAAACAATTAAATGGTTGATAGGTATTTAACAAGATATTAAGTCAGTGAATATGTCCATCTGAACTTGAAACAAAAAGAAAGAAACAAACAAGCTAGTAAAGGGTGTTCTAAATGGCCTTATTAAGTAAGAGAATTTAAAAAACTCTGAATCTCACACAAAGAGAAGACAGCACAAGTCTTAAGAACACATAGTAATGCAGGAGAACTACAGAGATACTATTCACCACTATAAGGAGTAAATTTATGTGGCCCAAGCTCAGCCAAAGTCCAAACAAAGTAGTATTTTGAAGGACAACAGAAGGACTTCTTTTTTAAATATGCTAACTGCAAAAGAAGAACCAGAGAAAATATTGGTCCATTACCTGATTAGGTCAATCCCCTCAAAAACAGGATGCACGCAAAGCAGAGGCATTTATTGCCTTTTTGCCTCTGTATTTAACATGAAGGATTCCTAAGCTCTCTTTTGGACTGCTGTGATTAGGGAAATTTGAAAATCCCAGCTGACTCCAAGCTTGAGACTTGCTGCTCTAGCTGTATGCACATAAATTTATGTGGCCCAATGGGACCTATCCTGGTATACTGAAAAATCTGGCTAACGTAATTGCAGAATTTCTCCCTATTATTTTTTCAACTGTGTTTGTACCCTGGAGAGGTCCTAGTCAACCAAAAGGATAGCAAATGTTCTCCCAGTTTTCAAGAAGCATAGGAAGGAAGACTCTGGTAATTACAGGCTTGTAAGTCTCACATCAGTGACTCATAAAATTATGGATAAATTTATTCTGAGTTATTGAAAAACAACTGAGATACAATACAGTCATTGGTCATAACCAGCACTTGTTCATGAAAGGAAAGTCCTGCTAAATTAATTTCCTTTTATGACAAGGTCACCCATCTAGTTGTCCAAGGAAAGGCAGTCAGTGTGGGTTCGTCGATATTAACAAAGCTTTTGATACTGTCTCTCACAGCATGCTTCTGGATGCAATGTCCAGCACACAGCTACTCACGTTCATAACACATTGGGTGAGCAATTGGCTGACTCAAAGAGTTGCAGTAAATGGGGTCATATCAGGCTGGCAGCCAGTCACCAGTGGGGTTCCCCAGGGCTCAATTTTAGGCCAGTGCTCTTTGGTGTTTTTATAAATTATCTGGATGCAGGAATTAAACGCATATTAAGGAAGTTTGCCAGTTGTACTAAAATAGGAGGGACTGTGAACTCCCTTAAGGGTAGGGAGACTTTACAGAGAGATGTGGATAAAATAGAGAGGCACCAATCACCAACTGCATAAAATTTAATAAGAGTAAGTGCCAGATTCTCAACCTGGTACAGAGTAATCCTGGTTATATATAATTGGTGGATGAGAGAGTGAAGAGAAGCACCAAAGAAAGAGATATGATGGTTTAGGTAGCTGGCAAGTTGGATATGAAACAATATGCCCTGACAGCCAAAAACGACAGATGTGTCCTGGGGTGCATCAAACACAGCACTGTCAGCCAGTCAAGGAAGGTGATTGTTCTGCTCTACAGTGCACTGGTGCAGCCCATCTCAAGTCCTGTGTGCAGCTGTGCGTGCCTCAGTACAAGAAGGACTCCAAACTATTAGAGTATGTCGAGAGAAGGGTGACCAAGGTGTGAAAGGCCTTGAGGATAAGACATTCAAGAGCAGCTGAGGTCACTTTGTTCACCTTGGAAAAGGAAAGGTTGAGGGTTGTCCTTATCTGAGACTACAGCTTCTTCACAGGGGCCAGTGGAGGAGTTTCTCTCCTCTCTGGGGACCAGCAACAGGATATGAGGAAATGGAATGAAGATTCAGCAGGGGAAATTCATACTGGACAATATGAAAGTGTTCTTTATGAAGAGAGTGGACAGTCACTGGAACAGATTTCCCAGGGAAGTGGTCACAGCATCAAGCCTGTCAGAGTCCAAGGAATGTCTGGATGATGTTCTTAATCATATGGTTTAGGTAGCCCTGCAAGGAGCAGGACATTGGATTAGATGATCCTTATGAACCCCTTACTGAAGATATTTTGTGATTCTAAAATGAAGATAGAGGATCTGTCCCACAAGACGAAAATGGAATTTACATACTGTTTACTGGTTTTGTTTAGTTAAAGAGAAATCTGTTTCCTTGAAACACTTATTAGTTAAGCAAATCTACTAACCCTGAAGGTTTAACAAGGTGACTGTAACATAGGCACATATTTTAATCTTTGTAAATCAAAAGTACACCCATTGACTAGCTAGCTGTTATACTGACGCAAAGCTAGTGGGAAGTAAGAATCAGACCACCAGATGGCAAAGCATAAATTCATGAATGCATAGTAATTTATATACCTAGTACATTATGTAGTTTACTTTTTGAATGTTGCTTATCCAGAATAACAGAAAGGACTTATTTTGGTTATTTTTAGACTATTTACATTAGGATTTGGGGAAATATTTTGTCACTGAGAAACCTTTTTTCAAAGTAACATAAAACTTGGTATTATTTCTTCTTACATTTTCATTTTAAGAAGCTTGGTAATCCACGTCACCTGGAATATTTAAACAAAAAATAACACGTCACCTTTTTTTTTTAAAGTTTCTTCAAACAGAAAATCTGAAAAGAGACCTTTTTTATAGGATGATACTTGTAGAACAAAGGAGTTTTATAATTTAATGTTGTAACAACAGTCATCTGAACTTAAACTTTTACTTAGCAAGGTGTTCATAGCTCACAGAGGAAGAATTTCAGGGTGATCTCCCTACTAATTTACAGAATGACATAAATCAATATTAGCTTGAGGTTATATAGAAGCTAGTCTGTAAATATCAGTGTATTAAAATAGAACTTCAGGAAATATTTGAGGGTAGTGGCAGTAAAAAGGAAGATTCTTATTTGGTGTGAACCAGGTTTTAGCTTTCTTTTCTAAGAAGAATATTGATAGGGTTTTTGTCATATGAACTAAACATTTATGACAAATATGAGAGAAATAAATATCTTTTCATATGTCTCACACAAAGGATTTCCAGACGGTTATAGTGATAAAATAAGGACCCTAGGCTAAAATCAATGCACCTTTAAGATTATCAGATATGCCTGCAGATTTTTTATTTGACTATACTAAAGCCTTGCAGAGTTCTCTGACAACAAATCTCAGATCTTAAAGTACTGATGAAATTATTTCACAGAAAGCATCCAGTTTGCTGTAACAACATTTTGTTTTCCCAAGTTCACCGCACCACACTTTGTCATTCTAGTTGTTATAGAGGACCTGACACCCAGACTGGCTGGTCTCGCTTTCTCAACCCCCTTGACATGTGTCAGCTGCAGCTCCACAGATGCGGCTGATCATAATTTTGTGCCTAAAATGCCTTTCAGTGCCGTGGGACAAGGAGTAACAGGAAACATCCAGCACTGCTATCTGCACAGCCAACATGTGCCTTGCTATCAGAGCAACCGACTCAGCTTGCAAGCTTTGCTCCTTAAAGAGGAGGGGTACAGAAATAATAGAAAAATCGGGGGGGGGGGGGGGCGCGTGGAATAATGCACTTAGCATTCGATGAGTAGAAATACTATTCACACTGTACTGTACTTATGCTCCTGTCCCTATTGGAAGGGGAGACTGTATTTTCCCTCTTTCACTTTCTTTCTTTTTCTGCTACTATTTGTTTTCCTGGTTTTGCCTGCCTGCCTTCCTCCCTTCCTTCCCTTCTTTCTCTTTTGCCTTTCCTTCTCTATTCCTTTTCCGTTTTTTTTTTTTCTTTTCCTTTCCTATTTTTTCCGTTTTACCTCCTTTTCCCTCCCCCTCCGCCTCTCCCTCGCCCGTTTCCGCGCGGTCGCGGTGTTCCGCCGGCCCTCGCCGTGCGGGGGCGCCCCTGGGCCGCGGGCGTGCCGCGCCGCTCCGCACGGGCACCGCGGTGGGAGGGCCGCGCCGCGCCTCTTCCACCTGCCCGCGGCTTTAAAGTTGCAGCCGGGCGGGACGCGCGATGACTCCGGTCGCGCTGTGCCGGGCGCGTCGCGGTCTCGCACGCGAAGCGGGGCCGGTTTTCTCCATCGCCCCCGCCCGCCCGCTGTTGCCTTTCCCCGGCGGTCGGGGAGGGGGCGGGAGGGGCCGGTGCCCCGGGAGATGCCCATGCCTGCCGCGGGTGCCCCGCGCGGAGCGCCCGCCGCCCCCGGCGCTGCCGCGGTTCTCCGCGCCTCCGCGCCCCGGTAGCGGCCGGGCGGGCGCGGGTAGTGCCGGCGCCGCCGCGGGCCTCCGCAGAGCGAGCCATGGAGCCCGGCGCCCCGCCCGACCTCCGCGACGTCGAGCAGAAGCTGGGGCGCAAAGTGCCCGAGAGCCTGGCGCGGCCCCTGCGCGGGGAGGAGCTCCCGGCCCGCCCCGCCGCCGCGGCCCCTCGCCGCCGCCGCGCTGCCGCCCTGGCCCGTCTGGAGACGAAACTTCAGCTCCTGAGGCAGGAGATGGTGAGTAGCCGGGCGCAGCCCTTCCGCACGGCCGCCTCCCGCTCGGCGGCTCCGGCCCCTCGGCAGGGCCGGGACTGCGCTCTGCAGGCCGGCCCGCCGCGGGACGAGGTGCTGCTGTCCCGGGGCGCGGCGGGCGCCGCGCATCCATCCCGGAGCCAGGGCTCTGCCGCCGGCCGGGACAGCGAGGGCCGCTCGTCGGTGCGGCGTGGAGCGAGGCACTTGTCGGCTCCTTCCCTCGCAGCGGGGCTGCTCGCCAGTGACTCGCAGTTGGCTTCTGTTCCTTTGTCAGCCCGTTGGAAGTACTGAAAGCTGGAGTACCAATAAACGAAATAATGCAATAATCTCCCGTCGTTTTAAGTGCATTTTCTGCATTGCACCTGTTTCCTGCTGATGACTAATACCTAAAGAGACACAGGGTATTTTTGGGCTGGAAATTTGGCCAGGAATTCAGGGACTTGACTACTGGACTTTAGTCTTTGGAGACTTAATTAGTTCCAAAGAGACTGCAGATGATGCAGAGTAATTCTTGAAAAAATCAACTACTTATACTTTGGTTTAATGGTATATTTTCTTTTGCCAGTGGTCTGTGATGGGACTGTGCTCTATGTAGTTCACATCTTCTGACTTGTTTGCTGTGTTAGTGCAGGTGCTTGTCCTACTTTATATGTCACCATCTCAATAAATTTATTTTACCATAAAATGATGCCATAACACTGGCTTAGTTTTCTCTAAGACAGTCCAAAAGAAAACTCTTTGCAAGCAAGTGGCCAAGTGATCCATGAACACTGAGCAAATACGATCTTGACAATGTAGGGTACTTCAGATATGTGTGCACAGTTAGCTTCCATTTTTATTAGGGTGTGATTATTATGTGACTTCCCAAAAGACACTTTTTAGTTGCAGTTCCTTTCCATAGTTCCTGCCACTAAGCTTATTTGAAGGTGGATGAAATTTGATCATGTTGCGATGGGGATTTTTCTGGCAACGTGTTGAGATAACTTTATGCAATAATCTTGGAACTCAGCCATTTACAGCAAACTTCCATCTCATTCTATGGGAACGAGTATAATGCCATACTGTAAGTCCCTCTACAGTGCTACATATAGGGGTATATATATATGTATATATGTATATATATGTATATATGTGTATATATATGTATATATATATATATATATATATATATATAAGTAAACGGTGTGTGGGTTTGTAAGGATTTTTAAAGAGTAAGTGCTGGGCAAAAGGAGGAAGAGAATAGGTATTCTGGGAGGTAATAGCCAAGATGGTAATGCTAATCTTGTGGTGTAATTTATAAATCACAGTTACTGTCGTATGGTTTCATATGAGTTAAGAGACCTTCACAAATCAAACTGTTAGTGTATTCTGTGGAGGCCTTTTAGCCATCTTCCAGTACTTAAACAGGGCCAAACAGGAAAGCTAGAGAGAGGGACTTTTGGCAACAGTGAGTAGGATGGGGGGGAACAGCTTTAAACTGGAAGAGGGTAGATGCAGCAATGTTAGGAAGGAGTTGTTTGCTCAGAGGGTAGTGGGGCAGCGGAACAGGTTCCCCAGAGAAATTGTGGGCACTCCATCCCTGGCAGTGCTCAAGGCCCTGTTGGATGGGACTTTGAGCAACCTTGTATCTTGGAAGGTGTCCCTACCCATGGCAGAGAGGTTGGAGCTAGATGACCTTTATTGTCCCTTCCAACTGAAACCGTTCTGTGATTCTGCGATTTTAGAGTAATGATTACAGAAAATTTCAGTTCTGACATTGCATAACACACTGTCAGCATATCTCATGCTTATTGTTTTAATTTTAAGCTTGCACAGTGATTGTAGAATGACCTGCAGGTAGCTTATACTGTATGGGATGTCAGACTCCAAAAGCAAATAAGGTAGCCAGAGTTCTTGGCATGACTGTTCAGACGTGTCAAGACAGCTAGGCCTATTAAGGCAGACATGAGTGAGTTGCCCATACCTCGTTTTCCTTTCAAGTTGGTCTCTTCACCTGCTTCACACTTGCAAATTTCATGTCACAGTCTTAATTTTGCCTCTTCTTCCTCCTGCCATTCAGTTTCTTTTCTCCCCTCCCTGCCCTGAGCATGAACGTGTTTTAAGTCCCAAAAGCCTTGACCTCTCTTGTTCACTTCAATGGCTGGCTGACTGACTTTCATATCTGACCTCATTTCTCATGCTAAGTAAGGGCAGTTAAGTTACAATCCTCTTCCCAGTTGACTTCTGGTCTGTATATGCCTATTAAACCACCAATATAATGACTATTTGTGAAGTATTGTTACCCTGTCTATATCTTTTTTTATGCTCCCAGCTGTCTGCTGTAATCCAAAGTGTGAAAGTGAATGCCCTTCCTGAGTTTTTCTTCTACTCTCTAGCATCTTCAGGATTTTCCTCAACCCTGAGGGTTTCTCCAGCTTTTTAATCTGTCACTTTCCCCTCTGCAGTTTTCTTTGTGACATTGCACATATTTTATCAATTTAAGAACATTATCAGGTAAAAATCGTTGTTCCTATCTATCCTTTTTTCCTCTTTTTTACTGCACATGATTTCTAAAATGGAGCCCAAACCTCTATCTTCCTGTTTCACACCTCTTTCTAATACATTGTTCTTTGGCTTTGCTGCAAGGCATAGGAGGTCTTGGACATGTAGAAAAGTAGCCTATGGCTGGTGCAGTAGTAAACAGATGCAAAAAATGGAAAAGACTGGAAGTTTAGAAAACCAAGTGTCATGCATTAAGCTTTCTTTTTTTGGTTGTACTATGATGGCAGCTTCTACAGCCCACTTGCTGAATTTTGGATAGACGTATCTGTGCTTTTTTTGCTTGCTTGTTTCAGAGTTGAGAGAAACTTTTTGTAACCATGTAACAAACAAGGTTATTCAGGCTCTTCTGGTTATTTATGTATAAAAAGACAGTATTTGACTTGGAAATACTGGGTTTGACTGTGAGTTACAGCACCTGACAGATGGGTGGGGTGTATGTATGTGGCAACTGTCCATCTGCTGGGGAAAGGTCTTGAGGCTTGCCCTTGCTGCTTCAGATCCTTTTGCTATTCACAATGGTTCTTATTTTACTAATGGTCGCTGGAATCACACACACAGCACACAGAGTATCCTTCTTGAAATACGGACCTGCTTGGCCAGGTTTGCTTCCCTGTTCTTACCCTCAGTTTTCCCATGAAGGCCATGATGGAGACTGCATTGGATCCTGAAAACCTTTTAGTTATAAGGCTGTAAAGTTAGAGGAGAAGCAAGACATAATTGCAAGTGTGAGTCAAAATACTGTGCTCTGGTCAAACCTAGGGTGGAATGAATACCTCCCTGTAACTGATCCTTGATTCAGTATGAAATTTGTCACAGTGCTACAGCTTTTTTTGTAGTGCACCATGCTCCTGAGGTCACCATTCAACACATACACCTTCATTGCAGTAAATATTCTGTGAGGCTTAACTGCAGCCTGAAATGAGACCACTTCAAAAGCCTCATTTATCCTTCACAAGTTCTGGAGTTACTCAAAGGGAGATTTCCTTCAACACGCGAAGAAAGAGAGTAGGTGGATTTTTTCTTTTTAATTCAAAATTTTCTGAAATTAACTGTTTAATAGCTCTTTGCAAGCTAGAAATTTAAACACTGTGTAGTCTGCATAGCATACGATAATAAAAAAAATGTTTTCAATGAAAATATTTCAGGCAGAAAAGCTAAGCTGTATCTTAGAAGTGAGGGGTGGATGGCAGTTCTGGGACTTCTTAATGAGATTCCTTCCAGTGAACACTGTTGAGATTCAAGTATTAGTGAGTCTGAACATCACACTGGGTATACTGAGTCCAGCAGTTTTTAGACTGAAGGATAAAGTAATTGAAACAATCCTGTTTCCAAGAAGCTGAACTGCCAGATTTAGGCTAAAGCTGTTTGAAATAGAGGCATATTCCTATGCTAACTCATTCGTTGAGTTTTCATCTCCTTTGTTCTCCTAGCTCTAATTTAGTATAACTATTTTTAAAGGGTAATTAACATTGATCCCTGACAAAACTGGAAATAAGGCAAATGTGATCTTTACATTGGCAGTCCGTCTTGGTGTTTTTGATGGTTTGTTTTGTTTTCTTGATGCTTTCTTTTGTTGGTTTTGGGTTGTTTTTTTTAACCATCCCAAACACCCTAATGAAGGCACAGGTTGGAGGGAAGAGCTGTTGTAACCTTATTCTACCAGCTCTAAAGAGTGACCAACTTCATATTTCCTTAGATTTATTAGATCCACAGTTACGTGGGGTCTGCATTTATTGGTTTCTTTAAAGAACAGATTTTAAAAAGTCAACAACTGTGACTTGAAATATCCCTTTAGCACATGCTATAGGCACAGGCTGCTACATTCACTGTTTTGTATGATAACATCAGTTGTCTTAACTGAAGCCAAGATCTGGTTCAGTGTGCCTAGTTAGCAATGCAAAGCTATGTATCAAATGCTGGTTTTCTATTAGATTAATTGTAATTTTTGCTTAAAAACATGACTGAAGATAAAATCTTAAATTTAAAATTACTAGTGGCTAAGCCTCAAACCTATGAAGGAGAGTTTGATTAACCTTTTTTTTTTAGAGGCAGCTATTCAGTGAATCCCTGAAGTGAGGCTCCTAGAAATAGAAAGAAGGCATACAGAAATAGAAATTAACTTGTTTCCCCAAGTCCTCCTGAAATTCACTGAAAAAGGTGGTAATCCTGGATCTTGCTATCAAGTTTTCTCCATACCCTCCAATTTGCATGGTGTAGTAGAAGAGTTTGTAATTTTTGCATATAATGGATATGGGCAGGGATAATAGGATACTCATGTTAAAAGGGAGTTGTAGATTGATTCTTAGGGTAAATGATCAAGTCTAATAAGGAAAAATTGCAACCTAATTATAGTACTAGAACTTTGCCAAGTTTTCCATCTTTTCAGATCATCTCTGGAATGATGAGGTGACTTAGATTGTTTAAATTAATATATATTTAAACATATGTTTTGACTGACAAATCTCACTCAGTGCCTGGCAGAAGGATTTGAATTGTGGAACATCTCCATATTGTACTCAGTGCTTATGTCTGTTCTTACTCAGCTGCAGCAGCTGCTGAAGGGTTTAAGTCCCCAGCAAGTACAGATGAATATATGCTTGCATTATTAGCTGTTGCATGGCCAAGAGTCCTAGCAGCATCCATGTGAGATCCTTCAGTACGTGTTCATCTCTTTCATGTGTGACTCACAGCAGTATCAGGGATACTACAGTCAAGACTTCCGAGTTAGACTGCCCAGGTACTGTGAGATTTTGACCAGCCTTTTTGTCAGAGAATATGTATTACATTTTCATGTGTCCTTCCTGATTACTTTTTCAAGAGTAGAAGAATCATTGAAGTTGCTTTTTGAAGTCTGATTCCTGACAATTTGTAATGGAAAGATGTGAATACTTAAACGCCTTCTGCATGGGGTTTTACGGTTTATGGTAACTCCTAGCAAATAGATTATAACCTTTCTGATGAAATCATCAGAAGAACATGGCTTTTCACAGAATAGCCTGGGGTGGAAGGGCTGTTCCGTGAAGGGACCTCCAAAGACCATTTGGTTTCACCTTTCAAAGGAAAGGAGTCTGGGTGAGATTATCAAGCATCATGTCCAATTGCATCTTAAAAACCTCCAGCCATGTAACTGGGAAGGTTGTTCTCATGATTGATTGTCTTCACTGAAAAAAAGTAACCTGGAATAACGTTAACTCTCCTGGTCCTCTTTGTATCAGCCCAAATTACTGGAATGTCATCCCCCTATTCCCAAAACTTCACTAGGGAAGAAAGACCTAGCTCCTTCAGTCTTTTCTCATAAGGCAGATTCTCCAGCCCTTTGATCATTATAATTTTGTGTGGATGCTTCTTTTGTGTGGTTACTTGCGAAAACAGTAATTTAAAAGTACCCTTTGTATATGAGCAGGAAAAACTTGAAATGCACAGTACCAAATACATCTATCAGGCAGAGGTGATGGCCAACAAGTGCATTTCTACTCTTCAATACTTTCTTTTTCCTAACGGTAAATAGTTAAACAAAAAGAATACATTTTCTGTTCATGTTTTAAGGGTTACAAGATTATTTGTTCTCTACCCTCAAAGTCACAACCTTGTAAACTTTCCATAGTGGACTTGTTTGTTTTCTATGTGTTTCATTACATCCATGTCCTAGAAGATAGGCTGAATATTGAAATCAGAAGCAAATGAGGATAAAGTTACAGGAGTAAAAAGACAGGGGATCTGAGCTGTTGAAAAGCAATTGTAATTCAATTAAATTGAGTGCAATTTCTCTCATGGATTTCAACTGCATTTATAAACATGGAGGTTATACTTCCTATATGTAAGCAGTTCTAAAACATGGTTCTCAGTTTACTGTTTGTAAAGATGAAGAACTCTGATCATAAAATTATGGATTCCTAGTAGGAGGGAAACTTTTCTGTTGTGAAGACAGATTCGTAGCCTTTGTTAACCAGCCCTTACTCTCATAAATGTGGCATCTAATTATAAATGTTTTCCTGTGGTGGAAGCGTTTGTAATAGGCAACTGGAAGCAACTCTAACCTGGCGGGTGACCAAAACAACAAAATACATCCAGAGGGTCCGTAAGCCTTTTATATTACATCTTTGAAAAGTATGAACAACATAATTTAAGCTTTTTCAAGTCTGGAAGGATATTAGGATGATAATTTATTTTGGACGTCACTTCTTCAGTGTTCCAGTGCTGAGTCCCTCTTGTGCCTGCCTGCAGATGAGTGCATGGAATAAATTGTGTCTGGGGATCCCCCTCTTTTCAGTAGCTCTCAAGGAGGTTTCTCTCCTTTCACAGAGCAAGATAAGGAAGGACACTAGAGTGTGTACATATATGTCAGATGTTTAAGTATATAAATTCAGTTACTCCATTTCTTCAGGATATGCAGCCTTGCCTAGAGCTTCCATAAACATGCAGAAGAGCACACTGGTACACAATGGAACCCTGGTCTCTGCAATCCAATCCTTGTCTTTTCCCACCACCCTAGCCTTTCTTAATACTTATGGTTTTAAGATACAAGAGAACAGTATGGCGCATTTCTTAATTAACAGTAAACACAAACTAGCTAAGCTGCCAGAGAAGTTATCCAAATGCTTCGTTTGCCATGCTGTACAATAAACACCTCTCAATGCTGTATGGCCCTGCTGGGTGCAGTGCCAGAGAAAGTGAAAGCATTTAGTGACTTTAAAGCAATGGTAAATTGCTATTTAACTATTAGGGGTTTCAGATTTTATAACACTTTACTGGCTTAATTTGTAATTTACTTCACTGTTGTTAGATATCAGCTGCATTCATGACTAAAATGCTTCCAGAAGGAGAGCCATTTTACTGCATTCTGCTTTGGCTATGAAAACTACCTCTCTCTAGGTACAGAAGGAAACACATCCAAGAACTATAATGCAACAAATGTGCTGATGTTCCCACACTCAAATATTTTTCCCCCAAGGTAGAAACAAAAGTAGAATAGCTTTGTTGTTTTGTATTTTTTTCTACAGAATTTCTCCTGGTTTAAAGAAAAGTTGTATTTGAGATTGTTGTACTGCTTTTGTTAACTCAGACACTTGCTTATGAGATATAACAAACATTAGAGATTACTCTCTTACTATCTAGTGTTTGCTGAAAAGATTTTTTAGTTTAAAAACTTCAGACTCAGACCTTAATCCTTCCAATAATTATAAATTACTAGAAAATAGCAAATCTGACACCAAGGAAGAAACTATGAAGCATTTCTATGTAAAGCAAAACAGGATCTATATTGTTTAGCTCTCTCTTCAGAAAACCAGTGGAAATTACATACACACCTTGCTTTTACTCAGCTCTGGTGAGGCCACATCTGGAGTGCTTTTTGGGCTTTCCAGTTTAAGACAAGAAACTGCTGGAGTGCTAGTCCAGCAGAGGGCTATAAAGATAAGTAGGGGACTGGAGCATCATCTCTTATGAGGAAGGGCTGAGAGAGCTGGGCCAGATTAGCCTGCAGAAGAGACAACTGAACAAGGATCTTATCAGTGTGTACAAATATTGTATGGGCATTTGCCAAGAGTGTGGGACCAGACTGTCTTCTGTGGTGCCCTGGGACAGGACAAGGGACAATGGGCACAAACTGAAACACAGGAGGCTCCATGCAAATATAAGGAAAAGCTTTTTTATTTTGAGAGTGACTGAGCCCTGGAACAGGCAGCCTGGAGAGGTTGTGTAGTCCGCCTCTCTGGAAATTTTTAAAACCTGCCTGGACTCAATCCTGTGCAACTTGCCATGGCAGTGATGTGTCATTAGATGATCTTCAGAGGTCCTTTTCAACCCAATCTATTCTGTGATTCTCTGATTCTGCATATCTAGCATTCTTCCTGGAGTGAGATTAATATGTACATTTTCAAGAATGCCTGGAGAAGGCCTGTTCCAGCCACATTGAAAGTGCGGAGTTGTTCTCTAAGTTTAGCTGCAAATACAGATCATTTTCTTTGTTACACAAAGGCAAACCATGCCAATTTAGATAAGTGCTTAATGATAACACAATGGTAATGTAAGGGGTTTATGTTGACTTGGATGTTGAAGAATCCTTTCCATGGGCAGGAAGGTTTCCTGACAAATGGGATTTGGATGGGTCTGCACAGCTGGGAGAAATCATTCAAGGAGTCAATGTAAACTTTGGACTATTTTTCTAGTTTTCTTAAAACTATACAGCTCTGAGAGGAGCAAATACGAAGCCAGAATGAAAATTTTTAAACAGGGCTTTTCCTGTTCTGTGACTTTAAATGCATTTTGCCTTCACAGGGCTATTTCAACTACTGTGATTGTTAATGGCTTGTCCACATGTCTTGGCAGAATTGTGTACTGAAATATTTTTGTTTCAAGTGGTGTTCTGTGGCAGGGCTCTAGTGTTACAGGGCTTGTAGGAGAAAACTGTAAATCCTGCTGGAGCAGAGGAGAAAGCCTCTTTGCAAGAGAAGAGTAGTACTACTAGCATACCAAAGCAGCAGTGATTTTCTTCAAATGCCCATGGCATTTCCATCCTCCTTTGTTAGCACCCAGCACTGGTTGCTGTGACTGGAGCAGGGGAGTGAAGACACGGTTGCTGTTTTGCCCATAGCCAGATGAGGTAGCCTTCTGTGACGATAACTTCATAAAGCTACTTATGCATTCACCAGTGTAGAGCATCAGTCCACCCATTTCAGACAAGAAAGGAAATGCAACCAAAGTGACTCTATGATCTTTAATCTTTTGTAATGTCTCTCCATTTTTATTAATTTGTACTCTGGTGAAGTTTAATACCAAAATTACTTCAGAAGAGCTGTAACCAGCCCTTTTCAAATACAACATAACTTCTCTAGTCCAAACCTGCTGTATTTTCCTTAAATATCTCATTTCCCAGGCCACCCTTGATTATTCGCAAAGACCATATTTGTCTTTTCCTAGCCATGTTTTGCAAGTCTTGCACCTTATTTCTGCTCTCTAACTAGCTTAGTAGCTAGTACTTCCCAAGTAGAAGAAAAAATGAGAACTGTAAGCAATCACCTTGATTTCTGCCCAAGCTACTCATACCTTTGATAGCTGCATTGATAGCTATGATTCTTTGCTGAGCTAGAATCACACCACAATGCCCCAGTACTCTTCTGTGTAGAAATCATTGCTGAGAACAGGTTTAAGTATAAAAAGAGCAATATGACATGGGCTAGAGTTATGTAGGAGAAGCTGAGGACTGCAGTAGATGGTGCGGATAATAGTTACTGATCAGAGAAGGGCTCAAATAACTTGGAAAGAAAATGTTACCTAGAATTTTGCATTGAAGTTTGCAGTTCATGAGTGATTACTGTTGGTACCTTCTCACATCCTTGCCTAGAGGCATAGGATGTGTCTTTGTTTAATTGTTAATGTACATTGATAATCATGCCTTGTGACCTCCAGAATGAATTGCTGTGGTGTCTTCTGTAGGAAAAAAAGGGGTTCCTGGTTTTTTGAGCCAAAAGAGCTCCAAACCTGCTGCTGGTGTAGTTCTCAACAGCCTGCTTGGCTCATTGTGCTGGCCAATTTCAGTATTTCAGCTTGCTAGAAATGGTTCTACCCTCTAGTTTGCTTCTAGGTGCAGATGCAGGTTAGCTGCTACCTGTTTGATACCTTCTTAGTGAATGAGAAAGAGCTAAATTGCTTAACTTTTTCCAGATACCTGGAAGTTTGAAAGAGTTTTTTTGTTAAAAAGACTCAAAATAGGCAACTTCATTTTGTCTGAAAGACCTCAAACTTGCTAGTACTTTTAGAAAGAGTTGTAAAGACTATGTAGAAACCATATTTTAGAGTAGTGATTGCACCACTGAGGAGATTTGGATTAAAAAGGAAAATGAAGCTGAATTTGAAAGTCTTGGAACTTCAAATAGTTCACGAAGTAAACATAAAGAAAACAAACCAAAACCCCCTTAGTTTATAAAATATTGATTAATCTTCATTCAAAAAGTTTCAAATTATTTAGCATGGAAACATAATTCTCATAATGTTTTAATCATTATCGAAATGATTAAATTATTTTAATCAACATTCCCAGTGATCAGCTTAAAGCATTTTTTAAGAGCACATGTGATCACTTGTAATAACAAAGCTGTCTTGAAGTTCTGTTTTATTGTTATCCAGATAAACCTTCAGAAAATAGGATGGGAGGTTGCCTTTACTAAAGATTTGATTGTTAGATTAAAAATACTCTTTCAATAGGATATACGCAATCTCCAGGACCATAGAATTGTTTTTAACTGAATTCCATTTTGAATTCTTGGAAGAATCAGATGAAGATTTGAGGGGTTTTTTTAACTTTATGTGTCTCTCCAGTGGTGTGAAAGCAGACTTGAATTTCAAGAAAGTTCAGATTTCTCTCCAGTATTAATATTGTTGTGCCACAGTTTGGATTTAATGAAATAAGTTGGGTGGTTTGGTGAGGTTTTTTGTAGGCTTGGTTTTTTGGGGGTTTTGGTTTGGGGGTTTTTTACATTTAAAAATGTTTTTAAACTTCGGTGTTATCTCCATAAAAGCAATATTTTCAGACTTTAGATATACCTATTTTATTTTCATTTTAGTTATATGCTTTTGAGTATACTTGCACAGTGCCGGTATTAAAAATAATTAATTTTAAAGGGATAAACAGTTATGGAGTGGTTGTTGTATTTTCTCCTTTTTCTTCCATAGTGTTTCTAAGACAATGTTTTAGTTAAGAAAAGCATAAATAAGGCACAGAGGAAAATCCAGTTAAAAAAAAAAATCATATATGCTCCTGAGCTCCAGTGCTGTCTCATGTTGGTGGGAAGACACATACAGTCCTGTGTTGTGGCTGGTGTCCTGAACACTTTACAATGATGCTGTGATGGTCCATCTGCTGTAACATTTTCTGACACCCACAGACAAATGTGGATTCATATTGACCTGAATGTTTGCAGTGGTGTTATCTTGTCTGTCAACAAATGTGGGTCCATATTATGGATTGTTCTGCACATTTTCACCTTTGTCATAGTTGATACATTTCTAAGGTCAGATGATGCTTTTATGAGATATTTGGAAGCATTCAGTAAAACCTTCCAGCAGCATTAGAAGTTTTCCTCTCCTCCAACCCCTACACTTTCTCCCTGCTCCCTTTCATGTTAATTCAAATAAACTTATTTTCCCTTTCTATTCATCCTTCTGAGACTGGATGTTTCTCTCTCCAAATTCAATGGTACTCCATATTGAAAGACCTTATTTAACTTAAGTTTTATTTGAACAGGAGGTAAGGAAATAAGGACTTAATGAGTTACCTTTTTTTTTCTTCTACTTTCTCTCAGTTGTACATCATGTTTCCTTCTGACGTTGTCGTATCCGCTTAGGAGATATTTAAATAATTTCTTTCTTTTCACAATAAAATAAAAAACTAAAACTAACAAAAATATACTTCCCACCCTGGGAATTTTTTATTGCATTTAAACTTACAAGATACCTCAAACAGTACAATGTTAAAAGAAAAAAATGTACCCTACTGAGCAAATGAGTTATCCAAATCATTCATATTTTATTATCAAAGGTATTAATGCACTTGGCAGGCTGCCCACACACAATCCCCAGACAAGGACCATGCATATTTCAAGGCAGTGGAAAATGGCCTTGAGATTCACCTTTTTTTTCCATAGATAGTATGACTAAACAATTGCACAACTTGCTTGTATAAATTTTCCTGTTAAGTATAAGGGAAATCAATTAGTATGCATATAATTAAAATATTAAAATAGGGTGTTATAAGATAAATGTAAATCAACAATACTGTAATTTCCTGTATCAGATGATAAACATGTTAGCATAATATTTTGTTCATATATTCGCAAGAAATGTCCTTGGAACCTGCTCATTGGGTTATTTACTCTCATTGCCTACTGAACTAACTTGCTGCCTCATGAAGCTGCTCTGCTTCCTAATTATTCTGGTGTATTCTCCTGCCTTGTTCTGGTAGTGGCTCAGACCTGACCTGCCTGCTTGCTTGCTTTAGCTAATGGGTTGGTAAGCTCTCCTTAGAGGAGAATCCTTTTGTGGCTGATGTGGAATCAAAAGGTCTCTCGTTCTCCTTCCTAGTTAAAAATGGCTACTCTCAAAACTGTGTTACGTGACTGCCAAATTTTACGGAAGGACCTGCAGAAATATTTATTGTAAGGACTTGGTGAAGGATTGCAGTGAAAATGCAGCAGCTTGAAACAGGACAAGAGCTATGCTGGAGCTTCTGTTTATAGTAGCAAAGGGTTCAGACAGAAACTGAAAACTTGACTGCTGGCTTTATGAGCAGTTGGGAGTTCAGTGATTGTAATGAATGCTACCTAAAAATCTGATATGAGGGTTTTAACAATTTTGGAGTCTTCAAGAGATGCAAGAGTATAATCCATCTCGTGAAAAAGAAGTCAAAAATTAAGTGATCAAAACTGCTTCTGTAGTCTGCCACAATATTTTTATTGTGATTCATTATGGAACTACAGCTGAGAAAGGTCAGTGTAAGTTACTCACTTTGCAGAAGGAAAGTAGATCAGCAAACTATAACTACAAATCAACAATTGATCACATAAATTTAGCTTTTTACATATATGTAGCTTTTGTATGTGCTCCCTCATTGTCTGAAGCTTACCACAAACCTGAAAACCAGGAGAAAATAAATGGGAAAATGATACAGCAATACATTACAACACAAGTCCATGCTGAAAGAAATCAGCTGCAGAAAAAGCTGTTGATCTACATTTATCACTGTTGACTGAAATTAAATTTAGCTAAATCCGTGTGAGGTAAATCACAGTCAGAGACACATAGCATAATGATGAACATTGCAGCACCTATCTTGACTCTGACAGTCTCATCTCTGCCAGGCTTTGGTCCCCATCTCCATAGGTTTGAGAGAGCTCATGTACAGTTTCAGTCAGGTTGGTTGGGTTAGCATGAATTATTGTGGTGTCTGAATTAACCAAAGTTAGCTGGCTTTTCTGTGGAATGCATGTGGTGCATTCCCACAAGCAGTTAGTGTTCCACCTGTGCATATATGAGCCCTTCCAGTTAATGACAGTAAACTTATGTTCTTACTCCCTGTCACATAAAACTCCCTGCATTTTTAACAGGAGATGCTGAAGATTATGTTCAAATTCTGAAGTCAGCCTAGGCATTCTAATTTTTTCATCTTGATCCTGAAATACCATTGCCTAAAGCAGCATAATTATATGAAGAAACCAAAGCAAATACCTTGCATCAGTGGGACAATTTAGAAGCAGGCAAGAAGTTTAAAGACATGCACATGCACATGTTTTAATTTAAATAGGATGTAGCTCCTGTGCAGACTGTTAATCATCCTGTGTGTTAAAGGAGCAGACATTATCTGTTATTAGTGGTTTTATTTTATTTTAAACATGTTAAATGGAAAAAGAAAAGAGCATCTCTTTTACTCAGTGGTGTTGGGAAGCTGTTGTAGTATCCCTTTGAGCTAGCTCACCTTCAAATGGCATGCTTCATGCTTTATGGTGATGCCTTAATAAACAAGGCCTGTGCATGTCACCAGATTTATCCCTGTTGAAAATATGTTAGCTTGGTGACTCCAGTTAAAAAAAGCTTGAATTCACGTATTCTGCATTTTGGACTTTGAATAAGTTGCTTACAGTATTTTAATGTGTATTCTCTTAGGGAATTAGTCAATGAGGTTTTATTGGTGAGTTTTTTATCCTTATTCTCTTAGAGAATTAGTCAATGAGGTTTTATTGGTGAGTTTTTTATCCTTATATATCTTTTTACTGTATTTGTGTCTTGATAGTACTTTAATAGTTCAATATTGCCAACCACTGTTTTATTTTCCACACCTTTATCTTTCTCCTTATAAATTAATTTCCTTAGTTACTTGAAAAGTTGTTATTCAGTGTTTGTCATAGCAAAAGTAGCACCAGGAGAAAGTGGAATAAGGTTAGCTTTTTTGAAGAAAGAGACTTATCAGAATGCAATACAAATAATTATTTGGACATTGATTATTAGATTTTTTTTTAATTGCGTCTCAAATTAGTTCATGGAGTTTACTATTCCATGGGATGTTCAGGTAATCTCCCTTTTAAAAAAAAGAAAGGGGAGGTAGGCATCCCTGGCAAGCTCTTCGTCCTGAATGATAGAGGAAAGAAGAAATTGAATAGGAAAGTGGAAAACTGTCTCTGACACATCCTAGAAAATAGAAACAACAGTAGCATTAATACTCATGAACCAGTAGTCATACACACCTTTTTGATATAGAAAAGTTCTGCTGGTTTGAAATTGTTTGTAAAAAGTGTGATAGAGATGGGTATGGTAGTGTTTAACATTACCATGGGCTGGCTGCAGTGCCCATTTCTTCTAACCTCTCCACACTCGTTATGTTCTGCAAGACTTCCCAGGTGCTGAACCTTTTGAGGGGCTTTCCCTGGAGTATTGTAGTTTGCTAGTGTTTCCATCCACGTCCACTTATGGTGGAATTTGTGTCCAAACTCAAGCTGTTTTAGAGCACAAATTCCATACAAGCCAGCCCTAGATCAATATTTGAGTCCTGCTTGGGATCCTTTGCAGAGCAGAGCTTCTGATCTGGGTGATTTAAATAGTTCCCTGAATCCATTAACTTGTAAGTATAAGATTTTGTGTCTTGTAAGGACTTATTTTGCTGTGGTGTGGCTAAAAGACTTACCTTGAAGGAAATACCTTATTATCTAGGTTCACTCACTTCTTTTCCTTTTGCTCATGGACTTTGATCCAAACGCTGAGTGACCAGGCTAGGGACAGCCAGTGCAGTAGTATGGGTGGTTGCCAGGAAGCTATAATTGTCTTTGTTACAGCCCTGGTTATTAAGAGTTTTATTCTAAAAGCAATAACCTAGTCAAATCCTTTCTTAAAAGCAGTGAATTATATATAAAAATAGTATGAATATTTGTGTATCTCTCTGCATATATTTGTACACAAAAGCCCTTGTATTTATGTTTATATATACATAAATTCTCTTTAATAAGTTATGACAGTGTTGTACATATTATTATGGAAACAAGGCAGAAATATCTTGTTAGAACAAGAAGTATGAGAGGAAGGCACAGACAGGTGTTTAGTCCAGTTCTTCCTTCCAGACTGAAGATCTGATTCTGTCTGAATGCTAATCTGTTCACCTATGGAACCAGACTGTGTTACTTGAAAGATGCTGTTACTTTAATTTCGTTATTTTCTCTTGCTGTGACTAGCTCTTAATGTTAAACATTTATTATCCTTCCTGTGATTAGCACTATTGCAAATATACAAACTGAGCAAAAATGTATAAACTTTAGCCTGTAACAAGAACTTAGTTTTTCATCATTTTCATCACAAATCGTTTCCTTTATACACCATAACTTTTTGCTGAGGGCTGATCCATAATAACACACACCTTCCCATGGTGGTCCTGTGCTCTACCTTTAACTCAAAGGACAGCTGTAAAAACTGTTCTGAAATTCGTGTATTAGCTGTGATACACTGTTTAGTGTATTTCACTGTTTAGTGAAATTCACCTGTTATTGTGCAAAACAAGTGGAGCAGTCAAGCATGGTGAGATTTTATTGTGTTTAGTCCTGTTAGCTGGACCATCTTGGACTGACTTGTTTACTCTAACAACTTGCAAGATAAATGGGTTGCAGCTACATAAGTGAGTAAAAACTAATGTGATTGTGTCTGTGCTAAAGCAGATAAGGGGCAAAAATATAATTTTGACATTTTGTGTTATCAAGCAGGGGATGAAGTAACCCATGTTAAAGAAAGATGACACTTGTTAAACTACTTTTTAATATTTGCTTTAGGAAAAGCACACTCTTGGTATGGGAGACTTGGAATGACATCGTAGCCAGGAGGAGGACGACTCTAGTACTCAGGAATGCAAAGAATTGCTTCCAGTAAGGCTGTTCCACAAAAATGCTGAAGCTGTTGGGTGTATTTAGAGCAAAAAATTATCTCCTGTGAACTGAATCTGAAATGTATGAGATGTCTACTTTATCCAAAAGGGACTGTTTTGTTTTGAGTCATACTGATGCTAGTTCTGTTAAACATTTCCTTAATCAGCCTTTTGCGAAACTTGTCTCCAAGCATGTTTACATTCAGCAAGTTGCTGAAGTCTGTAGTAGCTTTTGAGTAGTTGGGTAGTTTATTGCTTTCATGACAGCCTAGTTGCCAAGCGAATGGTTTATAATGATTTATTGGTAAGAGTAAAGGAATTGGCTTGAGCGGGAGAACTACAAAATGGTCAATCTGTTTTCATAACCTCACCTCTGAAACAATGATAGATGGGCAGTATTGTTAAAACTGTGAATGGTAGGTAAAGCTATTTTGCACCGTACCAGGTTAGCTGTGTTAAATCTTGTGATACAGGATTGAGAATAACGCAGAAGTCATTCTGGGGACTGGGGGAGGAGGCTGGGAATACATAGCACAGTTACAGAGGCAGTCTGTTACTGGCAGAGCTTGAAATGTCTTTGCATTGGGTTGTCCCTGACCAGTATCTAAGTACCCACCAGCTGCTCACTCCTCCCTGCTTGTCTTCCAGTGGGTTCAGGGGAGGGAATTAGAGGAACAAAAGTAAGAAAAACTTGGATTGTAGTAAAGAAAGTTTAAAAAATGAAGGAAATAAATAAAATGAACAAATGTTGCAAAGTCAGTGACACACCATCTCCCACCACCAGACCAAGCCAGCCTCCATGCAACATCTCTATAGGAAAGATCAAATGCATGGGTTTTACTCCTGGGCACAACATTCCTGGGTAAGGAATATCCCTTTGGTGTATTCTGGTCAACTGTACCATCTCTGTCAACTCCAAACATCTTTCTCAGTCTACCCGGTCTACTCCCTGAGGATGCAGACTGAAAGACAGGAAAGGCTTTGACTGCACTCACTGCTAAGCAAGAGCTGAAACACTGGGGTGCTACCAACACTGGTTTGGTCACAGATACAGAGCACAACACCATACCAGCTGCTAGGAAGCATCCCATCTGGACCACTACAATCTTCTGCAGTATCTAAGATAATAGAAACGCATTAAAATAATTTTTGAGCAACTGCACCAGGTCAGTGTAATTTGGGGCACAGAGAAGATGGCATTTGAGTATGGAAAGAATCGTGTTCAGACTACACTCTTAGCAAAACAAGATATAGTCTTTGCTTCCTGAGAATACTGATTCTGTTCCAGTCCATTGTGTATGAACAATACAGGTGCTATTTTTCTGTACAACAATTGTGGACTCAGAGAATTGCATAAAACATCTGTTGTCTCATGTAATGGATTTTACTTGGTTTTTTATTTCACAGCTGAGTGAAGACTTTCAAATTCCCAATATGACACATAAGACAGTGTCACAGATTATTTTTTTCCAATACTTATGATGTTTCAGATCAAGAGAAAGAAGTAATAATATGAATCTTAGGTCTAACCTTTAGTTTTCATCTGATGTGACTTGTAAAGTGGCTTATATAGTTTACCTGTTAAGGAAAACATGGTTAACTCTGTATCTGTGAAATGCAACATTGTAATATTCCACTGTGCATGACCATTAACACTTTCTGTAGGAGTTTTTTTGTAATGTCCACTTTTTATTTAGTTAGTTACTGGAAATGGTTGCTCCATATCTATAATAAGTAGTTGACTCTGAACTCATCACCTTCACCTAATATGAGTTTAAATACCTGAAATTTACAGGTTTAATAAGTTCAATACTTCAACTCTCAGACACTTACATGGCAGATTTTAATGTCCACTCAGAAGTAGTGTGAGTAAAAGTTAAAGATTCACAAGTTTTTTTCCAAATATGCACAACTGAAAATTTTAGGTCACCCGAGTAGCTGTAATAAGGATAACTTGGGGTGAATGCCTAGCTGTCTGTAGCTCTAAGTAGCTTAGCGTAATTGTAAATAGAAATGGCTTTGTATCTTCCTTCTCTGATTAGAGAAAAGCTGTCCCCGGGAGTTGTCATAGCAGCTGTGTTTCTCATCTAAATAGCGTTGTTCCAATATGTGTGCAAGTCTTGTCATTGACTAGCATTCCTCTTAATGGACTGCTTAGGTAGGCTGATCAGGTTCCCCGACCACCACTGAAAATATAGCTATTCTTTGGAGGTTTGTTTGTGGGCTTTTTAACTGGTTATGGAAATAGACTTGTGCTAGATATGAAAGCTGGATTTTTTTGTGTTTTCTTTTAACCCATTCATTGCCTCCAGCCGGCTCTTTGGCTTGCTTATGAAAAGACTAATTTTTGTAATCACTTTTGCTTTGTAGGTTAATCTCCGAGCCACTGATGTGAAGCTCATGCGCCAGCTCCTCATCATCAATGAAAGTATTGAATCAATCAAGTGGATGATTGAAGAGAAAGCCATTGCCAGCCGAGGCAGCAGTTTGAGTGGCAGCCTGTGCAGCTTGCTGGAAAGTCAGGAGACATCCCTCCATGGCAGCTGTAACAGTTTACAAGACTGTAGTGATGGACTGGATGGAATATCAGTGGGGAGTTATTTGGATACCTTAGTGGATGATGTCCCTGGTCACCAAACCCCTTCAGATATGGACAAGTTCAGTGATTCTTCTGTCATGGAGGACTCACAATCTCTGCATAAGCATCCCAAAATTGATTCTGATGAGTACTACTGTTTTGGTTAAAAAGAACAAGTTCCAGTGGGATGCAAATGCACTTGTACTTACCCTTTTTCTTTGCTGCTATTTCATTTCATGTGCGAAACCCCCAAAGTTATCTTGGAAGGAGAACATTATATGATACTTCAATTCTATTGCGTAACTTTTCTATTGCTTCTAATGCATTTTCTCCTTGATGGGCCAGGCATTTCTCCTCCTCCTCCTCCTCCTTCTCACATTTTCTTTTTCTTAATTTATTATTGCAATTTTTTTTGTTTTAGTTTTTTACAATGCTTTATTTACAAGTCTGTAAAAGTGGGGAAGGAAAAGCTTTATCTTTAAAATAAAACATCAGGGAATGAGAGCAACAATTTTATATTTGTTGTCAATAAAATATCTTCTGATAAATATATGTTGTCATAAATTTTCTTGACTACCAGCTTTGGCCTTTCCAAAGACACTGTTCTTATTGAGCCTTAAATCTGAATCTTGAAAATACCTCTTCAAAATAATTTTCCTTTTGTAAGCAATGAAATTTGATTCTGTTAAGCTGCTTCACTTTAAATATAAAGTATCCTAAACTTTTCTCTGTGAGGTTTCTTTAATTTTGTAATAGTCCCATATCTCTTGCCTAATTTTGATGTTGAATTCTGAGTCTAAATTTGATTTTTAAATTCAGCAGTCTTGCCCTGCTGTGTTTTTCTTTCCTGTTTTACAGGTATGAGCTTGCCTTAACCTTTTTGTGCCTACTGTTGCAGTTGAGAGCTGCAGCTAATCAGTTATGTTGGAAACTGCTGAGAAGTAAAGTGGTAACTGTTGTATGGAAAGTCTCTGGCTTCAAGGCTGCCCTGGTCCATGCTTTTTTTTGTGCTGAAGAATAGGAGGTGGATTTTTCTTTTCCATTCTTCAGAATCATAAGAAACCCCCAAAGATTTTATCCTTCTATAGTAAGAAAAATTAGAAAAAAGAACTAAAATTGAACTAGACACTAAAAGATCATGGATGTGTATTTCCAGCATACAGATAGTGAAAGAGGTGTTGATACTTACATATTAGCTAGAAGTGTTCTGTTTTGCCAAGTCTGACAGTAATCCTATTGCAGTACAGCATGAAATTCCCTCACTAAAGTAATGTTTACGAAATATAAGGGAGGCTCCCATTTAAAAGCTATTTTACACTTTCTGAAGGAATACGAATACATGCAGCAGTTGATGTATGTGGGTTTGGTTCATTCTGGGACAGTCCAATAAAGTTCTGCTCATCCAAGCCGTGTTTCCATGGATCCGTCTTGTCCAGTCTTGAGCAACACCAAGTGGGAAGAAAAGGTAAAAAATCAAGAAATTGAAAGTGTTAATTTGTGTTTTCTGAGTAGTTCCATTGCTTCGCAATGTAGAAGATACCTGTCTCTCTCAAAATTAAAAAATAAGACATGTATTCTGGTTTGGACATCATGATTTATCAGATAGAGCGACAGTGAAGAAATGTGTGGTTTTCAAAAATGAGCCTTCTCAGTTCTACTGAGATCAACCTGGGTATTGCAGGTGGCATGAAGAAAAATGAGCAAATAGCAATGCCATGCTGATTTAACTTCTCTGGGGTTATTTTTTTTATTTCTTTCCCCAGCTTTTATCTACTGAATGTGGCTTAAAAAAAAGTTTGAAGGAAAAAATCTTGGGAAGAGTTTCTTCTCAGTTTGACATTAAGTAGAATATTGACTGGGAATTCAAAATAGGTTTTATTATTTTCAGTTATTTTAATCTAGAGAACAGAACTATCTCCCTAATATAAAACTGTGACTCTCTTGAAAGTTTTTCTACCTTTATTGCTTGGCATGGAAGTTAAACATCAGGATGTATAGTCCCTCTGAATCTAATGTGAATGTGCAATATACAGTCTTCTCCATCTGCGATTTTGGGCAGTAGGCTAATGTACATAAAACTTTTTCACCATGAAGAAAATATTCTTAACATACCTTCTCAAATATCCCCTCGAGTTATGCTGAAATTACTTCAAGGAAAATACAGACTGTAGCTGTCACCTGCCCACTCACAACTGTAACATTGGATAAAGAGTAATTTAATCACTGAAAGATTTATCACATTATGATTTAAAAGTGCATTTAAATGGAAATCAAAGCTGGTAAAAAAAAAAAAAAGCCTCCTACTAGAAGTGGTAAAGGAAGAGCTGTATGTGATTAGAAGATGTTGTTCCTCTATGTCTCTTGACTGGAAGTGGAGAAAGAGTATGAGTGCCAAAACAGAGATGTCAGGAGACTGCTAGAAGGAAACAAGTGTTTCCAGGTGTTGTGTTTCAGATATCCAGAAACATGAACACCTTGGTTCATTTTTTTTGAAACCTAAAAGCTTCAAAGATTCAGGTGTGACTTGGATTCCTTAAAGAATTAACAGAATTTCATAGTCAAAAGATAACGATTTATTCTGCCTTCCTACTTAGGACAGACCATGAAATTTGATCATCTCCCAGAATTAATCAAATAACTTAAAACTGAGCTACAACTCAGCTATTTAGACAATGGAAAAGTCAATGCTCCTTCAAAAATTATTCCCATTGGCTGCTCTTTAACTTTGCTTTTAAACAGTTTACATATTTTTTCCAGCTTCCTCTTTACCTGGTTGACCTTGGTCTTGCAAAATCCTTTTATGGCATAAAGGAATGTGGCTGCCCTCTTCCAGCATGGACTTCCTTGTAACTTTTTCTCTGATTTACAGAACTAAAAAAAAATAAATTCAGTGGCATAGAGCAAAGTATCTGAAAGTACTTTACAAAGCTGTGATTCTTTCAAATGGATAAAAGCAACAGAATTTTTTTAAAAAAGTGGGTAAATAGTAAATATAATTAATTTATTCTCTGTCATATTCTATCACCTTGGCTCCTTTGGCACTTAGCTTGGTTTAAGGGAAGACAAACAATTTCAAGACGCTTTGTACAATCACAGGTGACAGCAACACCCAGTCCATTCCTATTTCTATACCACTGAAGTTTTGTCTTCTGAAAGACATTCCCCTGTGTAAACTCTGTCATTCAGAGACAAGAAGGGAGACTCAAAAATAAGGTAAAGTCTGTATGCTATCTGTTTTAGGGTGATTGTTTCCTGCTAATGGCAACCAGCTAGTAAGTGGATGTGCTCTGATTCACAAAAAAGCTACTGAAGGAGAGGGAAAAACAAGCTAACACTTTCACATCTGAAAACTGTGGCACTTTAAAGATTCTGCCAAGACAGTCTAGTTATGAAGTTTTGAGGCATTTTCAAAAGAGCAATTAAAATTCTTTGAGATCTCCCTGCCAGCTACCAGGTCTGGTATTGATCTCAAGGCTGCATGGCTCAGTCAAATGCTGTGACAGTACGAACAACCAAGCAGGACCTCTTGAATCATCTGTCAGGAGGCCAGAAATGTTGCACTGGGAGACCAAAGAGAGAACAGCATCACTGCCTTTGGAAGATGGACTACCATTATCCTATAATAGAAACAAGGTGATTAAAAGAGACAGAAATCTGGTATATCTTCTTAAAATGAACCATGACTTTTGAAGGAGTAAAATGCTGGAAGTGCTGTAGAATCGTTTGAAGTTTAAAAAATTTTTCTCTACATTTCTCTTTGAAAAAGAGGACTGGTTAGTCAAGGTGAGTGAAGTGCAGTCTAAAATAACGTCTGGTAGCTGCACCTCATATAACCCTATATAATCGACTGAGAAACTGTGGGGGTTTTGTTTAATAATCTTAAGCAGTTACTGAACTGTCGAAAAAGCTTGTGTTAGTATTTTTCATCTTGCCAACGCTTCTGAACCTAGTCTAAAAGATGTGTCTTTGATATAAAGAATTAGCATATACCAAATAAACGTGAGATCAGTAGAAAGCATCAATCACCTTACAGCAAAGGAGGCTTTGTCTTGTTTTAAATGTGCTCTCTTACAGCAAGTTTGTCTTTCTCAGAATACCTATGAATTTACTATAGAAACAGTTCAAGAGCATCTTGCCCTGAAACAAACAGAAGCTTTTCCCTTACATAAATTAAAATTCCCTTACATAAATTCCCTTACATAAATAAATTGACCTTCTCATTGGCTAGAGATTAAATTTCCCTACTAAGTATGTCAAGAGTGAAAATAAAACTATTTTTTCCACACACCACTCTCCTGCCCTGGAATTTTCTATGCTATGGCATACCACTAATGGGGTAAGCAATCTTTATGAAGTCCTTTTAAAACCCTGCTCTTCCAGCAATCACATCTGGTCTTCAGAACTGACATTTCTTATAATCTTGCTTGGTTGTGTTGGCCCAGTTTCAAAAGAAGGATGTTTGATATGTCTTTTAGTTACTGTTAGGAGACCCCATGATACAAGTACGCGATAATAAACACCAGTAACAGAATTTTGGTTTAGGAAAGGGAGGGAAGGGTTCTTGATTTGTTACTGGAGTTTCATCTTAAGTTTTTTTTTTTGGTTGTTTGTTTGTTTGTTTTAGTTTTGATATTTTTTTAACTGGCTGGAAAAACCAAGTTGGTATTCTTGAGCAATTTTGAAAATTTTCCCCCCATTTTTTCTGACAGTCATATGGAGAAAAAGCAGCAGCTTGGGGCCAAAGGTCTTGAAAACATGCTTTTTTTTACCTGTGAACACTCATCTTCAGTGCAAATTTGTCAGCATTGATGGGTCCAAAATTTTATAGCTGACAGAACATTATAATATTTTTAAACTCTTTCACACAATGACTGCATTGCTCATCTGTAAACTTGTGAGACCATGGAAAACTTTTAAATCTAGAAAAGATACTGCTTTGATTTTGTAATGGAAAATGTTATTGTTAGAATGCAGTAAATTTTGGGTTATGTATCATGAACTCAAAGAACAAAGTACACAACAAAATTAAAAACCTCTTTGTGTTAGGTCTGTCTTGTAGTACACTGTGTTTCTTTTCAATCTTGTTAGACTGTTTACATTCAATACATGTTATATCCCTAAAAAAACAGAAAAAGTTTACTTTTTTCATTATGTGGGGTTTTTTCAGAACTGTTTAAAGTTGTAAAAGCATTAAAACAATGCATGAAATACTGAATTAAAAATAGGTTTTAAGATTTAGAAATTTCAATTGTAACTATATATTGTTGGTAGTATGACTATTGCTACTACTTTCATTTTGAAGAAAGAAAATCTCTTATTTTGAGTCTAAAATACTATTTTATTTTCATTCCAAGTAAATTTCCAAGAGCCAACATTAAGGAAAGAGAACAATAAATATTATCTCTGAGATTATTTTTAGAAAATCACTTGGTTAATTCTTTGTTCAAGTTTTCTTTGTTCAACACTGTCAGAAGTGTTCCCATCATCTTACTGGATGAATGTCTAAACAATAGCAAATGTCTTCTCAGGCAAATCAGAATTAACCAATGTAGCATAAAGTAGTATTTTTAATAAAGTGATTGTGCTGCCTTTTTAAGAAAAAAAAAACAAAAAAACAAACAGAAAGCAAACCAGAAAAAAAAAAAAAAAGAGAACCAAAGACATTTCTCTAGGAAAGGAAGGAAGAGAGACAATAACAGAGTAGTTATCAATGCACCCAGTCCGGTGTGCATGGAAATGATGGAGGATCTCAGTACGTTACAGACAGATCTGACCCTATGGCCTGGCTTGCAGGAGGCAGCCTCAATGTTTTGTACATAGAAAACAAGTCTGAACACTTCATCTGCTCTTGAATTCTACCTAAAAGTGTTTGTTATACCAAGAAAAAAAATATTATGGACTTGGCATTTGGTAGTCTCTCTTTGCAGACTGCTTATTCTATCTTTAAGACACTCTGATTTCCAGGGAAGTGTTCAAATGTTTGAAGTGTTACAATTATATTAAAATAGTACACGAATATAAAAAGCTATTTAACAGTAGTTCTTGCTTATTTTTCCCCTATTCATTTTCTGAGAGCTACTTTTTCTGAAAGGTAGGCTTTTCCAGGGAACATGAGATTTCTTTCAAAGTATTTCTATATTTTGCAATCCGGTTATTTAGGCGAAGTTATTAACTCCCCAGTTGATATCATAAATGATCAAATTAGGGACAACCTCTTCACCTTTTGTGCATCTCTGAGAATTTTGATTGCTCAGACCATTTGTTTCAGAAATACAATGCCCTTTGTTCCTGACAACTGGCTATCACACAGTTTGTACAGTCAAATAATCCTAAAAATATTTTGATGAGGGGGAGGAGAAGGGTAATTAAAATGCTCCTCACTTTTTACACAGAGAAGCTGTGTCTGGAACAGTGACATAACTCTTAGAACAAATATGGCTTTCATTGTGCCACCCCATTTCCCCCGTTTTCTGAATTAATGTAAATATTTGCTTCAGTGCACGAAGCTACACAGAGTCACTGCTGGGTCACTTTCTTTCTGGTATTCAACATGCTGATATCAGCACAGAGATTTTCAAAATGAGTCACAGCGCTGTATGGGAAGCTACTGACTTGTTTAATCTTCACATAGAACTGATTGCTCTTCAGAACAACATCATCAGGAAAGGTAGAGTTGAAAAAGGCTTTCAGATGATAATTATGTTTCTTTAAAAAAAATAATGAAAGCCTAGGGTTTTCATTCTTATCATTCCACTTGTCATACTGTAGCCTAAATTACTCTGGCCACTGACAAAAGCTGAAGGGTGAGTTTCAGTTTGTAAGGGGAAGACAGATTTGCTGTTGACCCTTTATGCCAAAGCGCACATAAAAGAGAAAGACACCATCCAAAATTTTATGAAAATATTATGATACCTTTTGCTCCTAAATTATTTAAAATTCAGGAGGTTACCCAGGATTTACTGAAGGCTTTTTTTTCCCCTTTTTATCTCAGAGAGAGAACATAAGCTATCCAGGGAGTATAGTTTCTTGGTGAACTGGAACCCACAGATGAGGGAGTAACTGAATACCACTACAGTAATTGAATAAATAGAATTTGCCACTGATCCCAGTGAAGTACGCACTAGCAATGGCCCTGAAGACAATTACCATGTGATTGATTTCCAGAGGTGAATCTTACAAACAATAGGGAATTTGATACAGTATTTGTGGAGACTTCCTTATGGGCAAAGGTTTGGTGGCTGCAGGTTTTGGGGTTTCAGTTGTTGGGCGGGGTTTGGTTGTTTGGGTGGTTTCTTCCACTCTATATTTGGGCTGATCTAGGGTTTAGGAAATCAAATACTTACCCATTTCGTGTTTGTGCTTTCAAGTGTTTGGCAGTTAGAACCACCAAGACATTAACTGAATAGTGGTAATCTGAAACACCATGCCTGGAGTTGGACTTTCTGTTAAAATGCTGGCATTCCTGTACATTTAAATAAGCATGCCTGTGATATTTTAGTATGCATTTGAATTTCCATGGTAGAAAACACCTTGAAGCAGTTTACTGAGGAAGTCAGCCCTGGACCAATGTTTCCTCACAATTCTGCACAACATGAATTCTTTTTGTAGTTCTCTTCAAAATGTAGAAAATCTGGGATACAGTAAACTATAAAGGGTTTTTCTCCCCTTGTCTTTTTCATTTGGGCCAGCAAAATTCTAGCAAGACTTTTAAGAATTTGTTGTTATTTCTTAAAGTTATTAGAATCATTTAGAAAGACAAAGTTACTATGTTTTTTTCTCAAAGAGCAGGAAAATAATATAGGACTTTGCAAGGCAGCATCCACTTTTTCAGATTCTTTACCGTGACAATTAGGGCAATAAAAGAAACAAGTTTGGTTTTCTCCACATTTCCAAGTGGATGTTAATCTTGACATCATGACATGACTATTTAAAGCTGGAATTGCCAGTTTGCCATGACATCAGGCTAATGAACCACTGACAAGGTAAACATGATATATTGACATGTTTTAAGACTAGGTGGCATGTGATCTAGCCTGGGAAATGCTTTCAGTAAGGCATCCTGGGAATGGCTGGTTTGTGCTACGAATCTCAAGCTAAGTCATACGGTTTTATACTGATGAATATTAATCAGTAGGACCTGAGGTTGTATCTGGAATGTACAGTACACAGAAGACTGTACCATTAGGGTCTGTCATGAACAATGTACAATTCATTCAATTTATTAATGCTCTGTTTCCCCTTCAGGCAAATAATTTCACCACTGTGTGATAATAAAGGGCTTCAGTCAGACAATTTTGAGAAACTTGACATGTTATTGAACAGAAGCCATGTTCTCAGATAAAAACCCCACAGCTTGCTTTGCTGGGTTTTCTCACAACCAGGCCTGGAAAAGGAACACACGTTTCCATCAGCACCAGGTTATTTTACGGAAAACTTACAAGTTGGCATTTGTATTGTATTGAAGAGAACTGTTTAGTGAGAAAGATTAGGTGTTGGATTGAGAGGGGAGAAAGGATTATAACACAGCCAAAGTCAAAAGATACTGGTGTCATGCAGGCTCCAAATGGTGGTTAGCAACCAAAATCACAAAGCCAGATAAATCATGAAAGACAAAACAACTGCATCTCATTTGTCCACTGTATCTCCACTGTAGGTGTCAGGGATATGTACTCTTGTGAGGAAATCAGAATGCATTGTTCCTTTTCACGGGCTGTTTCTATGCATGTAGGGAATAATTTCATTAACCCCTTAACATGCTACAGTTTACTTGTCTCTTCTACCTCTCATCCCAAGCTACTTTCCTTTTCACCTTGGAAAAAGCCTGGGAAAAAAGCTTAATCTCTACCTTTTAACACTCAGGCAAGGAATCCTGGTAGAAGAAGAACTGGCCACTACTCAACTCACCTTCAACTCTCAGAACTACACTCCAGGATTTACTAGATGCTGATTTGTGTTAACCAGTACAGTAAACAGAACTTAATTAGCCAAAAAGTGGTGGAGAAGGGCAAACTTTAAAGATTTACAATTCCTTAATTCAGCAACCATATGTATTCTGCTTATGTTACAGCAGCTTGTATACAAAATGGAGCTTCATTGTGTCAAAATATCAAAATAACTGGTAAAAAAATCTAGCCTTTTCCCAAAAGAAATTAAAAATAAATGAAGAAAAAAAAAAGAATAATTCCCTATGGTTTTGATATGGAGCAATAAGGTACAAGGGTTTGTCACTTTTCCTTGATAGTGAGGGAAGTTCAAAGTACAGTTTGGAATAAAGCCCATAGTACCTAAATCACATAACTTTATCAAGGATTACCTTTTAGTTTTGACAAAATACTGTTCACTACAATAGTTCTCTTCAAAAGCTTGTGGGTTTTGGCCTGTAAGGGAAAAAATTTATACTGTATATATCTTCATGTTTTTTCAATGTATTTTCTGTTTTATGTGTAGAATTCTTGGACAGTTAGCCTCATTTTGGAAATTAGGAGGATTTTTGTTCTGTGTAAAAGTTTATTGTTTAGTAATCCTAAGCAGTCACTGTTTACATTTTTAACTTGTTTAAAATTATTTTAAATGAATAACTCATTTAATTTTTTGAGGTTCTAATACTCATAATGCTAAAGTATGGACACTGGTTTCTCCTTTTCATTGAACTAATTGAATTTAGATAAGACTAATAATCTTCCACTTTAGTTTCAATTTCTTTTCAGCTGAGAGCACTCATTCGCAGTGATAGGGGATGTCCTTTCAAACTTTTGGAACAATGCTGTTCAGGTATTTTTGCCTTTGTGAAAGAAAACAACACATGAATAATATTTTTCAAATCTTGCAAATCAATCAGCACTTTAATTTCATTTTAGAAGAGCTTCCCAAGAGGAGTATTTGCTACAGTAATAAATTCACTCATTAAGATAAACTTATGAGAAAATCTAGTCTGCAAAACAATTGGCTTTCTTGACACACTAGGCAAAGTGGGAAGAACTTACTCTATGCCCCAGCATAATCTTCTTAACGAACAAGGCAAAGGATGATTTTATCTGCTTCACCTACTTGCCCCTAGCTATCCTGGCAGTGCAGTGGGGTAGAAAAATGTACCTTTTCATGGGAAAGTTCTGACAGACTTTCCAAACAAACATTACAAAGCTGATTTGTTGCCAGTCTCTGGCAAACCAGTTTCCTACAACTGTTCTGCAAGTGTAGGCATTTATTAGGCATTCATTTCAGAAAGATACTTAAGTATGTGGTTAACTTCAAGTGAGTGAGTGATCTCATTGATTTCAATGGGACTATTCATGTCCTTAAATGCCCGGCTGAATCAGGAACTAATTCCTTCTGGTTATCCTTTCAGCCTGCACAGAGACAAATGTGCAGACACTGGATCTCTCCAAATGAAAGTTTGCCAAAAGGTCTTCACTTAGTATCCACAGCTCATTGTTTTCACAGTCTCTAAAATGCCTCTGTTATCACCACATTACTGGAAGATAATCCAAATTTCTGTTGTTTCCTACTTAATCTTTACAGAGAGTGTCATGGAGCAATATTCTCTGATAATGGTGTAATTGAAATTGTGACCATACCAGGGTTCAATGAAAATGTAGGGGGTTTATTAGTCAGAATATGAGCTGTTTTTTTTCTTTTTAAATGTCAGTACTTGTTTTAAGTTGTGTTGTAATCTTGGCCAACACTTCAGTCAGTTTTTCAAAAATAAGGGAAAATATACATTGTGACAGGACTAGGGAAAAATATTAATCATTCAGTCATAGTTCAATCAGTACTATTGTATGTCATAACACCTGCTTAAGATGTCTAAAATTTCTGAATTCTTTGTCAACTTGCCAGATATCTTCAAATTATGCTGGGCGGGCGGGCAGGTGAGGAGTGAGGAACAAAAACAATCACCCTAGAAATGGCTTTCTTTTCCCTTTTTTTGTTAAGGATTAGGGAAGCTGTTTGATCTTACTGAGTAAAGACAGCGCTTCTCAGTTCTTTCCCTGAAAATCAATCCTGCATTCTGCTAGCATGTACTCCCATAATTTTGTGTTAACATTCTGTAGTTTTCTCCCTGAAGACAATAAATGTATTATTCAAATACAGAAGACTGAGATCAAGAGAATGAAGGGTAAATTTGCTCGTAATTCTCTGTCTGTTCTGTGTGAATACTCTTCCTGGGTTCCCATACTATTTTTACTGATATCCTCACTCCATGAATTGTCAGCCAGTAGTGACTAAGCTCAGACTGTAGGCAAAGTTTGGGTTTTCTTTTCTCTGATGCTTCTCTTATGCTGGAGTTAGGCTGTTGCCTGTCGATAAGGAACAAGCAAGAAAGGCATCTTCTTTTTTGCTGTCTCCTAAGGAACTTCCATTAGACTATCACAGGAAAAGGGAGGTAAATGCACCAGAAAGTATCCTTATAGCTGGGGATGTGTAAGGGTACAGCGTATCATTGTGAAGTACAATATGTGTCTTCTCATCACGGAGTTCGGACATGTTATTGGACTTTTCATACGGTGTCTCTGGAAGTGGTTATGGATTAACTAAAAGTGATTCCTTTTTTCTCTTAAAAGGAGTAGAAGAAGTTAAAAGTCCCCTAACTAACTATCTTCATGCTTTCTCACAGACCTCATAAGCAGAAAATACATAGACTTTGTCATTCTAGGGGTGAGAGAGCAGAAATGTATAGAAATAGCTCATATGTAAAATGAAAATATGACAAGATCTTAGCATGAACAGAATCTTTTAAAAACTATTGAAGACTAACCCTCTTTCTGTCAAAGGCAGTACACTTGTTAGGGTTTATTTATCCAAATTTGTCCCAGGAATTTTGCAAGAATGACTTGTGTGAGAATAAAGGGCACACAGTACACCAAAGATTAGCACCACACAGTGTGACCAGTCTAATTTACTATTTGTTTTCTATTTGTTACACTATCTTCTCCTTACGTGTGTGTACTGTGACCTCTAAATAACCTAGTCCTGGTAGGGAGAATCAAACTTGATTGTGAGACTATAAACAGCATAAATCCAGAAGGTATTGGTAGACTTAGACCAAGCATCCTCTTGCAACATAGGAGACCCAATCCCTACTTTCACAGATCAAATCTTTTTCTATTGTGCTCTGTTGAGTGTGTTTCTTATTTTAAATTCAAAACTGTCTTGCAAGAAAATTTCCAGCTATTTATTTCTTCTTTCTCTAATATAACTCACATTTTAATTATAAAAGTGGCTCATGCTTACCAGAATCTGCACCTATTTTTTTCTTTGGAAATGCAGGATTGTTTAGGAAATGATCATTTGATTCACTCTGAAACTCAAGGACATTCAGACAAATGGTTGGCTGGACCACATTTAATGGATTATACCAAACAGAATGCAAGAACCAAGAAATCTGTATAATAGGCTGTGGAATTAAATAAGTATTGACCAGTGCAGAAGGAATCAATGGCTGTTGAAAAAAGAATGATTACAGTATATTGCATCCTCAGGGTATAAGCATATAAACACATGCAAGTGTTTGAACTTTAAAAGCTTTTTTCTGTTTAGGCAATGGGAAAAAACACTTGGACCTATTATCTAATCTAATTGTTGCTTTCACTGAGAGGGAGAAGCAGTATGGGGACAGTTATTGTTGTCAAAATGTGATAATATCTTTGTGGCAAAAAATATGGGTGGCACAAATTCTTTCAGAATTGTCTAAATGTTTAGAAGGGCATGATCTAGTCTGACAAGAGCTGGAATGTCTGTAATTGCATTCGGACAAAAACATCAATTTATACTCTCTTCACTCTGTAAAGCTATGTAGTAAAATAGCTGCAGGGGATTCCATGCTGTTTACACGGGAAAAGCTTCCAGACTGTTGTGGAAGAACACAAGTATTTTGGGCCAACATATCACATAAATGTTGAACTGAATCACGAACAGCATCAGTGTACCTAGACAAAACACTATTTTCTTGCCCAAAAAGGTGAAAACAGAACTATCCAACTCTGTCAAAACATCTCACATAAAAGTGTCCTTGAAATTTTTGTGTTGCTTTTTGGAGATATTTCTGTGTGTGAGGCTCATAGTTATGTTTTCCCTACAAAAGTATGTAGCCTGGTGCTTTCAAAAGAGCATGCAGCTACAGTCAATTATTTTTCAATGTGCATCTCTTTTATGGTTGATTGACTTCCTCTGTTAACAGGAATAGATGGATATTGATGTTCTTTACAACATTATAATACAGTTTAAATACTTTTAACAATAACTACTTTTGAATTCAATGAGAGTTTGATAGTTTGACTTGAACAACTTCTCCTGAAATAGAAGTCAACAGCTTAAAAATACATTGTCTGAAACTCAGAAAATAAATCCATGTTTAGGTAAACAAGGAATCCCAGCATCCCAAAGCACTAGGCAGCACCAAGGAACTACATGTTCATCCAATTTATGCTTTCCACTTGGCAGAAAGTATTGACAACATTTTAGCAGGAAGCTATTGACATCTTAAATTCTGTGTTTGTGTCTTAAATTGTGTCTGGAAATGTGTAGTAAATGCCCAGATGAGGTGCATACCAGAAAGTCCTTGAATTCAAGAAAGCAGACCAAAATGCTTGCTCTTCCCAGTAAGCTTGAAGATTTTGGTTCAATTGTGTTCATTAAGAGTCCTACCAATATTACTCTGGCTATTGATTTAATTCTGGCTACTTGCTTGACTCATACCCAGATCGAAGATCTTTCCACTAAGAAAGACTAATTTGACCAGCTCTAAGTCCCCAGTGGTGAAGCTAAGTTCAGAATGCCCATTAACTTTTTATTAATCAATTAAATGCACACATGAGTGAACAGTTCCATTAATTATTTAACTCCATCAAATTCAAAATTTACTTGCACTTTATGAGCATCAGTTAAGCTGTGGATATCAGTTGGATAAACAGTTGTGCATAGGAAATATTTACAGCCCAAATGAGCTCTAAGGTAGAGAATTATTTTCATTTCATGTTTCTTTTAATAGCAGTCTTGGCTAAAAAGTGCCAACTTTGCCACATTAAAACTGTTTATAAATACAGACCTATTCAGTAAGTGGTTTAGGTTGAGATGAAAGGAGAATTATTTCTGAGATAGCAAGAAAGTTAAAATTTTGACTTTTTGTGAACATACTATTCCAAGTTTCGACTCCAGCCTTAGAAAGTGGACCAAAACCCCATCTCCCAAATGAATAAGAAGGAAGTCTCTTGTCTTCTTGAAGCCTATCATTCAGCCTTAAATTAAGATGTAAAAATCATGATTCAGAACCGTTCTAGCCCTAATTTCCATTCCTTTGCCTCTAGATACTTCCCTGTTGAGTCATATGGTTTATAGTTTAAACCAATTCCCTAGGAACTATCACATCTGAGTTTCAGTTCTGCTTCTATTTGATCAACAAGATTTTATATGTGTTTTGTGCAAAGTAGTACCATATCATCAGGAGAATTTGAAGGGCTCATCTCCTATGAAAGAGCTAACCTTTGTCCTAATGCTTTCTGTAAACCAAGCTAAAAAGGAGGTAAAATTAAAACAATATTTTAAGCGCGATAATTTTTTAAATTTGACGTAAAACAACTTTTTCTTTTTTTTCAGTTTGACCTCTATACTGGCACATGCATTTTTGAGAAAGATTTGACATAAGAAGAAAGAGTTCATCTGGAAGACAATACAGTTGTTTTCAAGCATATAAATATTTTGAAAGTAGATGTAAATCCAGATCTTCTATGCATGCTATTTATCTTCTTCCTTGATGATAGCAGCCCTGAAGTGTTTGAAGAATGTAATCATATTCCTCCCTAGTAACTACTTAGCCAAATCAAGGTATTTCATTTGAGCTTTCCTCATAAAATAATCCTTACAACCACATGTTTATTTCTGTTGCTTTCTGTGAACTCCCTCCAGTGTGCTGGAATTCCTTGGCACAGAGGTGCCTGCTCCCATAGGCTGTATCTGTGCTGTGGTCTCTTTCATGCTGCACAGACTAGAGTGATCTTCTCCCTAGGCCACAGCATTGTGCCTCTACATGTACAGACTAAACTTACACTGGCATTTTTTTGTTGCTGTGTTCCTTTGCAAGATTCCTTATAACTTGCTACCTGGTGCCATCCTGAGGGATTTTGGCTGAATCCCTCTTCTGATAAATATATTTGTTTCAGGTTATTCTTCCCCTAGAGTATTCTGCATCTTTTCCAAATCAGATGTAATTTTCTTATTTACTGACCGAATTTCTAACTTTTCTCATTTTGTGCCTAGGTTTGGTGTTCTTCTTTCACCAGGTTAAACCTTCTAATATGTAAATATCTCTCACATTCCATTTCTTATCGCTTTAAGTTCATCAGTGAACAAAATAAACGAGATAAAAGTTAAGGTGGATCTTTTCCCCACTGCTCTCTGTTACCAATTATGTTGCCATTTAAAACATTATTTTTGATTAGTATTTTCACTATATCTCCTAGTGACATCTGTATGAGCTGATATCTTTCTCTTGCCCAATTTTGTTCCTTGGGTTGCTGGTAAAACAGGAGTTCAGATTAGTAAAATTACTTTGGAACTTGGAGACATAACCATGTCAATGCCTTTACCTTAGGAATTTATATGTACAAATTATTTTTGTGTATAAAAGCCTCAGAATTTCAAGTGTCATTAACTTGCCATCATTACTGTCTTAATGTAAAGGCAGGACTACAGTACAAAAGACTGAAATTATGACTAACAGGAAATTTAGGTTTGTTGTGCCTGGACCCTAACCACTCCATCGTATTAAGTCCTGGTCCTAAGTAGTCCTTGCAGAAATTTAAAGTGTTGGAAATAAAGGAAAACATTACTTCATAAAAACTAAATAATGATAGAGTTGAAAAAGATGTCCTGTAAAACGCAAGAATTGAAGAAGTTTCAACTCGATTATAGAGAATTGTTCCATTTATATAAAATCTGTATGTTCATATGTAGAAAGACAAGTAATGTTAGATTTAATTTGCCCATAAGAAGACTAAATCCAAGGATGCTTTGAAGTATTTGCTCTTTAATCACAATATTGTTGAAAAAGGAGGTTGGAGCAACGCAAAATCACCACTCTCTGAGTTGTTCTGAGCAAGCGTCAAAAGGAATTTATAAAAGCGCTTGGAAAGACTTAGTAGATGAATAATTACCTTGCTGTTTCTTAAGGAATGAGAAAATGTTTAAGACAGCTTTATGTGAAAAGTCGTAAGGCATCAGTTTTATCAAGCATAGGTTTGGATTTCACTCTCATGTTAATGAAGGACAACTGATGACATGGTGTTTATGAGCTGAAGTGGAATTAATATTTTACTTGGCACTGCATCAAAAATAAGATGGAGAAATATACTCAGAAAGGTTTTAGATACTTAGAACATACCAAACTGTTTTCACAACAAAAGAAAAACTAGGGTGGTGCTTAAAAGTTTTGATGTTTAGCTTTATTGGATTTAGGGGGGGTGGTTTGGGATTTTTTTTTTCTTTTTAAGAAAAAAACAAAGCAAAGCAAAAGAAACCAAAACCAAACCAAACAAAAAAACCCCAAAACAGCCAAAAAAAGCCTCAAAAATACCCCAAAACAGAGAATGCCTTGGAAAGTTAAAATCATACCTGTGAAAACTGATGCTCAGAAATGTTTCATAGCCTCTTGTCATGGATTTGACCCAAGGTGTGATGGATATTGACAAAGACATATCCCATGTCAAAAAGGACTTCAGGAAAGTGAAGAGTTTTTTTCTTGAAAGACATTACTCCTGGGCAGTTAGTTGTCAGTATATGTTTGGTACATAGAGAGCATATACAGGTATTGTGGAAGGCCTTCCACACCTTTGTGTTCAGTGGAAAAGGCTGGGTTGTCCCTTGTGGAGCAGAAAATTACTGTATATGTTTTATCCAATCATTTCATGTTTTATTTTCAAGAGCTATATTAAAAATTCCAGTCTGGAAACAGAGTATTTAAAAAAATCACCAATCCTGGAAAACCTTGTGGAGAAGAAAAGACATTCACAACAAATGCCTGGAATCCTTTTTGGCTCATTTGCCAGACCCCACTGCTTTGGGCTGCAAGCCTGAAAAATAGCTGGGAAAAAGGTGACTTTGTACCCTACTTTAGAAAGCAGGTAAATGAAGCCCTGCTGTTTCCTCAGCAAGAATTCACAGAACAAAAACATTTGCATTAACAAAGTGTTTTCCAACAGAACCATTCAAGAGAAAATGTTTGACTAGACCTAAAAATAAGTAACATTGAAACATGCTTTGGTGGGTTTGATTCTGTAATAAGACAGTGTAGGAGATATTCAATCACCATACATAAAATCTTGAGAGATGTAGAGATTGGTTCAGGAATTCTGCAATGAAAGATTCAGATGTATTTTTCTGTGATTTCACTGTGTTATTGACTATTCTTGAGAAATGGTTTGCATGCTGTAGTGTCACAGGATTTTAGGTGTTCACTATAGAACCTAAGTATAATGATTCTTCTGTCAAAATGTTTTAAGTGCTTTTTCAAATTGCCCAGAGCAGCAGTCTTACCCCAAGGGTTTAAATCTAGGTAATTTACAGTCCTACTCCTAGCTCTTATAGAAAGGTACAGAAGCTTGAATGCTTGTAAAACCAGCTCTGTCTAACTTTTTTTTCCAGATCTTGGACAAGAAGTTCCATCTCCAGAGCTTCTGTTTGGTGGTATAAGAGTCCATATGTATAAGCCACTATGAACTAAAATTCAAAAAGAACTTTTTCTTATGATTTCATGTTGATTCCCTCATTGTTATTTTTTTTCCTCATAGCCTCAAAAAAACACCTGTATTTGTTTCAGATTGTTTTACGTGTGCAGTGGGGCACTACCTCTTGCACTATGCAATATCTACAAGAGGCTTTTGTCCAACAGATACAACCACTGTCACAGTCTTTTACCTCTACCCTTCCCACCTGTACAGCAAGATTGGGCTGATTTTCTTCTTTCATTTTCAGAGGAAAGGGAAGTGCAATCTGTTTTCCATGTTGTTTCAACTAAGATAGTGTAGTGTGTAAAATTTCCGGCCCAGTGTTTTGTGCTTTAAAGCCCTGTGTTTCTCTTAGCATTGAGAGAAAAGATGTTTGAGGGAAAGATTGCACCAGGTGTGCTTACTGGTATGCAATGTTTTGTTTTTCACATTTATTTGAACAGCAATGTGAGGTTGCAGAAATATCTATATCCCGTTTGAGAGGAAAGTGCTGCAGAGTAGCACTGTGGTCCTCCATCGACTGAAGACCATATTTTTTAATACTTAAAACAGTGCTGCAGAATAGGATGATATCTTGCCTGTTCAGGGAATCAGGCCAAGAACATTTTTGGCTCAGCTCACAAATTCTGATTTTAAAAACATACCATACAATTAGTATAGCCTCTGTTGAATGGACAAACTCAGTTGAAAAGAAAAATGGAAAAATTTCATCCAAGAAAGGTATACTTTCTTAAAATTTCCACCTTTTTTTTTTAAAAAAAGGTGACCTTTGATTTAAGAAGAAAGTAGAGAAATATGTCTCAAATAAAACCTGAGAACAGAGCAGTTGAAGAATATTAAGAGAAGGCAGATGAAAATGCTCTTACTCTTTATAGCATCAGTGAGGCTATTACTGTGTCTGACAGACATATTTAAAAGCAATATATAAAATTGGGAAAGGTCTATTGAGATGGCCTGAAATCTGAATAATGGACTATGAAGGATAAGATTTAAGATCCTTATACTGTGGAAGATTTAAGGTATCAATCCATCAAATAATCCAACAGGAGGTTAGCCCGTGACTTGATCTCATTTTCGAAGTATCTACATAGGAAAGATTTATGGATTTTAGCAGAAAAGAAAGCATGAAGACATCAAGAGAAGTAAGCTGGTAGAGGTGAATGCCAACTAAAAATAAAGCACTATATTAACAGTGGAATGATTTCCATGCCACCTGAAACTCCTAAATCAATACAAGCTGTCTTTTCAAAAGATACACTATAATTCAAACAGAAGTGATGGGTTTAGAGCAAAAATACCAGTGTTGTGCTGTTTCTCAGAACTTAATTTCTCCTTTGTGGATTGGGAAAGTTTCAGATCATGCTTCAGAACTCAGCCTATTGTGGAGCTTGTGGCTGAGATTTCTTTATTTTTGATGTGAGATAATTCAGGAGGCAAAAAGCCACGGGCCAGGAGTCCTACATATTTTTGCCATGCACATTGCAGTTTCTGAGGTCTAAAAGCTGACCCTGAAAGTATGACACAGACACTGAGGGCTTTATTTCTTGCATGTTTCCTGTTATGCATGCTGTCATTCCAGAAGAAGAGACTGGCCAATCTATATGAGATTACTGTAGGTACTAAATATCTCATGGGCTTTGCTCTCCTGAGCTTGAGACAAATTTGAGAATTAGCTCTGTAGTCATTCAAGCTTGTATTTCTGTACTCCATAGAGCTGAGATAGTGCAGGTGAAATGTGGAAAACCTGTTCTGAACTGTGGAAAACACGATTTATGTAGGAGCAGCAGCATTGTATCCCAGGTTTTTTCCCCTTCCCAAACTGCTATTCGTTTCCCCAGCAACAGATAGTTCCTTTTTAAGGCTTAACCTTTTAAACAGCCTGAGGCTCCTGAGTGGTTTCCTCCAGGCTTCCTGGAGGCTTCCAGGATCAGTCCTTCCTTCACAATTAAAACATTTCTGATGTTAAACAACCCTTCATTGTTGTTTCAAGAATAGCTGCTCTATCACCTGTTAGAAGTTTCCTGTTTATCAGTAGAGAGCCTAGAGATCATGAAGTATCTCTCTTGAGTATTAGGAAGATGAAAATGCTACTTTCTAGTAGCTTTCTTTAGCTACTGCTACTGTGGCCATTTTGCACAAGCACAAACCATTTGGACAATTAATCTCAATAAATCAATTTTACATAGAACATTTTTTTTCTTTTAACTCTCTTTCCAGACAGGCTTTCAAAACTACCTGATTGAAAGAGACATAAAAATTTTCTAAAAGACAGAGTTCCATAGCCAAAGCATATATTAAAAAAAAAAAATCTTTTCTTTTATAAAGTGTTTATTATCTAAAAGTTTGTGTCCTTTTATTTTAAGACTTTTCTCCTTTAACAGTTTGGACTAGATGACAGTAAACTGTTCCAAACATGTAATTGAATTCCTGTTAAAATGTGTTGATCTGAAGTCCACAGATAATTTTAATTACATGGTGGAAAGTGAATGAATGAATGAATAACATATATAGTGAATGAATACTGTATTTCTATTTGTCAGTGGCTTCAGATATGCTTGGTGTTGGTCTAGTATTCCAAATCAGTAACAAGGATATTAAAACATAATAAACTAAAATAGTTAATACCCTACTCGTTTGTTGTTATTAATGAATGCTTGTTTGTAAATTGCTCTGATACATGCCATTGAAGGCACAATTATTCCAGTCAGCAGACCAAACCTCTCTGTACAAACAGGAATATAGCAGAAAGGAAGGACTGACATGTAAGTGGTCTCATGAGGCTGCTATCACAACCTTTTATCAGGGAGCATTAGAGAGGCTTGTCCTTCAGTTAACAAAGTATAATTATTAAAACTTGACATCCTCATGGCTGGTGAAGGAGCTAAACAAACCAGATGCATTACATTCCATGGTCCCAGCTAGGGCTTTTCAATCTTACGAAAGTCATGATTTTAAGCAAGGTTAGTGTAGATTGGAGTGCACATGTGAAGGCACTCAATGCAGTTCTGTTTCCCATTTTAAGAGTTATCTTTTTCTCTGTTTCTTTTAATTGGCTTTATGTCATTATTTGTCTTTCTGTGCATTAAAAAAAAAAGCTTATTCAAAGCAAGATAATAAACAATATATAAATAATTATATATTTTATCATTTCCTTTAGCTTTCATAGAGACAAATGTTTTTGTTTCCTGACAACACATTGGCAATGAACAACAAAAATTTTGCCTCCAATTTGTTCCAAGTTTAATCCACAAACCTCAGATAAGATGAAGAAATTTTAGAGGACATCTTATAGAAGAGGTTAATCTTAACTCAGTGGAGAATCAAAAGCTGTTTACTGCTATGAAAACTTTCCGTTGATAACCATTTAATAAATGGGCAAAGGCAACTCCATTTCTTGTACCATTTATCAGTTATCTTTCTCAAACAATAGGTTTTAGAAGAGAAGAAAGAAAGCAGCCCCACTGTCATAAACAGTTTCCACCCCCCACCCCCCCCTCTACATTCTACTGCCAACAACAGGAATAGTTTATAGATGATCTTTACAAATATGTATGGTAGTTTCATTTTATGACAGTTCAAAACCAAGAGCAAAGCCCCATCTTAACAAATGATCCTGGTATCGTTAAATAGTATGAGTTTAAGTCTTTCATTCTTTAATTTCTGAGTTGAAGTGATTTGTGCAGGTTAACCTGTCTCTGTCACTATGAGAATTCCTGATGAGGTCAACATTACAGTCATATCTGAGGTTCAGTTTACTTTATGTTCCCTACAATACACACCTAGGAGACATGATGATTTTAAAGTCCAGTGATAACTGAACACATTTCAGTTTACAACATCCAGGTAGTACATTACAGATATTTTACTTGCTGTATCTGCAAGAAGCAGAGCAAATCTGAAATCATTATAATTCAAAAAACTCATTAAATTTCCCATGAGAGTTGTCATTGTTTGTGATCTGTCTCAATGCAGAGTGCAGCAGCCCTGAACAGAAACAGAACTCTTTATACTTTGACGAAGAATGCTTAGGAATTTAATGGGGAGCATACAACAGTCAGAACACATTGCTAAGTGAGAGTTCTTCTCTCCTTTACATACTTTCCCTCTTTCCCTCCTTTCATCCTTTCCTTCTCCCACTGCATCTCACACACCCTCACTCCCTTGCAGTGATTTGCTGTGGCTATTTGGATCCACACCAGAGAGAAACTGAGGACATTCATGCTTCAGGGTTACTTTGAAACAAAATCTTAAGTGCCTACCTGTACGTTAATCCTCACTTTCAAAACTCATTCGTGGTAACCTGAAAGAGCCCAGATCCGTTCTCCATGAGTAGCTGTTGGTAACTATTTTCTCTCTTCTTGTTTATACATCTGTTTGTGTCTATAATTCTCAGGGATTATCTTAAGCCTAGGTTAGCAAGTAGTTTTAATTAAAAATAGATTGAGTAGACCAATGAACTGTAACAGAAAATCCTTGTGAACTAGGAGCGATAGTAAAACTGAATAAAGATTTTTCCTGTTTCAAACAGGAATGGAATTGCTCTTATCACTGATCTTTGCTTTTAGAGCACATGGAATGTTTCTTTATTATACATTACTTTTTATAATTCATTCCAAAACTCAAAATGTTTTGATCATCCTCTGGAAGGCTGAACATTTGAAGCCCCATATGTCACTCCTGTCATCTGTAAAACTCTGTTTCTTTGTTCAGCCCTGTGAAAAGACAAATAAGATATGGGTTTCTAAGGCTACGCAAGGCTAGGTCTATTGTACAAGCATAACAAATAAAGCATAATATATTGCTACTTATTCAAAGAATTTTACAAGGTTAGAAATTCCAGTCACAGTATATCCTTGAGTCAAAATCTAGAAATAAAAAAAAACCCAAAAAGTGAGATTAACAAGATGCTCTAGATGATAACAGCCACAGTCTCTTCTTCCTATTTGTATCTGTATGCATCACATAAGACAATTATGTAATAACATGATGAAAGACTTTCTAAGTAAGAGTTATTCAACCATCTCAAGGCAAGCCAGGGTTGTTTCTTTATTCACCACGCTTTAATATAACCCATTTTCTTGTCTGTTTCTGCTGTCTGCAGTTTCTTAAATCATGATTTCCATATCACTAAACTCAGAAGTTAAATGAGTCAATGGCAGAATGAAGATGTGGTCACACAATTCTCCCTTACAGAATGAATAGGAACACCTTGGCCTGTACTTTAGAAAGGCAGCTGTGTCAAATTACAGGTGTTTTAAAAGGAAGTCACAGAATATGTTTCATCTGTGACAAATAATCCTACTTTAGCTCAGGGATCCTTCTTGCAAATGTAACTTCAGTCTCCAGGAAGCACTACCGAGCTGTTTTTTTCCTGCAAAAGTTGTCTGTTTTCTTTTATAAGAAGGTTTTATGAATTCAAATTTATGAGCAACAAGTTGTATCCCTATTTGATTTTCACTTTTGTGACCAGTGAAGTTTGGTACTTGTCAAATGTCACCACCATTTTTCTCAAACTAAAATGGGTCTGTGCCTTTAGGATAGAAGACTTTTTAGCTGCATTTTCTGCAGGATGTCAAGTAATATAGTTTACTGCAGCTCTGAAGTAGCAGAACCTGGTACAGCACTTCACAAGATTTTTGTCATCTGAACAGGCACTAGTTATTGGGAGCATCATACTCAGTATGGTTTCGAAATCATTGATCAACAGCATATTTATTTAAAATGATGTTGCACCTTGAACTTGATAACACAGTCCTCATATACTGGTTTAGATATCATAAAACTTAATCTGATAATTCAGAGTTGGGAATAAAGAATGTAACCATGATTCTGGAGGGAATCAGTAGAAGAAAAAAGTTGATCAAATCAACTGGAAATTAATGACTGCCCTCACTACTAATGCTACAAAGCAGTAACTGTGTGTCAGACAGTTTTACTGCTTTCTGGTCCTCCCAAGAATCCTTACCTTATATGCATAGTATGTTTTATCTCTTTCAATAAATACACTGCTTGTAGAATGTAAACTGCCCTTTATCTTTTGACCCTGGAAAAAACATCTAGCTTTAAAATATTCCAGAATTCCATTTGTTTCCTCACTAATCTGTGAAAAACTTTTTTCTTGTTCTTGAATATGCTAACATCCCATACCAGATTGTTCAGGAAGTCTCTAGACAAGAATAACTGAAATATTTCCTCCTGAATCAAATACATAATCAGGAAAAAATCCTATGAGGTCCTATCAAAATAGTTATTTCTTTCAGAACTCATTATTGTACATATAGATCTGAACAAGGTTTCGGTTTCCTTATCACAGTTCAAATTAAAATTTTATCCTTCATGAAAATATTTTAGCATTTATAGTAAAGTTTTTCAATTTGTTCTGTTTCTCTGGATTTATTCAGATTTGGTCACGATGATTTCAAAAGCCAATGGCAAAGACTATGGGACACTTACAGGTTCTCTTAGAAGATATTCATGTCATTACACAGGGAATCCAAGTGGATTACTGCTGGCCCACTAGTACATCACCACATGGTTGATACCTTGACTAACATGAAGGAAAGGAAAACAAATTTTAGACAAGTACATTTGTTCACATATTTAAAATGGATTCAGGTTTTTGAAGATTTTTATTGGCGCCCGGTCAGAGTATGAGGACTATCTCGATATGCACTTCTAAGAGAGTTCAGTGAAAATAAGGAAGATATGAAGACACAGTTAATCTTGGACACCTTTGTGAAGTTAGACCGCACATTTTTTAAAAAAGTTACTATCACTTAGATACATCTTTAAGTACTGTAGCACCTGGGAGGCATAATCTTTATTTACTCAGTAATAACTGGTGTGAAAGAGTAGAGCATCCAAAGTTATCTTTCATTTTGAAACTGATTTTCAGTATATATATATAAAAGGCCTCCTTCCAGATATACCTTTGCACTATGCCTGACAAGCTTCCCTATGCAGCCCAAAAAAGCCCATCTCCTTGTCACTGTACCATGAAGTCTTCCAAAAACAGTGACTTTAAGGAACTCTCACATGCACTCCTTGAAAATTTATTTCTCCCTGTTTCTCCTTTGTCAGTAGCCTCATAGCCACACATCATTCCACAAAACATGTGACAATGCAAATGATATTCAAAAGGACTAAACAAGTGCTAGGAATATAAATTTGCACCAAATGTCCCTTTAAGGATTCCTTCAAAGCATGGCTGTGTTTAGCTGTTTGGAGGAGCACCAACCTCCCAGCTTAACAATATAACCGGAAAAAAACTCCCCTTGTGTCACTAGGATAAATGTGTTATTTCTTTCTTTATACATTGGTTTTGGATAACTAACAGAGTTCACTGTGGGAAACTGAAAGTCTGAAAGGCACACCGCCTCAGTACTCTTGTCTATTGAATCACATGGACTGAAACTCCACTTTCTATATAAACATTGAAATACCAGAAATGCCACTGCTGAGGAAGCTTATCCATCCTGAGTTTTATATTGTCTGTCTGATGGGTTTGTCAAAGAGATTTGCAGATAAGAGGAGAAGAGAACAGTTTTGATCCAGATTTCTCAAAACAGCAGTCCAACAGTAGGGATGGATGTGAAATAAATCAATCCTAACTTTCCCTTTTTCACTTTTTCCCTTTCTTTTCCAGTTCTTTGGCACATTTATGTCTCTTGAGCAGATTAAGTTACAGGTTCCTCAGTTTACATGAGAGGAAAATCTAAACTTTTCCACATAGAAAGGAGTTTTTGCAGTCTGCAAATGAAGTGTATGTGACATAGTTGGTTTCTTCATCACATCACTGTGACTTTGGAGAAGCCTGAATTTTATGAGTATTTTTTATATTGTAGAATTCACCAGAGGTTTCCAGTTTCCCTAATTATTGAAAACCTGGAAAAGAGAGGTAAACTTTCAGGATGGCTCAGAAACTATTCTCAGTGTGTGAAGGGAATGTCTCCAGTGTCTGAGAAAGGGGAAAGTGTTAGAAAGAAATAAAGGAGTAGGTTAAGGAAACTTTCTTTTTAGTCACTTAAGATTGTCTGTCTAAAAAATTCAGTATAGTCTGTGGTTACACTCAGCAGGGTATTTTGTAATTGCACTAAGCTGGAAATAGAGCTGAAAGAGTTGTCTGGAGCTCATGAAACAGTAAAATAGCCTTTGATTTTCATAGCAAGGTAGAGGAGCTGGAATGCCATGGCTTCAGACAACTTATAAGTAACCATGAGGTTGTGGAAAGCTGTAGGATGGTTTGCTCAGGCTTGAAGAGTGTGAAGCAGCAGAGGCACCAGTGGCATAAGTCAGGCAGCTGCCCTGAGTAGCCTGGCTCTCTGTGCTGCAGCAAAGGCCACAATAATCATCCTCTTTGTGACAGATGGTGAGTGAAAGATTTTAGGGTGAGCTCAGGTGAAGACACGTGGGAAGCATCTAATCCTCTAATACATACATTTATTGAAAAGTCCCATCCATGATGACATCATACTTCATACAGCAGTTTGAAAACACAAAATTCTTGTGTGATTCTTTCTAATGTCCTAAAGAAATATCCATTAATAAACACTCTTTTATTACTATTCACATGCAGAAATGTTTTCTGGAACTCTTTCCTATGCACTATTAAGTGAAATATTAATAACTATAGTTAAAATTATAGTTACCTATATAATTCATCTTTATGGTGTTCACTGCTCTGTGGCACAACTAATCACTGAGATCAGGATAAAAGCAACTTTAAAGGGATAAAAATTACTATGTGCCTGAGGAATATTCAGCTGTCACAGCTGGAAAACTAAAGGCAAAAAATGGAGTTTTGCATCAGTTATGAAAGAGCTTTTCTTCTAACAATTAAAATAAAAAAAATGGGGCATTCATTGAAAGTAGCAGAACCAGAATCTAGGACGCAGCAATTATTGTGCCGAAAGAGCACTGATGTGGATGAAATGCTTTGCCTTCACGTGAGCCAGTAGTGAAAGTACAGACATAGAAACAAATGTCTGGATAGCAACAAAACCTGAACATACTCTAAAATTTCTCCATGATAAAAAACTTGAAGAAATTTTGATTCTTTGCTTACAAAAGGAATTAAATTTATGCTGTTTAATGTAGACATTTCTCTCAATTTTTTCTTACACATTTTCCTTGGCGTGAGAAACATTAATGGTGGATAAAGATTTATGTGATCTAAAAAAAGCAAAACAAAAAACCAAACCTGTGAAAAATTTTCCGTTCATCTGGAGTCCCTTCTCATTCACGAACCATGTAATCCAAGCCCTCTAACTCAGTATTAGCACTCTAGGATTTCATGGCCTAATACTAGGATATTTAACACTTCATTCCCACCTCCACCCCCCAGTCTTAATACATGATCCTTTGAAGATACCTCTGATTTTATTGTTAAGAGTGAAGATAGATTATGATGTAGAGATATTTACAGACTAAGATCACCATCTATGAAATCAGGATCCAGAGTTAGCAAAGGCTAGAGAGACAATGGTTAAATGTATTTTGAGATAGAAGCTATTCTATCAATTTCTTCAACTGCAGTGATTTCTACACTTTTTTTTTTTAAATTATTCACCTAAACTTTTGACTATTTTTCTTATTTATGGAACAATTTAGATATTTATTTGCCAGCCAGCTCATCACAGATTAGCTCATCTTAACATTTTGTCTCATTACAGAGTTTTCGATTATAATAAATCTGCAAACACTGATGACTTCCAACAATACAGTAGACCACTTATGTGTTCTGTATTTTGGCTGCTGATGCTTTCTAGTTCAGCATGCATCACTGAAGTTATAAAAAAAGCAGAAAAGATGTACAGCAGGGCAGCTAGCTAAGTGGAATATGTAACCACAACAAGAGATGTTCTTTGATGGTATCTCATGTTAGATACTTGCGCTGGTTTTGGCTGGGGTAGAGTTAACTTTCTTCACAGTGGCTGGTATAGGGTTGTGTTTTGGATTTGTGCTGAATACAGACTGACAATAAAGAGACATTTTTGTTATTGCTGAGCCGGGCTTACACAGAGCCAAGGCCTTTTCTGCTTATTGTACTCCATGCTGACAATGAAGCTGGGGATGCTTGGGAGCTTGGGAAGAGACACAGCTGAGACAGGTGACCTCAACTGACCAAAGGGATATTCCAGACCATGTGGCATCATGTTCAGTGTGTAAAATGGGGAAAGAAGGACAAAGGGGAGGAGGAGCATTTGAAGTGATGGCATTTTGCTTCCTGATTAACTATTATGCAAAATTCAGTCCTGCTGTCCTGGAGATGGCTGAACACCTGCTTGCCCATGAGAAACAGTGACTTAATACTTTGTTTTGCTTTGCTTCTGTGCATGGTTTTTGCTTTCCCTAATAAACTGTCTTTATATCAATCCATGAGTTTTGTACTTTCTGTCCTTCTGCTTCCCTCCCCAGTCCCACTGATGGGGGACTGAGCAAGCAGCTGCATAGGGCTGTGGTTAAACCATGCCAGTACTGTAGGGACACAAGTGGACAGATGCAATATTTTACTTCAGTTTCATAAATAGGGGAACTACAATTATGCTGTGCATGCTTATGCATACCTATAGTACATAAGTGAAAGCCAAACTTATGCTAATATACTGTGAAACTTTCAGAGCTGTGTTTTATTACACTGGAATTCTTTCCACCAACAAATAGCACAGTGTACAGGATCCTTGCAGCCTGACAGAATAGATTTCTTTTTTCTTCAGAGATTTTCTTCTTTTGTAGATGACTAGACCATATTGTATAAAACCAGCATAACTTACTGCAGTGCAACTATGGAATGCCTGCAGTTTTTCTCAGTTGACCACAGTCTCCAAGGTGACACAACACTGGGGAAAAAGGCAGACAGTATCAAATCTGGAAAAAAAATTTGCTCTGTTTAAAGAAACTTCAGTAACTTTCAAGAGCTAGGTATTGCCTTATTAACTTGTCCATGAGCTTCAGATACATAAACAATTTTAATTCTTAGAATACTAGAAAGACCATAATAAGGTAAGATCAACCTGTGCTTTGTATTTGTTGATCTGCACAATTATATATGGCCTGATGGAATTCATCCAAGAACTCTGAAGGAGCGGGCTGCTGTCTTTGCAAAACCTCAGCTGATGATTTTCAAGGTGCATTGGGAATCCAGAGCAGTCCCAGCTGACTGGAAACTGGCGAACACTTTCCTCATTTTCAAGAAGGGCCAGAAGGAGGACTCTGGAAACTACAGGCCTGTCAGTCTCACTTTAGTGCCGGGTAAAGTTATAGAAAAAAATATTCTGGGAGGTATTGAAAAACACATGGAAGACAATGCAGTCACTGGTTACAGCCAGCACAGTTTCATGAGGGAAAAGTCCTTCTAGTCAAATCTGGTTTCTTCCTACAAGAGAGGAACCCACACAGCTGATCTAGGAAAACCAGTAGCTGCAATCTTTTTGGATATCAGTAATATTTTCTCTGTCTCTCACAGGATCCTTCTGGACAAAATGTCCAGCCCACAGCTGGATAAACACAACGTGTGATGGGTGAGCCATGTGATGGATGGCTCATGGGTTGGGCACAAGGGGTTACAGGGAATGGGGTGACATCAGCCTGGGGACCTGTCACTGGTGGGACTCCACAGGACTCCATCCTCAGCCCTGTGCTCTTCAACAGCTTCATAAATTCCTTGGATGCAGGACTGGAAGGGATACTCAGCAGGTTTGCAGATGATACAAAATTGGGAGGAGCTGTTGACTCCCTGGAGGACAGAGAGACCCTGCAGAGAGACCTTCATATAGTGGGAGGGCTGGGCAATCACCAACCATATGATGTCCAGTAAGGGAAAGTGCTGGATTCTGCACCTGGGATGGGCAACCCTGGATGTACAGAGAGACTGGGGAATGAGATGCTGGAAAGCAGTGCCACGGAAAGGGACCTGGGGGTCCTGGTCAGTGCAAAGCTGAATAGGAGTCAGCAGTGCCCTGGCAGCCAGGAGGGCCAAGTGTGTCCTGGGGGGCATCAGGTACAGCATGGCCAGCTGGGCAAGGGAGGGGATTGTCCTGCTCTGCTCTGCACTGGGGTAGCCTCACCTCGAGTGCTGAGAGCAGCTTTGGGTGCCACAATATGAGAAAGACATTAAACTATTAGAGAGCATGCAAAGGAGGGGGAGGAGGATGGTGAAGGATCTGGATGGGAAATCATATGAGGAGTGGCTGAGGTCACTTTGTCTGTTCAGCCTGGAGGAGAGGAGACTGAGAGGAGACCTCACTGCAGTCTGCAACATCCTCAGTAGGGGACGTAGAGAGACAGGTACTGATCTCTTTACTCTTTTGACTAATGACAAGTCTTGAGGAAATAGCATTAAACTGAGTCAGGGGAGAATTAGGCTGGATAGCAAGGAAAAGTTTTTCATCCATGTGGTGGTTGGGCACTGGAACAGACACCCTAGGGAAGTGGTCACAGGACCAGCCTGACAGAGCTCAAGAAGTGTTTGGACAATGGCCTCAGGTATATGGTGTGACTCTTGGGCTGTCCTTGTTTGGGTCAAGAGCTGAACTTGATGGACCTGATGAGTTCCTTCCAACCCAGCATATTCTGTGATGCTGAGATTCAGTACAATTACCAGTCCCTTGAAAAATACAACAAATATGAAGCCAGATGAGAATCTTGGTGGACATAGTTGTTCTATATTAAAATTAGGAGATTTCTGGCCTATAAGGGGACATAAATAATTGCTGTTTCTGACTTTTGATACTGATATTTACAGCTGCCATTATTATATGTACCAAAGTTCTTTGGGTTTTTTTTAATTTTTTTTTTCCCAGGGAGTCTATCAAAATGAGTCTGTTTTTCTTTCTCAGTCATATACATTAAACAAATATGGCTGATGAAATATTTTTTGTTTCTCATAGCAGAAACCCATTTTCTGTGATCAGCTATTCATCAGAATTACCAGATTCATTGTTTCTGTTTGTTTTTACCTAGGCCATGATTTAATTGAATAATGGTTTCAAATACATTTTAGAAGTTCCGCTAATAGCATTTCCAGCCAAATTAATAATGACCTTCAAAAATTTTCTGACATCCAAGAAGGAAAAAATAAGTAAACGTTGCTTGAAAACTAGTAAAATCTTACTACTTTTAACATGAGGGCATTTCATTTACAAACACAGAAGAAAAATCCCTCTCTAATAACATTTCTTATGACCATAATTTGAAACAAACCAGAAGGGGTTTCAATCTCTCTATATCATTATTTAAGCATTTTTACCTTTTGGGTAACACACATGCCACTTTGTACTTTCTCTCTCTTCTCATCTCTCTGCAATAAGACTGCAGAAATTAACACTGCAAAATAAATGAGGTTTTTTTCTGGCCACACAAATGCAAGATCCCAATGAGTACAATTTTGAGGAATGCAGTTGTCTGATTTCCATTTATCACTGTCACATACACTTATACAGAGCCAGGGCATAACATTAGCAGGTCATACGAGAAACTCTTTGTGACAGTTATTCTTGACAGCCAAAACGAAGCAGAATATAAGGGAAGAGTCTCAAAACCACGTAAGGTGCATTTGAACAGAGAAAATATTCTTTTGAAGATATGTTTTTATTTCCTTTTGGGGAATAAAATACTATTAATTCAAAATTTTCCTATCATCTTTCCTTTTTTATTTAGAGCTCAGTAGAATGTAGTTGTCTCTAGGGAACAGATTTTACTTGAAAGATGTGAAGATGAAGGAACAAAGGCTCCACGAGGCAAAAAAGTTATCTACATTTTCTGGCAATTAAAGAGAAGCCTTAGCTGCAGATTTTGATCTGTAACTACTTTTAAGTTATTTTTATTCTTCACTTGAAACAAAACTGACCACATTTGCTTTCAAATGAGTTTTGCCAGTACTCCTTTTCACTCCACTGCCATTTAGTCTGCTAACATCTCTAACAAAAAGTATCTGGAACCAAAATTAACATTGCTGTGTACCAAGATACTTATGACCACATTTAACTGTCCATAATAGCCATTATGTCTGTGTTGGAGAAAGAAAAGGAGGAAATCCAGCCCTTTGATTTAACCTAGTTTAAATACATGTATCACAGGTATAAACTACTTATACTGATCTGTTAGGTCTAGTAAGAAAGTGTGGTAGATGTCCACATGGCACTGCAGTTTTGCAGTTTCATCACCGAACCCTTTATAAGGAATGCTGGTTTTAGGATCCGCAGGGTCACAGATGTTACCTTGCTTAGAGTTTCCCATTCAGTGCCAAAGTATGCAAAGTTTGTAGGAATGCTTGTAGGAGTATTAGTAGGACTCTATTATCTTGGAGGTCTTTTTCAACTTTAATGATTCTATGTTTCTATTTCTCATATTTCTCATATTTCTGTATTTCTGTCTTCTGCAATATTATTTATGCTAGAACCCTTGGCAATAGTGACACAACCTTGCTTTTTGGTTTGGTCCCATTTATATAGATTTCAGCTTGGTGAAATAGGAGAGCTAATGTTAGCATTAATCACTGTTTTTCAGCTGTCTTGGAGCTCTATATATTAGATATTTTCTAGGCAAAGTGGAAAGTTTCTGCATGATCAATAAACATTTAAGCATTGGTAGTTTATATCCTTTTCTTTTTTTCCTCCCAACAGTTCATTTAACAGCTGAAGGTGATCTGTTGTAGGATATCCTGATTAATAGTATTTCTGTTCCTTTGGAAATTTGGAGTTCAGCATGAAATGAACTGCTTACAAAATGAAGAAAATGAGCTATATCTTCCTTCAGAGTTGATTTTATTTGGAGCAGCCAAACTGTTCTTTGCCCTTTTTTAAAGGACGTGATAGGTAGAGAGATAGATAGATAGATAGATAGATAGATAGATAGATAGATGATAGATAGATAGATAGATAGATAGATGATAGATAGATAGTTATGTATAGATAGACAGACAGACAAATAGATCAGTGTACATAATATATTACATATTTCTTACATATAGCTGTATATATATGCTTATATACCTGTCATGGGACTGTATCCTCATACCCCCTTAGATCTTGGCTGCCAATTACATTCTTCAGGAAAACTTCCAGTATGAAACAATATGGAGGGAAAAACTTATGCTAAATTTCCTCCAAAGCCAGAGCTGAAGGAAGTTTAAAGGGATTTAACACAGATATTCATGCCAGCAATTTGTTAAAGTTTGGGGTTTTTATTAATTTGAAAATTGAACTCTGACTTTTAGAGCACTAAGAGTTTTTTAAGGTACCTTTCCAGTGATTCAAGGTTCAGGGGTCCACATCTCTTGGCACAAACAGTGGTATTTTCCATTAGATTCCTCTTTTTCTTCTTGCCATTTACCTTACTTCTATGAATTTCAACCTTATGGTTGAGATGGCAGCTAATACTAAAATTACTTTCCTCATGGAAGTGGAAGAAATCTTAGCATCTCTATGGATGCTAGCCCAGAAGCCTATCTTAGTTTGACTTCAGCACAGGTCAGTGGTTTTGATCAGACTATGGGACACCATAGGGTGACATCTAACCTTGCATTATTGTTCTGTTACTCACTGGGGAATCTGCTGCTTTGTAAATTATGGCCAAGGGTGAATATTTCATAAATGGATCCCTCATTAATTATTCAGTTTTTCTAGATGTAAGTTTTTAAATGTAATGATTATTAAAGTGTTTTTTTTTTTTTTTTCCTTTCCAGTAGGATTTGTTCTTTCCACATGGAACAACATGTGACAATCTCCACCAGCTATTGGATGTATAGTGCTTTAATGCATTGCCTTTGCAGAAACACTGTCCTATAATTGTGCACTACGCCAGCATAGATCAGCAGTAATTATTTACTCAAAAATTATGGCATTTCAGTTTGGGGCAAAACATTCTAAAGTCCTTTCTCTATTATTCCAGTTTTAAAAAATTTTATTAAAAACATATATATTTTAGAGAAAGGCAAAAGGAAAAAGTAAACAAATACCATGAGGAGTTTTCAGCTGCAGACAAGGAAAACATTTTGACAATTAAAATCTTGCATATGGACTTTTGAATACAAGAAGCAAAACAATAAGCAAAAGTTATGAGTATGGCTAGTCATAATATATGCAGAGAGGAGGCCTTTCGAATGACTCTGTAGAAAGGACAATGATTTGCTTATCTAGGCTTATGCTCTCAACATACTGACTATGGACATATATAATACAGATAAACTTCACTTCCAGAAGTTGCTGAGCTATTGGAAAGTTCTATATTTTAAGCCAGTGTCTTCTAATACCAAAACACATGAAAAAAAAAAGGAAAATAACTAGAAAAACAGTTAGTCATACCTGAACATGTTTGTTTACACTTAAAGAGCTTGAATAGTTGAATTTACAATCCATGAGATTGCTTTCATCACTATCTTAGAAAAACATACACTAGAAACAATGGGAAGCCATAATCATGGCAAAGGATATGAAGCTGGTGTTTTCAGATGCAGTTTCTTAAGCACTGAGATGCCTCCCCAACAGTATCAACCTCACACAACAAAAAGGCTAATAACACCCATCAGTGTTTCCCAACATTCAGATTTACTTTTAGTGAATTAACTGCTTAATATTTATTGTTGAAGTCTTTTACTATTGGAACTGTTTTAGAATATAAATGCTGACCCATGAGATCAGCAAACTGATTATTTGATCTTGCAAAAACTTTTGCAGCATAAACATGCCCCTTAGCTGGTTTTTGCCTTTATACTGACAGCCAGTGAATTACAGACCAAGCTAGTGGAAAAGAAAACCCGTAGGATATACCATCATCCAACTCTAACAACCATGATTTGAGATGGAAACTAATCTTCTGATAATAAGCTAAATTTTTAACCTAATTGGAATGTCTTCACCTCTGTCCTACCAATCCACTTGCAAACTATTCTCTGTTGCAACTGATCCATCATCTGCTGTCACTTGTATGTGTATGTGAAAGACTTGTATGTGGTTTTTTTTTTACATATTACCATGATTTACTTCAAAAAGGTAAACATATAATTTTTTGGGGAGGAATATAAATTTTTTATTCAGAAGTATTCCCTCCCATTAACCACATTTCTACAGCAAATTTATTTACTGGTGTCTGGAATAATTTCAATGAATCATAAATTGTTATCTAGGATACTATCTGAGTAATTGTCTTTCAGGAAAAACCAGCTCTGTTGTTTTCATATTGTGTATTTTGTACTTAGAATACATATGAAGATGCCAAACTGAAAGGCACAGTGGGGAGGTACTAAAATCCATCCTGAAATCCCTGTCAGACAGAGAGACATTCCAGTAACTCTTTAATATCTACTGTCATAACTCAGAAAACATTTTTAGGAATCAAGATCTGAAAATTTATGATATGCAATTTTTCAAGGATTTTGAGAAATTGAATAATGGGCATCTTCAGCAATGACCTGTCTCATAACTCTTACCATAATCCATTGACTAGGTGGAAGAGAAGTTGTAGCAACAGAATTAACAAGCTCCACAGAAGTAATGGTCAAGGTCTGTTTGCTTTTCTTCCCTTTTTGAGGTATGTCATTTGAGAGCTAGGTCACTTCCCAGGTCATGTTTTTGGAAGGGTTCACCAACAGTCTCTAGAATGAGACCTGCACGTTTTTTGGCCTTAAAAATAAAACTGCCCTGTGTCATTCTTTGAATGTAAAGCAAACTCTAGGTTGATGAAGTGGGAGGGTCATTTTATGTAAGACAGTTTTCAGCTTACTTTGTCAAGTAAGAGAGGAAGGCATGAAATAAGTTTCACTTGAGGGTATCTCCCACATGCTTTCTTAGCATCAGTATTCAGGTTCTCATTACTTCTGACTTCTGAATTATTTATACCATTATCAGGGTGTAATCAATCTCTTCACTCCAGAGCTGCCTGCTGAATGTCCTCCCTCCCTTCTGAACATTAATATGCCAGCACTGTATTACTGAGAAAGAAGAACATGAACTGAAGAGAAGTTATCACACAGAAAGGCTCACAAGAGCAAACAGAGAACCAGGTGCTTCATTTTGCTTCTTAAAGTGCACTCTATAAAAATTATAAAAGTCACTGGAGGATAGATCCTGATAGCTCTCCTGACTTTGAAAATACAAAGATTTTTTTAAGCCTTCAAAGCGACTGAATGCTTCTGCACTAAAATGTATACTAGCTCTAAATAAAACCCTCTTTTTCCTTCAGGTTTGTATGTTAAGAGACCTTGAAATCCAGCAAGGTGCATCTACATAGCTCAAACATGGTTAGCTTTTTAGAAGACAGGAGGCTTTGCAGTGCATATTGATGCTCTAACCTGAATCTACGTAATGTATTCCTTCATTGCAGAGCACACATTTTCATTCAAACCAAAACAAGTCACTGGATGTATTTGCCAGGCCATGTGGCTATGCTCTTGGCTAATTGTCTCACTTTGAGGATCTTCTATGGCTATATTTCTAACATTAATGCTACCTGATTCTCAGGATATAACCTGTGAGTTGATAGGGCAATCCAAGGACAAAGCATAATCTGTACTTCTGAGGCAGCATCACCCTTGACATCATAGGCTCATTTTGGCAAATGGGAGGATTAAAACATTCCAAGCTTCCCTAACAGTTTGGATGACTGTGTTAAAATCTACATTATTTAAAAGGTTTCTTCCATTTCAGAGAGCTAATGAGGAAAAATGAGCAAGCTGTCATGATTTATGTTTTGGCCCCATATATTTGTGTTATTCTCTCTCTTTATGTGCAGATAGAATTCAACTTGGCATCTAGAGACAGAAGACTTCCGGGCTCAAAGCTCTCTAAGAAGAGAGAAGAAAAGTAATTGGCTGAGCTCAAAGGAAAATAAAACAATCAGAGTTCAGTTCAGCTTCCTGCAGGTAAGAGAAGGATCACAGAATCGAAAGCAATGGAGGACTTCCACTCTCTAAGTGAGGCCACCAACAAAAAATGGATTTCTGATTTTTTTCTAACACATTTTTATTTTCCTTGTAAAAATGATGTAATAGCCTTGTTTTACAGAGAAGTAAATAACAGTGAGGTACCTGCTCACAAACCTAAGGTTCAGTATTATCCAAAGTATAGGTGGGTGTTCATGTGGTTCTGCCTATGTCCCCATAGGCATAAACAGACTCACCAACACTATTACTGAGGCATTTCTGACATCATCATGACATGAATTAAGCCTCTAGACTGGAATGGTATTATAACTCTACACTTTTCCATCTAGGCCTCACACAAGTCTCAAGGAAGTTCAGAACTTTCTCAATCTTTAACACTTTCTCTGTCCTCTTCTGCAGCAATGGATTTAAAAGTCCCCTCTGCAATGGGATGTACAGTCATTGGAACTTCTGTGGAAGATACACATATTGAATTAATTATAGAAACTCCTATGCTTGCAATAAACAAGTGAAAAAGGATCAAGCAAGTCATATAGAGGAGTATAATATTCACTGGTTGCCTACAGCAAACATGGGCCAAAGCCTTCACCATTAAAATGGAATCACTTTGTTTATTCACATTGGGCATTTGGACCCAAGGTCTGCAATGAGTTATGCTAACGTAAATTTAAAGTAAGTTCCATATGAGTGCAGTTAATATGAATTCACAAAAATAAAACTGAAGATGAAGCTTACCTGGCCAATTGTTTAGCCTATTTAAAGTTCTGGCTGTCTCCCCAGATCTTTCACTAGGTGTGATCTGACTGGCAAAATCCCATGAAAATGCAGTCAAGAATACAAATAAAGCATGTGGTAAAGATGGCTTCTTAAATGGTTATACCTGCCAATACCTTGGGGTTTCATCCAATTTGGAATAAAGCCTAATATCCTGAAGTTTGGCTTCCAGCATCAAAATATGTTCTTCTGCAAATACTTCAATTCATCATAGCGACTTCCACATAAAACCATAAACTGTATTTTTTTGTGTTATTATAAGATCAACTACACTGTAATGATAGCCTTTTTAGCCTAGAAATTGGATTTCAGCTCATGAAAAGAAATTGCTAGGGAAAGCACCTCATCTGCATAGAGAATATGCGATGAAAAGACAGTAAATTCAGGGTTTACTGTACCTTCTGCTCCTCCTCATATTCCTTTGGGAACACATAATGGAATTAGGTGTAAAATATAAGCATATTATTTCCTCAAAAATAGCCTTAGCTAAGGCTAGTGGCCTTAGTTGTCACTAAAATGCGTAGGAAAAAAACCCTTAATGTAGTTCTATCTCTCTTTTTATTGTTTTAAACCAAGATTTTCTCCACTGAATCATTAAATCCTTATCAATCAATATTACAAAATACCTTTAGTGACATAAACAGTAAAATAATTACCTGGAACAAAGAATGTATCCACAAAAGCTGCCAACTTACTTAATGACTGTTCTGTCTTCCTTTGCAGCCATGCTCTTCCTGCCCACCAAACACAGCACTGTACTGAGCTGGATCTTGGTTTACTCTGCTGCCAGTCCTGCCAGAATACAATAAACGTAGTGCTGAAAATATCTTACACACCACTTGTGACTTTTTGTTTTCATTTTGTTTCTATTTTAGGGGAGTATCCAAGAGCAGCAAGATACATTTTGAAAGAGGAATATTTTCATAGCAATGCATGAAATAAAAATTACCAAGAATGTCATGGAATCTTATTGTTTCATTGAAGCAAGAAAAATACTGAATGAGTTGAAGTAATTTTGTAAAAGCTGGTGAGTATTTAAATATCAATTGCTAATTTACCACCTTAAGTACCCTGGATAGTTTAAAGTCTTAGCATGTTTTCTAGCCTTAAGCTATTTGAAATTCAGGGTGGTTTTTTTTTTTTTTTTTTTTTTTTACATCACAGTTTACCATAGGGTGTTTGAAGTTCAGCTGTTTTCCTATAGGAAACAGGAATTAAATGAAAGAATACTGTGGCTGCTTTGGAGAACAGAAGTGCAGCTACTCCATATAAAACTCTTCACTTGAGAAAAGTTGTGAACCCTGCCCTACAGATGGTTCTTCAAGGTGCTTTCCAGATTCTAGAGGCAGAATCACAGAATCATCAAGGTTCAAAGAGATCTTCAAATCTTCTGGTCCAGCTGTCAACCTAGCAGCATAATCACTCCTAAACCACATTCCCAAGATCTATGTTTCCTGAATACATTGACACATGGTGATTCACCACTGCCTTGGGCAACTTATTCCAGCGCCTAACCACTCGTTCAGAAAAAAAAAAAATTACTACTTAACCTGAACATCTGGCACCACTTGAGGCTGTTTTCTATTGTCCTTTCCCTTGAAATACAGCAGAAGAGACTGATGCCCACATGTTTACAGCCTCCTTTCAGGTACTTGTAGAGGGCAATGTCATTCTTGTACTGAGGGGTCCAAAACTGAACACAGGATTTGAGGTGTGGCCTCACCAGTGCTGAGTCCAGGGGTTCAATCCCTGCCCTGGTCCTGCTGGCCACACTGTTGCTGATCCAGGCCAGGATGCCATTGGCCTTCTTGGCCACCTGGGCACACCCTGGCTCATGTTCAGCTGCTGTCACCAGCACCCCCAGGTCCTTTTCCTGTGGGCAGCTTTCCAGCCACTCTGCCCCAGCCTGTGGCACTGCCTGGGGTTGTTGTGACCCAAGGGCAGGACCTGGGACTTGATCTTGTTTAAGTTCATACCATTGTCCTCAGCCCATCAATCCAGACTGTCCAGATCCTTCTGCAAAACCTTCCTGTCCACCAGCAGATCAACATTCCTGGCTTGTTTGGTGTCTGTGAGCTTACAGAGGGTTCACTCAATCTGCTCATCCAGATCATCAATAAATACCTTACACTGAACTGGCCCCACTTGTGAGTCCTGGGGAACACCGCTAGTGACAGCTGGCTGACAGCTGGATGTAACTAGATTCCCCATTACCCTTTGGGCACAGCCATGCAGCCTGTTTTTCACTCAGCAAGGAATTCACCCATTCACAGCAGGAGAAGCCAGTTTCTCCAGAAGGATGCTGTGGGAGACACTTTACTGAAGTCTAGATAGACAACATCCACAGCCTTTCCTTCACTGACACAGCAAGTCACTCTGTCACGTAAGTTATCAGTTCTAAATGTTGGTGTTTCACTCAAAAACATGAAGAAGAAAAGTTTTAAACAGGGCCTAGTTATTAAGTCCAAGCAACAGAAATAAATCTATTTTTCCAACTGAGTACTTTTACAACTGAGGACATCTATCTTTCATAACTAAAAACATGATGCCTGAGCTCTCTGGTTGGTTTCTGTAAAAACTCATTTAAAACTCATTTTCTAATATCTTTAAAAGTAAGCTGAAATAAGATGGTGATTTTTGTTTAAGTGACAGTTAGATTTAAAGCAATTAAATAACTCTCTTCAGAAAATTTCCAAAATCTCAACATTGACATGATAAGTTTGCATGCAAGATTAGTGGCAGAAGTCTAAATTTAGCGTTAGTCTGATTCACTAGAGGAATTCTTGAATAATAGAGCAGAAAAACTTGGAATGCCAAAATATTCCCTCCCCTTTTCTTCACCATTTTGCTCCTCACCCTGGAGTGGTCCACACAGCATTCCTTTTTTATCCCTTTTTTCAAAGACTAGACATATGCAATAAAAAATATCTTGAAAAATACTGCTTGCTTCATTGACCCATATGCTGACTAGTACAATTTAGTTTATCTCATGTGCTTAGGGGGAGGAAGAATGAGAATATTGCATAAAGTAGGATGATTAAGGGATTTGGAAGAAATCTGTACAACCCATACACTTTCAGTTTCTTGCATTAGTCACTGTTTGTAGTTTAGTGTAAACTTTTCCAGTCTCATCAGAGTAGGTGAACCATAAGATGTTCACACTTAGAAATGAATGGAGAAAGTGGAAGTAAAAAACAAAACCAAACCAAAACCAGATTTAAAAAAAAACAAACCCAAAAAACAAACAAACAAAAAACCAAACAAACAAAAAAACCAAAAAAAAACCACAAAACAAAACAAAACCTCAAAAAGCACCAGTAAACTTAGCTCTCTCTTTGCTCATACCCTTTATCCCATGCCAGTTAGGTTAAAACAGTTCCACTTCATCTTAAACACTCAAAATGAAAACTGTCAGCCTGAAAATACTCATTCTGCATTTCCTGCAGTCTCAGGTCTGTGCTAACAGTAGACATAGGCCAGTAATAAATTCACATCAGCTTCTCTCTTTAGGCACATAACTAATCCCGCTGAAACAAGTACAACTACTTGCATATTTAATGTCTTGTTTGTCAGATTACCTCCAGTATTTGGCAGTCATATTTTATCATGTGTTAACTAAAGGAATATGCATACCACCTTAACTCTACCTAGATTATAATAGTAGTCTGATGAAATTAAAAAAAAAAAAAAGCATTCTGCTGTGAGTAGACTGAAAAAGACATAGGACCATTAGTGGAGACACCCACTGTTATAAGGCAATATATGAAATGTCTAAATTTTAAAATCTGTCTCTTTGTTTGATCTCTGAGTCTAATTATCCCACCCACCACAAGCCCAGGAGAAACATCTGGCTTTGTTGTTTAATAAGTCTCCTGACATCTTAGCGTTCTAGACATGGAAAAAAGAATGTTAAAAACATATACAAGTTATTTGAAGTCAGTTCAAGCTAAATAGTGTCCCAACTGTTTTTCTTAGTATTGTAATACATATGTATTCAAATTAAATAGGTCCAAGACATATGCACAGCACTTCCCTTGTCTAACTCAAAGCTCCTGGGCTTCCAAATTTGGTTCTTTAGAGCAAAACTCTCCTACATCTGCCCTTTGGAGTTTTGCTGTGGACTCTGGGCTTGTCTGAACTATGCCCAATACTAGAAGTAAGCCTGGAATTTCTTATTTCCTACATGAAGAGGAGAATTTGTCACAGGTTTTTTGAATGGGGAGCAGATAATTTCACAATTGGCTGAGTCAATTGGCAAAGAGATTCTGCCCAAACCTGTGAGAGTCCATGCATGCACAGAAAACCTGGAACACTTTAGGTGAGCTCTGACTGCTCTGTAAGCTGGTCTCAATTCTAGTGCTGTTCAACCTGCCAGAAGCTCCTGCTCTGAGGAGCTTAGACACCGTAATGAGCAAGCTCCAAGCATTTTGAATAAAGCTGTACCAACTTTTTCACAGACTGTAGGAGAACAGCTTTTCTGGAGTCACATATCTACTGAACCAGTTCAAGCATGAATCCTTAGCATGCTTTTAAAATGTATTTTTATAGAATAGCATGTTAGGATGTCACATAATGTGCTGGGAACAAGTCGATGAGGGAGGCTCTTGCTTATCCACTCCAGAACAAGTTACAAAGATAAAATAAAAAAATCACTGTCTAGAAATGGCATCTCTGAAACACAGGTATGGTTTAGACTTGCAACAATAGCCTAGAATTCTGAAGACAATGTTTTTACAGTATTGTTTCAACATGATTCAAAAGGTAAAACAGAAACCAGCCATACAGGAACAGTTCACTGGAGTCCATTTGTTGGAATTAAGACAGAGAACACAGACCTCTGAAAGCTCTCAGCCAGGACATCCCAGAATCTAACCAGCTTGCCATCTGTGTACTGTATTCTGAGCTCTTCTATCACAGATTTAGTTAACTGCATGGTGTATTTAGACTATATACTAAAGAGGAATGACAGTGTATCAATCATAGTCTAGGAATCCCCTCATGGAAATATGGTGCTCTGTAGACAAAAAGAACTGTCCATCACCATCTGCATTAAGAAACTATGAGAAGCAGTTTCTGAATGGCAGGATATTCAGAAACTTATGTGTAGAAACTGCACATGCTGCTCTTGTGTGACACTGTTCATAGGTAGGAAAACAATTTACTGGAGTTTTAAGTTAACAGAACAGGATAACAGTTCCAGAAAAGTGTTAGTGTTTTCCTTCACTCCATGTTTGTTGATAAATCTCATCACTAGGCAATCACCTGTAACTAGGATTGAGAACAGCCTGCAGTAAGTATGAGAGACATCAAGGATCAACTCGTCCAACCTATCTTGGCAAAAGCATGGTCCAGACAAGACGGCCCAGCATTTTGTCTGGATGAATCTTAAAAAGGTTTGGTGTTGAGGAATCCACCATTTCCTTAGGGAGATTATTCCAATGGTTGATTGTTCTCACTGTGAAAAAATTTTCTTTTGTGTCTGATTGGAATCACCCCAGAAGCAGCTTATACCCATTGCTCTTCATCATTTCAGTGTGATTCCCTGTAAAAAGGGAATCTCCATCTTCTTTGTAGCCATCCTTTAAATAAGGAACATGATGATAAAGGCTCCCCTAAACTTTCTTTTCTCAAGCTAGAAAAGCTAGATATAGTGTGTATCAACACCATAGGTTAGGTAGCTTTCATGCTCCTCAGGGCACTCCAAAGGCATGTCCTCTCCTGCCCCTCTCCCTCCCTGCCTCTGCAGTCAGCAGGCTTGTCCATGGTCAAGCAGACAGGATGCTCTGCAGAACCCACAGTAAGGGAAACAAACCCCCATGTGGTCCTCAGGCAGCCAGACAAGGTTCAAGGTTACTTGTGAAGGGACAGTCTTTGGTAGGCTGAAAAGCAGAATTTGCTGAAAATGGTTCATCTTGGGTCAGTTAAAGTTTTAGCCTGGTTTTGAACTGAAGCTCCCAGGGGAGCAGAGAAGCAGAGTTGTGAGCCAAGCCTTAATTCTCTGTGCGGAAAGTCAAACAGCGGACTAGTTTGAATTAGATAATGTGAACCCCTTTTAATGACCTGCCCATATGTTGCTGCATAGGTCATCTGTTATTAAGTAAATATGCTCTCTGGGATTTGAGCTCCAAAACAATACCAGGTAGCTATTTACTAATGAAGGGAAATCGTACAGTCAAAATTTACCAAAGTCGGGTCATATAAGGTAAAATCCATGACCAATTTTCTGTTTAGATAAGAGTGGAGTGAAACTCTGTTACTTTTACTTTAAGTGGAGGAGATGTGCTCAAAGGATTAATTTGGAATCAGGAAAAACAGGACATAGTTTCTACAGGGCAAGAGTAGTAGAATAAAAACACCATCCACTTCTGCAAAGCATGCTTTAGTTCTTTTGGTCTTCACCAGCATTGTAGGGAGGAATCTAAGCACTAACAGTTCCAACTTTGCTGTCAAAGATCTGTGTCTCCAGATACAGGCACAGGATTTTAAAATCATAAATTATCAAAAACATAAGTCCTTGCAAAGGGATCATCTGCAAAGCATAGCTCATTTCACAACTCTGGGCCACTTTAAGACAACTGCAAAATCAGGTGAGTGATCAAGAGTAGCTGAAAGTAATCACTTGAAGGCAAAACGGACTTTTAAACCATGCATGAGATGACATGAATTAAACCTAATTTACTACCAGATGACCAAAAAGTGAAATGTGGTCAAACACAAGCTTTCATTTTCATTAAAATTCTTGTGAATCCAACAGCACTGCTCTTTCAGTGAGACTCTTCCATGAGAACCAGTACCAGAAGCTGCTGAAGAGATGTGAAGAGTGTGTTGTTGCTGCGGCTGCATTTGGATTTGGACACCTTCATCCTGTGTACTAGAGCTGAGTGCTCATGCCTGAGCCTTGTGAACATACCTGGATACTTGCAGAATTTCTTCATATTGCTAAGGAAGGCTACATACATAAAATACTGATCCAGCATTTCAAGTCACACACAAATCCTGGTAGCTTCTTGGGGATTCACTGTCAGCAGAGCATGTGCCCCTGAGCATGTTGCATACTGACCTTGCTTGGTCAGCCACAGGACTGTATCTGAAGCCAAACATCCCCCTACATCCTGGCTTTTGCATAGTAGCCATCTAGACCAAGAGAAAGCTCAAAGGCTGTTTAGATATGGCTGCAAATTTCTTAAAATCTGGATAATTAATCTTGGTAACAAATTGGTAAGAGAAGTGAGCTGGCATTGGCCCTGCTATCTACTGTCATGGAACAGAAACAGGCAGTGAGACAGAGAAAGAAAGACACCATTTTTTAAACCCCAGTTGCCCAAAGTGATCTTACCCTCCCCATCCCAGCCTGGCTGTCTGTCATGGAAGCTGATAGAAGGTTGGAAGACAGAGGGTTTTCCAGTGACAGATATCTCTGTCGCCGCACCACTGGCAGGAGCAGCAAGTCTAGAGGGTGGTGCAGATCTACTGCAGCTTGATGATCCTGCTTGAGCTTGGTTTCTTTTTCTGACAATCCCGTCAGAAAAATTTCTGCCAGAAAACTTCTGACAATCCTGTCCTGTTTAGGCAAAGCCTGTCAGCAGGAGTGGCATCCCACTGAGTTCAAAGGAACATTGGAGACCTGTGGTAAGCTAAGCACAGATCCCGTGCCCTATCCTCCTGCTCCCCTCAGGAGAAGTTAGAGAATTCAGGAGTAAAACCTGGGAAGAAGGGAAAGGTGGGGGAAAAGGTGTTTTAAGATTTAGTTTTTATTTCTCATTATCCTGCTCTGGTTTCATTGGTAATAAATTCAACTAATTTCTCCCAATCAAGTCTGTTTTGCCTGTGACAGTAAGTGGGAGTGATGTCTCCCTGCCCTTATCTTGACCCATAAACATTTTTTTTATATCTTGTCTTCCCTGCTCATCTCATAGAGAGATGTCGATGGGTACCTGGCATCTGAACAGAGCCAACCCACCACACGTCCTTTTTCCTGTACCAGGAGAGCTCCTAAACTTTTTCCACCCCATGACTCACTGACCCTTCCCAGTCCTCAGCACCATGTAGCTACATGTCTTCACACATCCCTCTTTTCTCTCCCAACCTTTCTCCTTCCTTCTCCAAGAGCACAATGACTAGCCATCTTGGAAGAATGTGTACTGATGTGCTATTGGCAGGATCAAAATACACATTTTGATGGCCACCGAAAATTCCTGTATAATTTATAAATACACAAAGTAGCTTTAAATGGAGTTTAAAGCAGTGATACTAATGGTTTTGTGACTAGTGACAGGGTAAAACTCTACTTAGACAAACCTAGTTCAACTGTGTAAAACTATACTGCAGAGACAGCATAATTTCTGTGCAATTTCTCAGACAGCAGGAGCAACTTTCCATTCCCTCTTGCAGTAATTCTAATGGCTGGTCAATTCCTACCCCAAAGGGAAATGTTCCTCCAAAGCGATGGTATAGTAACACGGTTCTGATGGCAGAGTAAAAGAATATCTCTATTGCTAACAAAATACCTTCTTTACTCATGTCAGTCATGTTCTTATGTCTGGAGGAAGAGAAAATAAAAAATCCTCACACATGGGCTGGTGGTAGATGCACCTGAGAAGAGAAACTGTTTTTTAGACCCTGCACTGAATTCCTGACCCTTCTTAACCTCCTGTTGGTGCTGCCAGTAATGGGTGCTGGCATCCACTAATCACGTAGACATCATAGCCAAAACTTTAAAATAATTTTTTCATCTTTACTGAAAACCTTCCTAACCTGATAGGTTCCCACACCAACAGTAGGGAGACAGCTACCTTTAGTAGACTCTGCAGCATCCTGGAAGATTAAATAGTTGATCTAATCACTGACAAGGAAATAAGATTATTCCACTTATAGCATCTGAAGCAGAGAGGATTCCTGTGTTTTCTGTCTTTTGTCATGACTTAGATGTGAAATGAAGGCTGGTAAGATAAGAGATTGCTGGAGTGTATTTCACCGCAGTCTGTTGCTGCTGTGTTGCTGGTAACAGTCCTGCTCTAGTCACAGAAGAAGGGAGGATTCTATCAAGCTGGTTTGGCTAGGTGCAAAGTGAAGGTGTTTATCTTGCGCTGTACTCAGTGGGGAATGAATGATTCACTTTGACTCAATGTTTTTTCAGTCATTGAAGAGAGTGTATTTCCTTCTTTGCCAAAGACCAATATTTAAGAGTTGTTATGGAACAGTTTGTGCCTTGCTTGGAGATTGTGAGAAATTAAAGAGGAAGAGAGAGGGTGTAACTTAGTGCTTCACAGTGTAGTTACACAATGTAGAAATGCTGTCACTGTACTGGCTGTCAGCCCAAAGCAATAAGATGGAAATTTGAAAAATTAAGATCAAGGTCCCAAAGTTCCTATTTCATTATGCCAAAAAGCTGAGGGTACTTCACAAACCCCCATTCTGCATTTCATCATGCAGAATACAGGACACAAACAGTCTGCTCACAGTTGTAACAGGATAATCCATCCATTCATCCAGAGTATAGCTCCTGGACCTAGCTGACAGTAGCAGAAAACAGAATTTTATATTACATTACATTTTTACTAGTCAGGGAAAACTTAACCATGCCTTTGAGCCTGTCGAAATTTTCTACTCCTTCTGCAGCCTGTGTTGAATACCAGCACCAATTCTTCTCAAACACACCTCTTCATTCAAAGGTTATGCCACACAGCTGTGAGAGATCATTATTTTCAAACTTCATTTCTATTATATTTTAAAAGCAGTCCCTGATGCCCTCGCAAAGGGGATAAAGGTTATAAAGAACAAATATTTCAAGAAAATGAAAACCTTTTGCTTCACCACACAGCCTAAGCAGTCTGGAAAATACATTGAAATTTTACTAAATACAAGGTTTTACTCTGGGGAAATCTATGGGAAAAACAAGGGAAAAGATGCTGTAGTGTCATTTTATTTCTCCCAATAAATAACATTAGCATTTGTAAAGAGAGAAGAGACCACATGCTAATAATTCTGCCTTCATTTGACATGAAAATTAACCCCATTCATAGGAAGATTCTTACCCATTTTTATACATATTATGAATGTTCACAAGTGTTAACTAAACCCTAAACCAAACTTTCCCTGGAGAAATGTCTTTAATCTGAAGAACAGCAGCCACTGTGGGTTAAGTCTGCTTCACCACAGCATTCCTACATTGTCCCTCTGCAGAGTTCCTGACTGTCTTGCAGGTATGGCATTAAACCCCTCCAAATTGTGGAGCTGCTTTTGCACTCTTTTCCTGTGCAGGATGGGGAGATGTTCTCAAGGTCTTGTCATGGTGTGGTGTTCACAGTGTGTCGATGCTCTGAACAAAATGCTCAGCAGTAGTGGTTCTCTTTCTTATGTGTCCAGAGGCTTGCTGGAAAGGACAGATGCACTCCCCAGCCCATGCTGTAGACCTCTTGTGAACTACCTCAAAAATACTGATTTTTTTTTTTTTAAGAGTAGTTGATGAAGCCACAATGACCTTGAAAATATTATGTCTAAGTTCCATAAAAACATGTAAAAATTACTGTAAATTATGACATCCAACACACTATTCAGCCTTAGTCTAGTTGTTTATTTGTGAAATAGCTGCTGCAATGAAGTGTGAAATACAGACCTAACCATAGGTCCATATTTAACCATGACACATTAGCAGTAACACTGTAGTTGTCTTGTAAAAAAACCTTAAATTACATATGCATTGAAATTAAATCACCAAGATTAGCCCAACTTCCCACAGCAGCACTGCATCAGCATCAGAGACTGGTCACTTGGATAGCTTCTTTTTAATTTGCAAGACCAGCAATATGCTCTTACTGGCTTGGCACTGCTACAGGAATTAAATTATAGAATAAATTAGCTAACCCATGACATGCACTCTCTGTTTAACAGGAGTGAAATTGCTTATAATATAAAAGTCAAACCTTCCACAAGCCCTTCCACAAGGGCTACTAACTATGCCTTATTTGCATAGTTTTCCTATGAAATTGTGGATGTATTTCAATACTGCTGTGTTGATACCCTAAAAACTGATGCTCAATATCCTGACTATGTCCTCCTCACTATCATGTAATTTGCATGCCTATAAAAAGGAAGAAAATAAGGGGTTACTGTTGTCATTTACAGAAATCAGTGTGAACAGATTAGAAAAGAAACTGCTTGAGACTAATGCAGAGGCAATTTTTGAGATTGTCACCATGTTTTCCTGTGCAAAGCAGTATTGTCCTTCGTACAATAGTGCAACTGAAACACCAGTCTGAAACAGCCTTGCCCTTTGTCCAGCCCCCTCACTTCCAGCTGGAGCACATGCTCTTTTCCTTCATAGCTCTTCACCCACACAGCAGAGCATTGTCAGGGAAGGCCAGCTAAAATGGGATGGCCTCATGGTGCCTTCACCCTTGCAGCATGATATTTGTATTGATTTCAAGTGTTTATTTCACATACAAAGCTTTTGACTGCAGCCTGCAGAAAGCTTTGATGTTGTTAATTTAGTTTAGTTTATCTACCCAATTCTCCTTGTGTTTTGATTCTACAGTCTGTAGCCTGGCACTTAAATGCTCATTTTTTTGTCAGTGTATTCCAGTTGCATGTTTGTATTTTATATGTAAATAAATATTCTGACTACAGTAACTGAAAAGAATTGTTTTTCATCATCCAGGCTTTCACACAGAGCAGGGCCTCTAGCAAAACAGGGCTCTCATTTCCACAGATCTCCAGTAATAGAGTTTTTATAAATCAGCAAGGGTAATACCACCACAACCCCCAATGTAATGACACACATTACATTGGACAGTGAGGAGCTTCTAAACTTGTTAAAAATAAATATCATTTCTGTAAACAGACTGCTAACCTTGGTAAAGGGATAGGCTGAAGATTAGCTATTTGCTCTGCCTAAAAATATTTTAAAAACTGATTTTTTTTTCATTATTGGCAAGAGATATCTTTAAGAATGTGTTGTCTGATATAAAGTCAGCAGACCTGAGATGCAAATCCATGCACATTTCTCTTTTCTCCTTTTCTCTCCCACACTGGGCTTTTTTTTTTTTTTTTTTTACTTTTCCTTTTACATACATAAAATTACTGGGTTTTAATATCAGGAAAATACTGAATTATTTTCAGTGAAACAGGGAGGTGTGTCCATTATGCCAGTTTGCAACCAAAAATTTACAAGCTCAAGGTCATCAGCAGGAAAAGAAATTGTATAAAATAGAACCATAAAAATACAACTGCCTGTTGCTGTAGTGACAAGACAAACAAAAACGAGGTATGGAGAAACACTTTCAGACTGAGATTTTTTTCTGTCCAAAGTACACAGGAGGTTATTTGGCAGCTGTCTTATCACTGGGGCACTCTGAGTGGGATGGGAGCCTGAGCAGCCACTGCTCACCGTGGCCACACAACAAACAAATCACTGCAGCTAGCAGCCTCAGATTCTTACAGTCACAATCAACAGCTGCAGGTAGCTAGGGGATGAAATCTGTGCACAACAGGGAATTAGTTTGCATTTTGGCATGTAATAACAAGGGAAAAGGAAGCTAAGATGGAGTCCTATGCCAGCTTGCCTTGCAATCAAAATGGTTCATCTGGTGTAAATATCTCCAAGAAATGAGATTTCCCTATTTTCTCTCTATTTGATTATATTTAAAAGTTGTTTTTAACAAATTAATTATCAATGATGTAATTCTGCCTAGTTTGAAACAAATACACCTTATGATGAAGACAGTGTGTAAGTCAAATTTTCACTACATGCCTCTCTACCTGACTGATTGTCCAAGAATTTACAGTCAGTGCCTGACATTGATGCTTTTAAAAGATTCTAGTCATGTGATCTGTTATCATTTGTCCAGTAAAATCATACTGGCATTAAATGTCATTTTACTGCAGGCAAACCATTTAAAAATTAATTTGCTTTTGTTAAGCTATATGTGGGTTTGCACTGTCAGAAGAATTGTCATGTTATGCTTGCTTTACTCTGGGACAGCTGTCATTACAGAACTTTTAAGAATAACTAGGTTTCAGTAACATCTGATTTGATTTTAGAGAAACTGATTTAAACAGAAAAAAATATGTAAATTATCCTGATTCAAAAACACAGAACTGGAAGGAACTAGAAAATTTATGATAGTTAGAATACATCTGACAGGTAGGATTTGTTTGTTAAACCTTTATCTCTGATTTAAGGGACATGAAAAGTTGAGGATTCATGCATGCTAACAAGGTTCTTCATTCAGCAAAAAAGTCTAATTAAGACATTTTAGACCTTCACAAATCTCCATACTTCCACATGTGCTATTTATTTTTCCCAGAGTACAAGAAGCTCCTTCTATTATCAGAATTTTTGAAGAAAAAGTGCACAGTAAGGTCTATTTTGCACAATTAATGTGAAAAAAATGCACATAAAATGCACATAAAAGGAAAAGGTATTGAGGAAGTAGGTGTATATGTGAACTTTTCTGAAATTACATAATAAAACCTAAAAGCTGTTCATTCATCTTTCCTCTCATCTCTGTAATATTGCCATTTTATTGTTGCAGTGTCAGTTGCTATTTAAAAAATCTGACGCAACAGATCTTCTTAGTAATACAGCCATTGAATTGTCTGTTTCTGAGCAGTAATGCAAAAGAGAACTAAGAAATACCTTTAAAAAAATTAAACTCTCATAAATTTAAATAAAATTTTAGCATGTTTTAGGTTATGAAGACATTTATTGTCCTGTAATCCTTTCCAAATATTTTTAGAATTCAGGCCAGGCACCCTTAAAAGCATACTTTATCTATCAGACATCTTAAAAAAATTATGGAGAGATAGAAATAAGCTATAAAAACAAACAGGAAAATTTTAACCATTCTAGTCTCTCAGCTCATAGAAGATTATGGTGTCAAACAGACCAAAGAAAATGAGTGAGGTGGAGTACTCAAAAGCATTCATACCAGCTCCAGAAAAAAAACCAAATGAAAACAAATGAAACAATGGAGAGGGGCATGCCATTGATCTGGTGGCAGAACATGTAGCAGGGAGAAAAAACATCCCACCTGCACCCTGTCCGTGTATGTAGCTGTTCAGAGCTAGCACAATGCATATCAACAGCCAGCATGTACCAGCAGGGTTTCTGCTTGCCGTTTTGTGGGGACCTTGCCCATTAATTGCTTTCTTTTTCCTTCCCTTGTGGGCAGATATAGTGCATTTCAACCACTTCATCCTTTTGCATCCTTTCTTGACCCGCATGTGTCTTCCTCTCCGGAGCATTACTTCCCACACTCCATGATCAACAGATATTAGAGAGCTTTCTTCCCTTGAAGATCCAAGTGCGTTCACTACAAATATATTATATCCCCAATGCTGATATATTAAAAGGACTTAAAAGCCGCTGTCCTAAAGCCCTATCTATGCAACAGAGCACTGCCCATTTGATGTGTTTGCTTTAGTGCTCACTGGAATAGGGAAATCAGAGGCCTCCACGTAGCTTTAGCAACTAAGAAAACCATCAATTCTGCAATCTATGACGGAGTATACAAACACCCAATACACAATTAGTAAGGCCTGCCATCAAAGCACAGCATTAAGCACTTTACTTTCCATTGAAGTATTCCTTGTCAATGTTTCAAAGTGAAGCTTTCCACTTGTGTAACTGCAAATCATTTTTTCAAATATAAGCTTTTTGTAGTGAATCTGAGAATGTTGTTGGACTTCAAACAGAAAGACAAAAGAAAAAGAAAAAGAAAACAAACAAACTCATGAGAAATTCAAACCAAACATTTATCTTCACCCAATTTATTCACCAAGCCCATGTACCACTGTTTTCACATCATTATTATTTTTCAGTACAATCTCTATGTCTGCTTTCCCATATATCAGTGGTTTTTTTCCTGAGCACTACTTACTGTCAAAATGCTTCCTTCTTTGCATCAAGCCACATTTATGCTAACAGGAGCTGGTAAATCTTTCTGCAGAACCTCTCACCAACCATCGCTGCGTTTTTTTCAACTTTCTCGTAAAATTATCAAGTCAGAATTAGTCAGAATTTCATATCTATCAAATAAATTTACAAGGGACTGCTATTACAATATTTTATGCTGGAAAATCTCTTGCATTTGAGTAATCCCAGCAGAAATCTAGATTTTCTGCATTAATTTCCATGGAATTACTTTGGATCTGCTCCCAAATCACAAGCATTTTATGTTGTATTTAAATGACACACCAGACTGCGCTGTCAGATGTAGATTATCTGTCTACAGATATCTAGCTATAAATATGTGTATATATATGTATATATACATATATATATATAGCTAACCATAAGAACACTTTCATATGATTATCCAAAAGATTATTTTAATATAATGATGTTTGAATAGACTTGGATGACTAAGATCCATGTTCTTTCATGAATTTCCATGTGAATAAGAAGCCCAGGAGGGAAAGGTTCAGTGGAGTAAAATAGCTCAGACTAGTAAAATATCCATCCAGTCAAAATTTTAAACATCGTTAAGCAATTGTGTCTGTTTTCAGACATAGCTGTATTGAAAAAATAAAATGGGGGCTTTCTACTCAAAACTTTTATCTGCCCTAATATTCAGGCAGCCTTGAAAGTCCAACTTTTTCACTCATAAACATTCCCAACTTCTTCTCTTAGTATAAAAATCTGTGGGTTTATTTTCCCTTTTCTTTCCTGATGTTGAGAACTTTGATTTTCTCATGCTTTTGCCAGCCCATATTGAAACAAAAGGGTCTGGCAAGTTGTGTTACAGATATATTGTGTGTTTCTTTCAGTGCATTTTTCCCCTGAAGTCACTTACAGCCACTTACATCTCCTGGCAAACACCAAAAGTCAGCAGTGCTCCTCTTCTGTATTCTGTGCAGAGCATTGGGAGTGGCAGAGTCTGCACTACCCCTCTCCACATGGATATTTACCCCCTTTTACAGTGTTTATCATGAGACATTCTGTACTCCTGAAAGGAGCAGTGAAAATGACAGATTTCTCTGTCAGACAATACATTCAATAAGTTTTGAAAGATGTATACATGAATCATACAGAGAGGAGATACCACCCAAGCAGAGGACATGGAGAGTTGTACCTTGACAAGTGAAAGTATTAGGAGATGTTCTGGTTTAGGAAAGCACAGCATAACCTCTTCAACTCATTTTGGAAGAAGACTAAGACAGAGAATGACTATGCCCACTTCCACAATGACAAGGCACTTACAGGATTATTTCAGAAAATCTCTGAGATCACAATACCTGATCCATGAAGACTTTTTGCAAGGCTAATCTCAATCTTCTCTGTGATTAGAGATGTCCTTACTGTAACAGGACCTAACTTTGTTGTTTGCAAGGACGAGGGTGTCATGTCACAAAACTCAGGTGCAGAGGAACACAAGAGGCACCAAGGTGAACATGTATGCTCATAAATATGGATAGTGCCCTCTTCATAGTGCTGAAGTGCAGAATTGGCACACGGCTTTCAATTTATTAGGGAAACTAAAAGTGGTATGGAATTCAACAGCAGTGTATCCAACGAATCAAAAGTTTAAAAAGCATAATATCACATATCTCTCAGTGTTGGCCCACTGTCTGAAGCATAAGTCCATCATCTGTTTAGTGCAGCCATCAGGTTACAGGTAGGAAGAAACAGAACTTCACACCTTATGTAAATACATCTATACTGACAATCAATCTTTTTCCCCATTGGTGTTCCTCTCTAAGAAACAACTTCTGAAAGACATAAGAAAGAAAAAAATTCTTATTAAATTGGAAGTTTTTTTTCTCATTCCCCTTCCATACTTAAAGAAGACTATCCTGTGAATAATGAGAAGCACTATGACCTCCCCAGCTGAAGGAAAAATATATTAGTTTCTCTATCTACTTCCAATTTGCCCTTTATATCTTTACTGTTGTACTTTATGTCATAACTTGATTTTTTAAATATTCTTTTGCACCTATACAAAAAAGATTTTTATTGTTCCCCAAACCAAGCTACAATGAATCTTCAATGGTAGTTTAAGTTAAAGAAAAATATGTTAGTATGTATAAGCACAGAATCTTCTTGTGAGGGGCTCAAAACTGAACACAGGATTTGAGCTGCAGTCTCACCAGTGCCAGGTACAGGGGGACAGTCATTACCCTGGTCCTGCTGGCCACACTGTTGCTGATACAGGCCAGGGTGCCACTGATTTTCTTGGCCACCAGGGAAACGGGTTCACCTCCAGCTGGCTATCAATCAGCACCCTCAAGTCTCTTTCTCCTGAGCAGCTCTCAAGTCACACTGACCCAAGCCTGTAGTGCTGCCTGGGATTGTTGCAATGCCCATGCAGGACCCAGCACAGACTAACTAAATGGAACAGGTCATTGCAAAAAACTGCAACAACTGAAGAGGTTTACAGATCTTGTTTTTAGTTACAGTCAAATCTAGAGCACAGTAGAAGTTCTGACAAATACTCTTTCAAAGTGGTGTGTTCTTTTACATGACTACTGTATTCCTCTGTGTGAATGTTACTAATTAGTAGCTGCCTAAAACCAGTATTAATAGTGTCCAAGCATTAAGACATTTAGCAGCTACTGCACATTTGCAGACAAGAGATTCCAACACTGTGCTGCTCAAGAGTATATTTAAGACACCATTGCCCCTAGAGATGGCCATTTTCTGTTGTTATTTTAAATACACATTGTGATCTCACCTCTTGGCTGAGAGGTTTCTGCATTCTTCCATAAGCCCGTACACAAAGGCTCTTGTGCTTTAAAACAGATGCCAGAGGGACTGTGTCACTGTCTCGGGAGGCTGCTCTATAGAAAGCCAGATCCTTGCAGAGAGATGTGCTCCTGGTACTAAGTGTGGAAGCTGTGTTCCCACTCTTCTGGGAGACTGTGGGAGTGTCTTCCCAGGACCCACTAGCTGGGTAGTTAAGTTTTCACACAGGGTGACTTCTCTGCCAAGAACAAGTCAAGCTGGTTCCTTGTCAAGGGCTTCTTTCATGCATGCCCTTTTGTAGCTTGCAATCCCACATACTAGCAACTACAGCAAATCTTCCAAATTAGTAGCAATCTAAACAAGCTGCGTTTCCAGTCCTCTAAAATTTAATAAAGGAAAAACTGTTCATCTGCTTCAGATGAACACATAACATCAGTTCCAGGAAAGATGTTGGCTGAACAGATTAAAAACCAGACCAAATACTGCCAGGCCATGGACTAGAAAGTCTTTTGGTATAGCCAAAAGAGAGGGTTCCTCTGGAGAGTGTTTGGTATAACATTACTGCTCTTATTATGGATTTGTCACTAGCAATTAGTGGCATACATTGAGTCCCTTCCAGTAAAATGGTCTAAGGCAAATGACAATTTATTTTCAGGATGGCAGAGGAATGGTCATAACAAGTTTTGAGAAATGCCAGATAGTGAAAGGCATTCATACCATTTCTCGCTCCTCCCACCACCTCACAGTTTATGTTGAGTGGCAAATCTGGTATCCCCGTGAGTTTTTACCTACATTTCCAGTTTCACCAGAATGAGTCTAGATCTGCTTTTTTGAAGGTTTGTTCCCATGAGTAACATCAGTGTTTCCAGCAGGACTATTAATACAGATGGGCATTACTCACACATGCAAAATGTGCTGGATTAGGTTCTTACATGACAATACCATGGAAACTCCAGTCTGGATTTGCCCAGATAAACGCACTAAGGAAACAATAGCTAGACAGCTGGCACAAAGATAAGAAACAAAAGAGAAAAAACAAAAATATCTCTCCTTATTAGGTAGTGGGGGTAGGATGTTCCATACCAGCTATTTCATAATCTCTCTTCACTATCTTGCAAATATTCATCCTTCTTAAACCAAGTACATACTGAATTCATACTCAAGAGTTAGAACACAAGCAAGCCAGTCATGGCAGGTCAAATGCACCTGTGGTACAGTTTTTCCAATAAAAAATGTGCACCATTGTCTCCTTTGGTCAACTTTATACAACAGCTTGTCTCTCCCTTCACATTGAAGAAAGCCTCAATTGTACTCCATTTGTGGGAATAGTGAAAATCCAGGACTTTTTCCCTCAGAATGAAGTTGCTCAAAATCCTTTTCTTTTTATTTTTAAAAGCATTGTATAGAACCTAAGTTATTAAGCATAAAAATATAACATGAACACAGTTTTGTCAGGAATCTTCACATTTTTGGAGGGTATCATCATCAGATATAGGGCATGCAGAAGGGTCTTGTTATTTCTTGCCTTATTCTTTCTGCTTCTTGCCAGAAACAGCATCTGCCAACATCTCCTAAACCGTGGAGACGCTGGCAGGAATTCCTCAGAAAGCAGTCATTCACTGTCACCAGGGGCTAGTGATAAATCACTGAGTATCATCACTGACAAAAATGTCATCACTATATCCAATACAGGAGAAGAATATTTCTTTGGAATAGTATGTGAAATGATCAGCTGTGCCATAAGTATCATGGTGCAGTCTGGTAATTCTCATGCAATTCTATTAACTAATTGTGAGTTGATGAATGACAAATAATGAGTTATAATGACTTAGAAAATTAGGAGAAAAACGGCTTAATACACTTTCGGTGAAATACAATTCCAGTTCAAGGCAAGAAGGTTCAATTCTGTTGCCATGGAATTTTCCCAGTTTCCAGAAGTATTCTCACAGTTGGAATGGGAAACACTTATAGCTTGCCAGGATTAACAACACCTGACTGATATCACTAAAAGTCAAAGTGAGGCATGTGCACTGTTTCCTACAGTCAGTTTTTCAGGCCAGCTGCAAGATCAGGAAGATGCACACTGCAATGTGTCATAATTGGGCATTTTCCCAGGGAAAAAGAAAGATACCTCTCAGTCCATGCCTGGCAAGAGAATATAAATACATCTTTCATGCATAAGATTAGCAGCAAGGAAGGGCAAAGTGTGCTCCATATCAGCATTGGGAAACAACCAAATACTCTTTCTTTCTTGAGAAGATAATTTCTCATCTGAATCCTAAATTTTGGTATCACATTTACTCAAATTATCTGTGTGAAATTAGAAGGAGAATAACAAATAAGCTCTCATCAGTCAGGTTTCACATCACTCAGTCGCCAAGCACTAATAATATACATGAACTAGATGCAGCCAAGGCCAGAAGGGAAAGCAGTTTGGACTAAATTCATCTTTTGCCTTGAGCTTTGGGCTTCTCTCCCAAATGCTGCAGGTAACACGAGGAGACCACAAACTGTGCTGTAAAATGCTGTGTGTTAAGAGATGTTCCAAGCACCCGTGCCATATTTTTCTTCCACAATGCAAAGCCTCACAGAAATATTACGTATTCTGGAATGAGTCACTGCTGTGTTTGACCTAATAGAAGAAACATCACTCTGAATCCCAAGTCCTGAGTGTCGTGTTCTCATCAGCATAACCCGAAACACGGATTAGGGTAATGTGTTATATAACAGACTCCAGAATTTTTCCACCCAGATATTTTCACTGCAACATCTTTTTGTTTTGTGGGGTGGTGTGGAGTGGTGGGACTGATGAGTGGGGTGGATGGTGAGTGGAGGGGAGGGGCTGCAGGGATGGGGGAAGACTTACCTGAATATGCAGGTATCTTACAGCACCTCTTGTTCAGTAGGGTGTATTGCATAAGAGAAGTGTCCAGCAAAGAGAAAAGGTGAAAGAAGCATGGCTCAAATACATGTTGTCTATAATTTGCAGTGGCAGCTTTCTACTATGGATTTACAATAAATCTTTGTTGCTTGCAATTTACTAGTATATTTACAACTCCAGATTTTACCATTCCTCATAAGAACATAGATGCATTTTAAAAAATAGTAATGTTCCTGGGATATGCTGGAGCCGATGGATTAGTCAATGTAGCTACAGTAATTTATACTTAGGAAGATTTATTTGTTTATGCCTATACTGTAGTACACCCTACCAGCTTTTTCATCACCAATGTTGTATTCTGATTCAAACTTGGTCACTGCCATTTTTTTATTTTAGCAAATTTTTTGAAAACAGGCAGTTCAATGCATAGGATTCAGCTGAAAAATCTTCCACACAAAAAATCAAGTGAACAGGAAGGCACTATACATTACAACTTCAGTTTAAATAAACCAATCAATGGTCTGTAACCTCAGCATGAAAGTTAATTTATGTAGAAAAGCAAATCAATGTCCCCTGAATTTTCTGGAAGTTTAACTCATGTTCTCAATGGGGATCATTGACACTGGATTTTTGGTAAGGATAACATAATATGTTTACCATTATAACCAGTTGTAAACAAAGATAAGGAAGAATTATTAGTATGCCTAGGCTCAAGAAATATCCTAAAATAAGTTTCAGAAGGGAATAATATGTTCAGTTAAATAGAAGTTACACTGAAATTAATATTTCATAGTACTGACACAAACAGGTGTGCCTTCCATAAGTAATTTTTCACATATAATTTATGTGGTGACCTTAAGCTGAAGTAAAACAGTCACCACTAACATGCTTGATTCTTCAAAAAGTGCTTGTTTTGTATGAAAAATTACTTTTCTTCTTTGTTGTCTTTGTCACTTTCTTTCAAAATTCAAGAGCAGTACTTGCAGGAAACAAATCCCATTCCTAGAACAATACTATCTTGTATTACACGTGCACATTCATGTGCAAGTATGACCATGCTACAGAGGTGATCAAACCATCTGGGAGTAAAACATGGAAAAAGGACTTCAACTGAACCCTGAACACCTATGAACTTGTAGATCGCAGCACTGATTTTGTTGTCCCAATTCACTTGAAGAAAAAAAAGAAAGTCTTTTCTTACTCTCACCTGTGATATGTGACTGGGCCAAAAAAGAAAGATGCAATTTCTTAATAGGTACAAATTACCAGAAAATTTAAAGGCAAATGAGAACTTTTTGGTTTTGGAAAAAACCTCCAACCCGAAAGACAAGAAAAATGTCCATGTCATATCTCTCAGATGTCATTTGTTTCTTTAAAAATCAGACACAACATAAATACTTAGATCAGAATGAGGCAAATGTATAGGTATATATGGACATATATAGAAATTTCATTAAATAGGCCTAAATCATCATTTTGTGCTTTTCATTACCCAGAAATATCTGGTGAAGCTGAGCTGCAGTCTGATCGAACTGAAGGCTGGAGAGAATTTATTGATTCCATTAATTACTTGTATTGATGACAGGAAAGGGAAAAGGAGCGTCATGCAATAGAATTTTGAAGCAGATTATGTAGAGAGTCCAGTAATATAAATATAGAAGGCAAACCATGTTGATTGCTTGAAAAATGTATTCAACCTGCACTGGAATGAACAAGCACCATGGCAATTAACCTTCGACAGTCATGTGAGCAATCGTTGCATAATGCAGGCTGTTGGACAGTGCTGTCAGCCTTGAAGAGAAGCAGTGCCATTGAAATGGTCACCCAGTGGAAATTCATCCTCAAGAATTTAAGCACTGCTTTAACTCTCAGTACCTCCGTGTTTCCTGGGAAAAAAAATGCTATGTCTGTATGAGAACCTGGGGAAAAATTTGTGAGCAGTACCCATCACACATTAGTTGCAGGGGTCATGCTTTGAGAGTGTAAGCATGCTGCTGAAGGCAGCACCTCTGAGTCACAGCCTTCATTGGAGCTGTGCTTCGGGACACACCATGTCACCAGCACTGCATTTGCCCACAGCAGTGGGATGCAGCTTCTCAGAATGGCCAGCCCATTCCAGTTAAAACTGAAAGATCTGGAGCTGAGCATTTAAATGAACAGACTATGGGTCCAAATTAAAAGCTGTCTCACTGAGTTACTCCTTAACTTCCAGAATCTAAACTCAAGACCAAGACGTTGTTTTCTTCTTCCTTGGCCTGAAAGAATGAAGAAGAGGTTACACACAGCATTACAAATAGGCCACGCTGAATTCCAAGAAGCCATACCAGAATTAATCTGCGACTTCCTACTCATTAAAACCAAACATGAAACCTTTCTTGGTGCAACAGTTTTAAGTCCCAAGCCATTGAGTGTAATATGTTTGTCACAGATAAAATAAAAGCACTGTTAGACAACTGTTACAAATCAAGTGATTTGTTAAAAAAAAAAAAAAAGAAAAGCAGCAGGGAAAGAAATTAAAAGATATAATTTATAGCTGTAAATCACCAGGTTTCAAAAACATAATGAAGGACTGCAAAAGTCACACCAGGTGTTTTAAATACATGAGGCTGGGGAGGGCTTGGTTAATAAGTGATGAAGTACTAATGAAGAAGAAGACAAATCTGAAGAACTAGATAACCAAAGAGACAAAAATCCTAAAAGAAATAAAGGGGGGGGAAAAAGAGGGAGGGCACCTATTTTCACAGAACAGTTTTCAAGTAAAAAGGGCAGTTATTCTCATTTAACTGATTCAGAAATAGTTAACGTAGTGAGATATAACAATGCCTAACATATTTTTGCTGACCCAGTATGCCTGCTGTCATTTCTACCCTAGAGGCATGTATTACCAGCTTGCTTCAAGCAATGTGTTTTCAGCACTCAGTTCAGACATTTGATGCATTCACATCCTGCAAATTTTGCAAATAAATAACAATTGCTAAAAAAAAATAACAAATCCTTAAAGTCCCACTTTATTCAATTTTAAATTTGCTTTTGAAATAACCTTCTTCTGGGTGAGTCCAGTTGGGCTCCATTAGCCATAAGAAAGACCCTGCACAATGTGACAAGACAAGCACAAATAAAAGACATGAAACAGATGTTTCTCAGATCACACACACACGCAAGAGGATTCAGATTTTCTTGCCACCCTGATGAGGCACTTAAATATTCTTTGCTGATGAGGAAAGCACCAGCAAACTGGGGGAGAAGAGCCACTGTCTGGAGATCCCCAGGCCAGCTCCTCTGCTGCTGCTCTGCCCTCTGCCACCTGCTTCATCCACATCCTCATGCCGGTGACTTAGTGACACAAGCAGTCCTCAGATTAACCTCTCTGCTTTCTTTCTTTAGCATTTACAATTGTCATGCAGGTGTTTTCCCTCCTGGATCTTTGGGCACTTGATGGTCCTCTTCCAAACACTCTCCCTCTGTAATATCATCATTCTTATCTCTTTGCAGAGTTTATTTCTGCTCACTTTTGCACCCTTTTAGTGCTCATGCTTTTCTGAGACAGTGTTGTGCAGCTGGGTGGGATCCAAGCTGGACCCTTATCTGCTAGGGCATCCCACCTAAACAGCATGGGTTACTGTGAGACAGGGCTTCCCTTTCAGAGCTGGTACTTCCACACAGAATGCAGATCACTTTTCTTGTGAGTGTCAGTGAACTCATACCTACATGCTGCTTATAGAAAGCCTATCCACAGTTTCCTTCACTATCTCAGCGGAAGTCAAAGACTTGGGAGCAACACAAGAATCCCTTATTAAGAGAATAAGAATTGACAGAAACCAGGCTGAACTACAAAAAAGTTTCTTGCTGAGATAGCAGGATGATTCCAATGCTTGAACTCAGGTTTTAGGAACAGCAAAATCAACATCACAGACAAAAAAGCAAAAGTTTTTTGAATAATACATACAATGGTATTATTTACGTTACCTGTCAGTGAAGACTATAAAAAATTCAAATGAGCTGTTTTAGAGAATTCAATTCTCTAGCAATAATACAGTCAAAATGATGAGAGATAGGAGTGGCTGTAATTTCTTCGTACTGACCATTTGACCCTCTCAGCTTCCTGATTCCTGACTTTTTTTAATGCCTACACTACCCCTTTTAATGCATTTTGTGGTTTTTCCTATAAAAAAAAACTCAAAAGGAACTTAAATAAGCGGAGAGAATAAAATCAATCACCTGCTACAGTTAAGAGGAATGAACCCCAAAAGATATACCAGTGTAAATGTAAATATGTGAAGAGAGTCCAGTGAACCTAAAATGATTCCATGAATTGGAGAAAAATTTCCAGAATCTCAGGATTTTATTTAGACATTACCTTTGAAATTACTGGGAAATCTGACAGCAAAATTTGTTCTCTTCTTAAATAAATGTATACTGGGAAGGCAGCCTGGGCGCAAACAACAACCTAAACCCAGTGTCATACTGACAATGTTCCCACTACTCAGAATTATATGCTCCCACTCCCAGGCAACAGCTGCTGGTTTTTGGCTTGTGGTGACCATGCGGCTTTAATATTAACTAAGAATTGCATAAAATAAAGGTGCAAATCCTACATACCAAAACCATCAGATCAAGTGCACATGCCAGTGAAATCAGAGAGAGGCATGATTCCTGTTTCTACCAGCACTTCTGCTCTGAAATGTAGTTAGAAGTAGATAAATGTATTTACATCATTCAGGATGATTCCTGCTTTTAGAAAATGAGTAGGACACATCAGTAGCTTCCTTCTCACAGGACTTTCTGGTTTTTAAGTGGGAGGCACACCAAAACCTTGTTGGCCAAAGCAAACCCAAAAAATTAATATATGGTTGAATTTACTCTTCCACCACAGTGGAGACATCTCAGATAAAGCACCTTAGATGAGTCTGAACAGTTATGCTTACGTAGCTCAAGTCTACCTGTACCTATTTATCACTGAATTGCCACAGGCAAGTGTATTTTTCCATGATTCAGATGAAGGCAACTACTTTAGTTTAGACTCAAGCTAGAAATTTCCAAAGCACTAAAAAATTTAGTTGAGGAAAGAAGAACACACTCAGGACAAAAAGTTGTATTCCATTTTATGGGAGTGAGAGACAGAGAAAATCCTTTTGTGACCTCCTTTTCAAAAGCACAGTACAGTAGCTAAGCATCAAATAACAGCTCAATAGGTTTGCATCAATGCAGAAAAATAATTGTCTGGGAAAAGTTATGTAACCTCAAACAAACAAGGTCAAAGATCAAGATATTTTTACCCATGGTCTGTAAGCTTCCCTACTGCACGAAGTAACTTCTTGGCTAGAAAAAACTCATCATCTTTTACTCATCATCATCTGGACACAAATGACCTATTATTTTAGCACCGATTAATTTTCCTTCCTGTTGAGCCTATTGAGAAATTCATTACACAGTCCCCCTGGTTATTTTACTTATCTGCACCAGGCATATCCATGAATCTATACTGACCAACCAAACTGTATTTCTGTATTTCACTAGACACTTAAAAGAGTTACTTTAAAAGAGTTACTTTTTGTTCTCTACTTGAAACAAAATTTCACGGGCCTATCTCAGTGTGTTTCACTGATTTGTCTTTTCTCTTTTTTTTCCTGGAATATGTAACTATTGCCCTTGTAACAGAAGCAATCCCAGCGCAGTTTATCTATGCCACTGGTTAAAATCCAGTTAGCAGCCAAAATCCTGATATGAATAAAAGACTGAACACCATGTCCTTGTAGTAGGATCTGTGAGTTTCAATTATTAACCTATTACAGATGCTCTATTAAATAGATCATTAATGTTCTCAGCAACCATAGTTGAGTCACCATCACATGGCCATTGTAACTGCACCTTATCTGAGGACTGATGCTTACCTGGCTCTACATATTACATCTTCAGGGCTGGTATGGGAAAAATTCTGGCACAATTTCCTTTTTCTCTGCAGTGTCTCAGTCAAAGAAGTTTTATTTTCCTTTTCCTGAGGTTTGCCATTTCTGCTTCTAAGCAACAGACTTCCCTGGTGAAATAGTGCCTTCCTTAAAACCAGAGTGTTGCCATCAGTTGGAGTGTGGTCAGTGTCTATTCTGCTGAGCCTGGGACTTCCCATTTGAATGTGTGCAGAGTAACAGGTGTTGTTGCAAATACTGGAGTTGAAGGACCTAGAACAAGGAGTATTTTTCAGTCTTTCAGATGGCCCTTATCAGGTTTGAGGCTACTCCCTTCGCTACATAGAAAACCCTTGTTTAAGCCTAGGGCTATGAGCCAACAGAAAGAAAAGTTTAGCTGACATGTTTGGAATGATGTCCCGGCAGTAATTTCCTACTACCTCCCTCCAAAACACGGATTCTGACAAACTGGAGGTGGGCCTTGGACTGACAGTTTAGCCATACTAATAGAGTAACATATGATACATTTCCAAATAATTAGAGTTCTCCTCACCACTCCAATTTGTGTGTTTGTATGAAGTGTAAGGCCACAGGACTCAAGCTTGAGAACAGGTACAATGAAATTTTTAGCCCATAACAGTGATCCATTTTCTATGCCATCTCCACCAAAACCAAATCCCATCTCAGTTTGTCATCATCTGACCCAAATTATCTGAAAACCTCAGATATGACCATCAATCTTTAAAACATTAATGTTCAGGTTTCCTTTTATATTTTAACATTTCTCTTGTGACAATAGTTTCAAGACCAAATACAAGTTCTCTGATTAACTCTGTATCAGATCCAATATCTTGTTACAAAATCCTACCTTTTCCCACTTGAACTCCTTTACTGAATAATATTGCTGCTGGCATTACTGACTCTCCAGTCCTAGCTACTATTAGTACACTAATAATTTACTATTAATTAACTATTAAGGAGGGAAAGCTGCTTTCACTGAATATCTTACAATAGCTTAAATAATTAAAATCCATTAAAAATTTTTATAGCTTCATAATTATCACTGCTAAATTCAGTGATACAATTGGTGAACAACCTAAATGGTCTCATACTCCACAGGTGCCACTCCAAAGAAAGTTTCAGTACTTTGCATAGAGCAGAACTCCATCGGGTTTGTCACTAAGGCAGCTGTGAGCTGGTACATCTTCTGGTAAGTGCTCCGGTGGTGCTGTTGGTAAACGGCTGTGCTGGGAAGTAGTATCTTTTCCTCACTGTGCTGGGAAATAATGTCTTCCTGGATGATAAATATTTCATGTCCACCCTGAGGAAAATGTTCAAGATTTGGGGCCTGGGAAGGACTGAGGCTCATGAACTGGGTGGAGGCTCAGGTGACAGGTAAAACCTAATAAAGCAATTCAGTTAACTAATGTGTGTGGTTAATTAACCTGAGCACTGTTTGTACAGTCTACTTGTGGATATTTGATGTGTCCTTTCTTTTATATAGAGACACTTGATAATCTCAGTGGATGTTCAGACAACAAAATATTTTGAATACTGTGAGCCAGAGCTCTTCTAAGTTAAGAAAATGCTACTTTGAGAAGATTTTAAATACAGATATTTGCATATATATACATGTGTGTATATATATATATATCCCAGATATCTCTCAGGGGAACACTACACTGTGATAACTTCTACAGCTAAAAGTTTCAGAGCTTTGAGTGAACTGATTTTATGATGTGTATTCTCTAGTGGTCACTGACATGTGGAAAGGTTCTGCTCCTACCTACATCTTTCTGCACATCAACCACAAGAAATGGCAAGTTCTCTCTTGTCCATGATAAGTGTTTTGTTGTCAGTCCAGTATTTGAGAGGGCAAGAGGAGTAGGCTGGGGGACTAAGACCATCTGCAACCAAGCTCAGCTTTCTTTTTGACTCTACTTACAGTTCACTGGTCATTTCCAGAATACCAGCAGTCACCACATGGAGATCTTCCAAGTCCAAAGCGTCTGCCCTCAAGCCCTCTCTGAATGAGCTAGCCTGCAAGGTGACAACCCCATGACAAGTGGGTGCTTCTCCTCTCTCCCAGTGCCTGATCCAGCCCCATAGAGTCCAGCAAGATGCTGGAATTTGACCTGCCTTTGCTCTGATGCACCACGCAGCATGGAGCACCCTGGGAGGGGATCTCTGCTGACAACAAAAGTGCACCAGCTTTTGGGGCTAGGCTTGTCCTGTTTCTCCAATTCAAGCTGTAATTCTCTTTTAACAGAAATAAGTGTCTCATACATTTTCCCTGGCATGCAGAGGTTATTACCTTGTCCATTCAATTCCCTAAAGCAAAAAGAATGTACAATATAGATTCTATGATACAGAATCTATAGATGCTAGATTCTATAGTTTCAATGATAATTTTTGACATTTCATGGTACATTAAAATACTGAATTTGTAAGCAGTAAACAATAATTACATAAGGCGAGATAGAGAATAGTTTCAATAATGTGCAACCATGTACCCATGGCAAGGAAAAGGAATTTATACCTTTAACGGGTCAAACTGTGCAGCTGAAAGATCATCACAACTACATTTCAGCTGAAAAATATATGTTCAGATGAAAAATTGGCATTTGCTCTGGCCCCTTGAGGGCCAGGAACCTCTCATGTAGCCACTGGCCTGATCATCCCTTATTAAAGCATTTGGACTGCTCATCAATTATTTTTCCATAACAGTAGTTTCAGGGTATGTTTACAGTACAACTGCTGGAAACTTTCATTGAACAGATGATATAGAGTGAGTTACTTTTAGTTGATTTAGCTACACGGAAAATTTATGCTTTGCAAATCTAATTCAGATCTGCCCAGCTTGACTTGATCACTAACATAAAGACAGCTGCTTACTACAGTTGTCTTAACTCCAGCTGCATATTTTGTCTGCTAAAGTAGTAATTATAGGTCTTGAAAAAGCAAGGGAGGAAACAACAATTATATGGATAGAGAGGGAAGATATTACAGACGAAATTCAGATTTTCCCACATCACCTAACCTAGAAGCCTAGCAATAAAGCATACAATGCATACAGTACCTCTCTCCAGACCTGGGCTTAGCCTTAAACATTTCGTGTCTTTTGGGCTGTCTGATGCTTGCATTCATGTCCCCTCATCTCTCCTCTGAAAACAATATAACCTGATGGCAGTTTTTCGGGGTAGTTACACTTTGAAAAAGACAATTCCCTTTGTTTTATTTTGGTGATGTACCTGCTTAATCTTAACTGGTCTTTAGGGATTAAAATACAGCACTCTGAATCTCTGGTGTATCTGTAAGACATGGAGAAGACAGTCTGCTCTTAATGAAAACCAAAAGGAGATGGTTTAGATGTCCTCACTGATACGTAAGCGATAGAGCACAATTTTCCCAAGCTACTTCTTATCAGTGGAAACACCTAGACAGGAAGGTTCTCACGCTTTCTTGAGCTGGGCATTACTCAGATGCCCTGTAAACACTAGAATGGAGACTACAGAGCACTAGAAAGGCAAAGCCTTCCTGCACTTCTCCTGAGACAGGATAGCATAGTGGTGTGTGGATTCTAAAGTATTCAGTCAGAGACCTTTGCTAATGCTTGCTTTCTGGGTTGTCAGAAACCACACATAGCACTGCTTATGTCTTGCATACACCATCTATCTTGCACACAATTTCACTCTGCTTTTTTGGGAGCCACACAGGTTCTTGACATGGATTCTGTCTTCCAGCTTCTAACTCCCCCTGCCAAGCACTTTTTTAAAGATTAAATAATGCTTGCCAGTGTATACAAGCAAACAATTAGCCACACAAATTTGGCGCAAGCAAGTGTAAGACCACATCAACAGTGGAGACAAAGTCTGGTTTAATCATTAAAATGTGTCAAGTGTGGGTTCAGCAATTGTTTTTGTTCAACAAACCGTACGATTTTATTGTGTGGTTAGCCTTCCCAGGTCACGGATTGAGCCTAACTCAAGCTTTAATAAAAGGCACAGCTTTTGTGACAAAATGGAGGACCATCTCCCTGTTTTTAACTCTTCTCCCCTGCTCTGGTCTTTTCTCACAGATGAGGACTGAATGACCCACCATTTTGAGACTTCACTGCATTGAAGACACAGCTAACATTGTATTGAGGACTAAATACAGTTAATTGAGGACTAAATGCAGTTAGCAAGGTGGTTGTGCGTCTTCCCAAAGATAGCAGCAAATACGTTACGGAAATTAGGTTTGGCCTTCCAACTCTTGAGGTTGTTTTGTATTCTGTCGCTTCAGATGCTTGTGTATGTATCATTCTCAGCTGGCCCTACTACTTCACCCAGCAGCTGGCCATTGCAATCCACTTGACTAAACTTTTAGCTACAGCAGTGTTCCTGGGATTTTGATTATGACTTAATTCCCATGCAAAAAGTGAAACAAGGAAAAGTTTCCCCATGGTAATTTGAGAAGCAGTCTTGCATCTAAATGAAGTTATACCCAATGCTAATGAAAGAGCATTTGAAACCAAAGGGTAACCAAATGCCTCGGGCCATTTTATCATCCGAGGTACACAGGAGTAAATATGAAAGGCCTCTGATGTAGATTAATAGGCATCACAGGTATGTAAATGATGTCTCAATTTGGCACACTACAACTTACTTGCTCTTAGATTTTAAAACACCCTAAAGTGCAACTTTATAACACAAGAAAAACTGTTCTCAATTCTCTAAAAAGATTCCATGTCATTTTAAAATAAAGTTAATTAGAAAAGAAACCTTTTATAAATAAAATAAATACTTTATATATTAAAGATCAGAGATCACTCGGAAAAATATCTTGCTTCATGTTTCACTCAGATAAGAAATACTAGAAATACTACCAGAAAAAGACCCAAAAAACTAAGGCATCAGTTTGTCTTCTCATTTTTCCTAGTCTGCACTGATGCCATCCTAGAGCTCCCAGGAGTCATAGTCTGGTTTATTGAAGCCTGTGTGCCTTTACTTACTACTTTTCTTGTAACTCCAGCTCCTTCACAAAGAATGGCATCTAAGAACCTTACCTTAAAAAATAACTGGCTAGAATTGTATATTGGCAAGTCAAATAAATTTTACCACCTCCAATAAGCTAAATGCAGGTTTTCTTATGACCAAGTGTTTCATCCCTTTTCCTTTATTAGGGGATCTTCCCTGCTCAGGCCACACATAGGCTTCTGGGCACAGCCTCACTACTCCTCTAAACTTACATGAAAAAGATTCTCAGTGCATTGACAGCAGGTCTCTGAAACAAGGACTCTCCACAAAAAAAGAGCTATTGAATTACATAACTCATATTCTGCAAGGCACCATCCCCACATCCCACATGGGAAAAATAAAACAGTGCAATAGGCAGGATGCTGTTTCTGAGGTTGTACCTTACCCTAGAAGTTGCTTATGCACACACAGAAAGACGGATTCACATGGAGGTTTTACATGTCTCTTGGCCTTTTCACTTTCTGGCTGTAAGTTAATGGGTGTGAGAACAACGTCAATATGTGCCACTTCAAGAACAATGTTTTATGTAACTCAGATTAAAATTTAACTGGCCTGTTTCACTATTCAGTATGTGCCTTTTCAATGGGATCCGATAAAGATCAGTTTTGCTGGAACTTGTTTTCGTACTTACAAAGTAACAGCTTCCCTGCCACTGGCACTTGGAGCAAAACTAGCTGCAAAATCTGCTGCATTTGAGAATGAAGTAACATGCTTACTATGGTTTTATATGTGAAATAAACATATGGCCAAAAAGGGGCTGGAAGGATTTCTAGTGCAGTGTCAGTCGCCAATCTTGCTTTAGTTGCACTGTAACACTAGCTCACCTCCAGAAGCGAACTGCTTTACTGGCCTGGCAACCACAAATAGCTGTCAGCTACTAAAGGATGGCTGAAGCAGCCTGAAAGTGCAACTGAAAACCTTACTCAGCTCCATGTTCACATAATGGACTCCTATCACCAAGAAAGTTCAGCCCTCCAAGCTGCAGTTGAGGGACTGGCATGGGAGGAAACAGGAGAGCTGCAAAATCTTCATTTAAATTGTGGAGAAACAGATGATCAGCCTTCAGCTCCATTAAATCTCTTATCTTGTTTAAACATGTGCCTCTCACAGTGTTGGAAAAAGGTGAATTTATAGAAAGCTGGTAGGTAATGATATTCTGGGTGTACTTTAACTGCAAGCAAGCCTCAAAGACAGCCCATGCATCTCCTGATAACAACCTGTCATTTCTTCAAGAAACAATTCACTTTCTGAATTAATTCACACATGCATCAGCCCAGTCCACTGGGAATTCCTGCGAGCTCCTATCAATGACAGCCAAGACTGAGGTCTTTGATGGCCCCTTACCTAGGATGAAGCATGCCTATAGCAAATAAGCCCCAGCACAGTTGCATATTTTGATATTAGTCTGTTTAACATATTTCAGCAGCAAGCCACAAGAGCCAGATACCCAGAGCTGATTATGAAACTGTCCTTGAAGACAAGCATTTAAGACATCTAGGAGTTCAAGACCATCCAACTTCAAATTTCAGATCTTTGTGGAAAACTCTTAAGATGTTATCAAAGTATGACGTGGCACTGGGTTTTAAACTCCCGTTAATAAATAACAGGAGAATTTGTGATCACGCACAAATTACTTTGAAACTAAGTTGAGGAAGGCAGTTTTCAGAGGAGACACCGAGTTCTTACCTTGCACAGCACTCACAGCACCATGCATACCTGTGTATATTCAAGATTGCCACAAAAAACCTGGTTATAAATGTGCAAAACAAAAGTACTTACGGGTATTAAGTACATAGTTTTCAAGAGGACTGCAAAACCTATGAAAATGCACTGTACGTGCAGGCAGAAACCTATGTCTTTCTCCTAAAACCTTTATGCCTTTCCTAACCCTTTAGAAAAAACTTCATATGGGCTTTCTTGAAAGGCTATCAGAAAATAAGTAGAAGCAGTACCCTTATTGCTTTCATAGCAGAGGTTAAAAAGATCAGTTCCTGGCTTCTCATAGAGGTAATCATTACAGATTTTTTTTTTTTTTTAAACCTTGAACTACTCTTGAAAAGCTAAAAATAGCAAATAATTTTGCAAGGGATAAACTTACAGACAGCGAGAGACTTTTCATTCTCTCTATTAATAAGTTCTGTGAAGGATATGGTTTTTTTGAGGCATATTTTTGGAAAGCATCTATCCCTATGGATATTTTTAAAGGCACGTTTTTATTTTAAAACGTTCATTTTGTGATGGCCACTATCAAACATTTTGGATTTAATGCATATTTTGTTGAAGCTTGTGGTTTTCAATAAAGTTCAAAAGCATTAAAAACAGGGTCAGAAAAGGGTAACTCTTCAAGCTACTGCTATGTGGTTTTTTTGCTTGGAAATACATCAGTGTAGACATTTAAAATATACCAGAAGTTAAAATAACATTCTCCTGATTGAATAATTTCCATTAGGCTGCTGATCTGAGTTGAACACCAACAACAAGCTCCAGTGGTTGTTTACTTTGTAGTGTTTGAGTTCTCTGCAACCCATGCTGGTTGAGATTTATCTTGATTCTCTAGTGCTATCTAGTGGCTATTACTGAAAATTATTAATGTGTGTAAATGTAGCTACACTAAAGTCAGCTTTTATCAACCGATCTACGTCCTTCTTCCAGGGCTAGTCAGACTTCAAGGTGTGCGTGTGGGGCTGGGCAGTAGAGCCAAATAGCCTCCCCCACAAAGCTTCAGTGCCCAAAGCTCCCAGGCTAAGTGCCCAAGCTGAAACCAGCAGCTGACTGCACAAACACCTTGCGTCTTGGTTTTGTAATACAAAAGAAATACTCACAGAGCCACCTCCAGGCCTATTTGTGCCTGAAGAGGTGAACACTTCCCTTCTTCTGCTACGTGTTAATTTAACTTTCTCTTCTTCTGTTAATTCACTTCACTTTTGAATTGGAAGCTCATACTAGGGCAGTCGCAACAATCTTTCAATATAAAGTACACAGGCTGCCAGGTGTCAATAAATACCTTTGTCTCCTTGATGCTGGCTGCCCAACATTTCAGTTTGGTTCATCTCCTCCTCGACACTGAGAAGGAAATCAATCCAATTCAGGTTGCCACTTCTGGCTTGATCAGAGATTTGCTAGCTTGGCCAACAGATTCAAGGTTTAAACTCAATTGTGAGTTAATAATACATGTACATGAATTTAAACTATCAGTAAAGTAAAACTGAGTATAGTTCCTCTGTGTAACAATCCTGTGAATGTGAGGTCTTTCACATGGGCCTAAACAAACGTCTTCTATCGGTGAGGAAGTCTGGAGTGTATTCATATTTCATGAGGTGATCTTAGTCCCCCCCAAACACAGCATCAGTAGCCCAGATCCAAACATTTCTCACCTTCAAATAGGACTTCATGGTCCTGAAAGCACAACCCGGAATGTGTTCCATTCTTCAACTTAACAGGCTAATAGCAAAGATGTACATTTCACATTAGAAAAAGGTTCATTGGGAATCATAGTGTAATGGAGAAGAAACATATGTCTCTGCTGCAGTTTTTCCTGACATTAAAAAAGACCAAATATCTACTGTATTTTTAAAAATCCTTTGAGAGCATAGGCATTAAAAAAATAAAAAATAAAAAGAAAAAAAAAAGTATTAGAGTGCCCATATTAATTTCTTCCATAACAAAAAAAAAAAAAAAAAAAAAAAAAAATCCCTGGAATGAAATACCTGCAGGCCAACAGCAAGCACTTACATAGTATTATTTCCAGATCTACACATACACACACATGCATGAGCACACACACAGCCGTTGACATCCTCCGCTTACACATAATTTCCTCCCCCAGCATAATGCACACACCAATCAAAAGAATTGGGAGCAGAACTGCAGACAAGAATGGTTTGGCTGCTGGCAGAATAACTAGCTTTGAAGAGACTTTGACTTAGAGTGGAAAGAAGAGAATGTATGACAGCAAACAGTAACATGTTAATGAGCTACTTCTACCATTTGTTAATATTCCATAAATCTGCACGTAAAGCAAAGGTCCAGTTATATTTTTTTCTTCCAGCTCTAGCAACCACAATAGGAAAAAAGCGTTTTTGCAGAGGGAAGACCATATACACAGAATTCTGATGGTCAGCTTCCACTGAACAAACAAAAGCCAAATTCTTCTGAGAGAGATAAAGCACAGATTGAAGAGAGTATGCTTAGTCACAATAGGAAAATCAGCTCAGACCAGGAGGGTTCCTACCTTGTCTCAAGCAACTGTCCCTCCTGCCCAGATTTATCCTTATTGCAAAGGCTTTGTTTATTTACCACAATGGCAATCACTGCTGTCATTCAGTGTTGTGAAAGAGGCTGTAAAAACCTCTCCAAAAAGACTGTATTCACAAACATTTTTGTGAAATAATCAACATACGTATTTGGTTAGAAACGACCTCTGAGTCAACACGAACAATAAATCTGAGTGGAGTACTTCTCCTTATGCATAAGCTTGAAAAGGGAAGTACCCAATAGAACTGGAGATAAAGATAGAACAAATTCAGGTCTTCTGCATGTTATTTAAACGAAAGTCAAGGTGCCAAGGCTACATCTTTTCCAAACCCCCTCCAGTCAACCAGACAGCTGATTTCCAGGACTGCAAGTGAGGTTTGTGGTACACACTGGTACTCAGGACTGAAAGTACCAGTATGCATCAGTCCCATCAAGGAGTCTCTCTGGAGCCTGCTGAACCCAGAGGTGAGGTGCTAACCACCACATCTGTCGGAGAACAGCCACTTGAGCTTTCATCTGCCTGGGACCTAAAACTCATAAATTCTCATACAGATAGCAACCTACAGCTATTCTCACAAAACACTGCTGGACCTTAGTTTTCAATCGGTATGACTTTCAAGAGAAATGGCGGAGCTAGGCCTTCTCTTTAGACTAAGCTTTCCAGGACATGGCAATACAACTAGTATTACCATTTAGATGCATGTGAAAAGAAGCTGCAGATGCAGCAGATATTGTCTGGTGTTTAAGATCACCATGAAACAACACCAATTTACTACACTTAATGTGTAACTTGTCTTCCTTAAATCCCCAACTACCAAAATTGAAGTCTCAAGCCCAGATTACAGGTTTGGAGTTGCTTGGATTCTCCAAGGGAATTCTAATATTAACATTTTCCTTCACTACTTATATGTGGGTATATTCATCAAACCCAAGAAAAGTTATGTATCTGAAACACTGATTTTTTTTTTTTTTTTTTGGTATCTCAAGGGTATCAGAAGCATAACACCTTATTTGCCCTTCAGAGGAAGTCTACACTTGGGGAAAAATAAAAAATCTGGGAAAAAGAGTTAGTGTGAACTTACCTAAAAAAAAAAGACAAAAATATGAACACTAGCACTTTTACCCTTCTTCTGGTCTTGGTAACAGTAACAAAGGTTAATGGTTTTCCCATATGACAATCTTTTATTATCACCTGTCCTCAGTGGTTTCTGTTACAAACAGGAATTCTAGTGAACACTGGCTGCTTTAACCATTGTATTGCATTGATATACATCTATATAGAGACATAGATATAAATATATGGATATATAGATATATATCTATATAGATACATAAATATGTATCTACAGATATATAAAAAACCCTCAACTGCAATACTGGTCTTTCAACAGATGCAATCACATTAGACAATGAGTAAGGAATACACGATTTTCAGCCAAAACAAACTGTATGTGTTTTTGACAGTTTCAGATAAACATTCTCCTACAAGAGACTACAATTTATTATCTACTAGCTACCCAAGTTGCTGCTCCCACTGCTTTTTGTAAAATTCCCAATAATATGAAACCTTGAAGTGCTGGAGACAGTGGCTTTGGCATCCCTGTGATGAGGAGGTACTTGAAAGTTACAGCTTGCAAAAACCTTTCATGTGCCTCAGCCTAAGTTGCCTGTGTGAGGTGCTCAAACAAGAAGCTTAACTAGTGTGCAGTAGTGTAGATCTGATAATGCATCTTTTAAATGTACCCCATGGTCTCAGTCCTCTGAGTCCTGGTAACATGCCCTCCTCTGTGGCTATGGACAGCAAGGAGCATAAACAAAACACTATGAAAATACACCAAACTGACACTCTGCTGTTGAAGAGTGCTGAGAGACTCAATATCCCACATCCCACAGAAATACTCAAGAAGAACATTCACTTTCTTTAAGGTATAATGTCTACCTTGGTCAGTCAAAGTATACTCTTAATTAAACTGAATTCACTTAACAAAGTGTAATCTTTGTTAATAAAATGCCAAAGGCTGAAATACCACAAAATACTAACAACTGCTAACAAATTCAAAGCCTCCCCTCTTACACAAAAAACTCTTCCTTGTCTGTCTACAGAAAAACTGTACATATAACTGCAAGCACTTAAAAAATCCAGCATATTACTTGCAGCTACAAAACCAGGTAAGTTGTTTATGTATGTGATTCAAACATGCCCTCCATGTAATAAAAGAGGTGATATATTTAAACTACTTATATGAAGATCAAAAACAATGGACTGACTAGAAAGCAGTCTGAAGAGCAAGTATGGGAAAACCTGCTTGGCTCACTTTCAAAAACCAACTTGCTCCTGCAACTTAAAAAAAACCATCTTCAGTGGAAAATTAACAATCTAGTTTGGAAAATTCTGTTATTTTCAACTCACATGTATGCAGCTTTTAGAATTAGTGTCCTACTAGAATTAAATTTCCTTTCTACTGAAATAAGAGAAGCAGCATCTGTATTTTTTCTATCTATTTCAAACAATCATTTTCTTGGGGAATAGAAAGCTTAGGAAGATGTTATGACAGGAGAATAAAAACATAGCAAAAAATAGTAACCTCAATCTACTTAGGCATCATCTTCCATTAGGTGTGCTCTTCTCAAGTGTTTGAAATGGACCTTCTTACCTGTCATTGTTACCATATCTGTGAATACAGGTGGCAAAACTTCACAAGTTAATGCATTATCCTGCAATATCAGCTATGAACTAAAATACATTATATTCAAATCTATGTGTCTGTTGCGGAACACACATGATGACCAGTTGAAAGAGAAGAAAAATCCACACTGCAAATGTTGAATATGTTAAGGACAATACTGCTTACAGTTTTAATAACATTTGTAAATCAAGCGAAAACTTTATTCTTAATAGCTTCAAGTGGAAGCTTAAGACAGAAATGCCCTCTCCACAGGAATATTTTAGATGCCTCAAGCTATTTGTTTATAAAAAGCAGAAAAAGTGTGTGTAGGAATCTAACAAATGCCCCTTTCCAATGTCACTTCCACTATGAGGTAAGGCTTTCTTTGCAATACACTATTAAAAATACTAAGTTCTTTCACATTACTTGCAAGTCTCCATCAGCAAAACATTTTCTTGACACTTAACAACAAAGGTGAAAACTTTTTTCTTCGTCTAGGTCTATGACCATACAGCTTTTTTTTTCTTACAAAAAGGCTGAATAGAGTGAAGGAAAGGGGATCAGCAATAGCTATTAAATTCCAGCCCTTCTCCCAGCTGGGAATTAACAATACTACTACTTCCATAAAGCTAACCCAGAAATAAAATCCAACAGAGGAATGAACAGAAAAGAAGCCATGCCAACGATACCTGCTGTCAAGAAATGAAATATGTGCATTCCTATGAATCACCTGTCCTTTGTCCAGACCCATGCTTTCAAGAAGTCACAGTCCCTTTCATTAATACCGCTCTAAGCTTAAAGAGCTTTTCATTAATACCACTCTGATTACCACTCAGCATTGAATAGCTGAGAGTTAAGCAAAATTTAATGAAATATCTCTGGATATCTGATCAGAGAATAGGATGGAGCCTTTAAGATACCAGACCCTTCAGTTCCAAACCTGTCAACACAATCACATGGAAAAAATGTAACCAAACCCATAACACTTGGTAGAACTGGGCCTTAGTACCTAGCACCTTACAGGAATAACCCCTGTGATTGGAAAGTTCTGTTGAATACCAAATGATAAAGAAAACCAAACATCCTAAGCCTGCAGAGTTTATTAGTACATGGTCCAGTGCATGGCAGCCACTAAGCAGTGGTTATGCAACAGTGTCCTGGCATGAGGCTTGGGGGAGATCCTGTGCTCTGACTCCCCAACTCCATGGCTCACTGTTTTTGTCCCTCATGGCAAATCCCATGCCTGAAGGAATGCTTTTTTAACAGACTGAACAATGATTATTGTTGCGACAAAAAAGCAAGACAGCTTCACAGTTTCATGAGTTTGCTAAGTGAAGATAAAATCTTTTTTTAAAAAAGCCAATTTTTAGCAGATGCTTTAAGGTTCATATAAAGAGTAATGCCTTTTTTTAACTAATAAATAGTTTTGGATTAATCTTTTGCAACAGAATGAACAACACAAGCATGCCATTGCAAAGCAACCAGCAACACACCCAGAACTTTACTGCATCATGACAGTTTGAAATTTATTAATTTATATCCCCCATTGTGACACAAGAGCAGTAACAAAATAGCTGTACACTACTTCTTTTACAAATATAGATACTATTTAAAGTGACTTTACATACTCTAATGTAGGCATTTATCACTCTATGCAAGGAGTAAGTATAAAAGCAATTCAATAACAGCACCATCCAGTAATGGTACCATCTGGTTTATTGCATCTTAGCCTACCACAGCATAACTTCTAGAATGGTTAAACAGACAAAGAGAGTGAGTTTTGTTGTTAGTTCACTTACATGTAGCTATTAATTTGTTAATACTATTTGACAGACACTACTAATACTGCTTTTGTGACCCACTAAAACAAATGCTAGTCTTTTGTATTATCCCCTAATAATGGCCTGACCATTGCCTGCATTTTCAATTCGTATTTCTCTTAAGTGGTAACTGACATGGTGGCCTTCTTGCTAAAATTTTATTTTTGCTAATTAACACAAAGCACCTTGCTGCTAAATAGCATACTAGTTAGCCTGGTATCTTCCTCTCTCAAAAGACCCAGCTAGATCTTTTTGCAGGAAAACGTACCATGGGAAAAGCATGCTTTATCTGCCAGATTCCTAAGAGCATGGCAGGCAAAGGCAGGCAGGTTACAGTCAGCTAAGAGTTTCATTGAGTGCAGTTTTTAGATAATGTTTTAGTGATGAGAAAGTGATGAATTTATTGACCATGCTGCTGATCATAAAACAGCTCTATGGTTGCATTGTACTTACTAGACACTGTCTTGTATTTGTGCCTTTAAAATTAATATCCCCAAAACAATAGTTGTAGCTGTCAAATCTCTTCTGCTCATTACTGATGCAAACCTTCACTGCTGTCTTACTACTCACGTCCACTGTGAGGAATTTTCAGGTCTTTATCATCTTCAAGCCATTACTCCTGTTTTTATCCCTCGCCAGTTCAAGAAGGATTCTACCTTTGCTGCTATTGATAATGGCAGCAACAGCATGACATCAACTTCTTCTACAGTGGCCTAACAAATATCCAGACATCTGCTGGCAGCTAAGCAGATCTGCTCTGAGCAGTTTGTTCACGGCTCTGTTTCAAGCAGCTTGCAGAAATGTCTGCACTAAGCCTGTAGGTAGACTTGTCTGTTGGAAGAGGACAACTTTTGCTTACAGACACTTCATATTAGGAAGGTTGTTTTCACCCATATAGACTATAAAATACTACTATTATAAAAGCCTAGTTCTAATACTGCAGTTGCTGGACATTTTCATTCACCAGGAATAGTTTCCACTAGTAACGGATTTTTCGGCCCTGAGCACAAAACCCACAAACAAAACAAACAAACAAACAAACAACAAAACAACCATCACCATCAACAACCATCCCCTCAACTAATCAAACCCTCACACCTGAGCCAAAATGAAACACAGTTTTCTTTTTTTTTTGGATACACCATGTCTTAATAAATTTACATATACAAATAGACAAGCAAAATATCCCACCCAAGTCACTAGCCTAGCTTCTTCTACTTAAGCATCACGAAATAATATGATAATAGAATGGTTTGGCCTGGAAGGGACCTTAAAGATCATCTAGTTACAAAGAACCATCTAAGTCTATTAACTATCTGCCTCCAGATCACATACTTTTCCTCTTATCTCCCAAATCTCTTTTATTAATTCTTTCTTTCTTCAATACCCTTATTCCTGTTTTCTGACTACTGCTACCCATGCAACCCCCTTATTGACTTGGTGAATTTATCATTTTTCCAAAGTTATTCAAATATCCAAAGTCTCTTACCTAAAGAGAAATGTTTTGTTGTGTGGTTATAAATGTGGTTATTAATTCTTTTCCTTTTTCCTGGCAACTTACTAATAGGAAAAAATATCCTCGTGTTTCCATAGTTAACATAGCCTCATCCCAGTGGTCTGACAGGAAGAGAAGTACTTCTAATGTATAGGAAAATATGGTTAAATGTTACTTTTCTTCAGTGTTGTAACACAGTCCTGTGAGGATGAAAGAGCAACACTACACAAACATTTCCATTTACTATGTGGAAAGTAAATAATATTGTCTTATTGACCCTAACCCTTCAGGCAGCCATTTCATGACAATATAGTCAAAGTGACTGTTCCTTTTGTCCTTTTCAGAATGGCAACTGCTTCCTCATGGGTGACCCCTTCTAAACTCTGCCCATTCACAGCAATTATTTGATCCCCCCTCTTGAGGCGTCCATCTTCTGCTGCTGCACCCTGAAATGATAAAAAATATATCTGCAGACTCATACATTTCTTTCTCATACTGACACACAGTCCTTAAAGAAAACCCTCTACAACATTTTTGATTTTTCAATGATACAAATAAAGTCAATTGTTGTAAAGACTCCTAATGCTGCACTATGCCCTGCCCTAAGTTTCACATCTAGAAATTGGACCTACATGATTGTTTTGTTCCCTTAACACTGTCTTTCCAGCTAGTATAACATTTAAACCCCAGTTATCATAACAGTAAAATTTTTTAGACCTGAAGAACTTTTCAGTAAGTGGTGTAAAAAATTGAGTCAGTACAAGACAGCTTTATGCTTTTATTTACCATAAAAATTTAGGATTCCTGATTCCCATTTTCTCTGACTCTCTCCTATTTCCTAGAGCAGCCCAAACTATCAAATCCAGGTCAACACCTGAACTTCTTCAAAGGTCCAGTCTAAATTAAATAAAACAGTTCCCTCTACTACCTGAAGTAAACACACATTTTTAAATACAAGGCAAGGGAGCTGTTTTTCTAAGTATTTGCACAATTCCAGTCTCGAGAGGTGGACAAGACTCTGCCATAGGCTGAATCACATGTATTTGGAAATTCTCAATCTTTTGAAGATTACAGCCTTCAAATGCTGCAAGCACCTTTTGATCATCATTTCCACTAAAAAGGAAAAGCTGTGAGAAACTGTAACATTCTTTTGACTGCAAACCCAAGCCATGATTTAGAATAATAACTACAGTCAACTAATAAATTAATTGATTGAACAAATCTACACCTACCTTTGCAAACACTGTCTTCACATAAATGGGTAAGTCTCCATGGGGACTGCCATACCCACCCACAATACTAAAGCCAAGGCCATCTGGTCCTCTGTCCAGGGTAATGGTCTTGTACTGAGGAGGTCTAAGAATAGGGAAAAGAGTATGCTGTCTGAATTTTGGATTTAACATGTAGAATATTCAGCAAAAAACATTAATCCTTTTAAGCTAACCAATACATTTCCCTTTCGGCTATAACGGTAAATACTTTCATTAAAAAGAACTGGCTATTTCAGTTCATGTAAAACACTGTACACTGTCTAATACCTATGTTATTATATGAAAGTAGCTATTTCAAATACACAGTTTAGGACCTAGTTATGGCTGCTATGTACCACCAACAGTGCTTACTAGTGAAGTAGAGAGGCAATGCCAGTACCGCAAGATTCCATAGCATCTACTTTAAAAATCCTGTAATGTCTAAAATTAGGTCAAATAGTTTATGCTATTAAGTTATGCTTATTATAGTTAATAGTTAAAATATAGTTAAATATTTTATATAGTTAATAGTTAAAAATAGTTATGCTATTTTACTGCTTCTCTCCTAACAGATGAATGTGTATTTGTATGTACATGTTCATACAGATCATTTATAGGTGTATTTCCCCACATATACTTTGCCTGCAAGAAATTTTGGAATTCTACCTTTCAAAGCAGATATAAGTGGCTAAAGAACCCTGTTTTCTCTTTCCCCATTCCTAAAAGAGAAATGGCTCAGATTTATGACAGAGTTTGAGGCAAAACTTGTTTACATAATGCACATTGCAGAATACCAGAAGCAGGATACCTTGTATACCAGAAACATCTGATACTCCTGATTGCCCAGCACTAGAAGGCACACTACAGAAACACAGATGCCACAGTGGAAAGAGACTTTTGGGGTGCACCCCGCTACCCAATATCAATGAAACAAGGGAGGCTGTAGAACAAATCAAATCATATCATAACTGTACAGGGTCAAAAAAATTTGCAGCACAGCAAATTGCATAATGAAAAATGCAGAAAGGACCTATGGTCCACGGGTCCCATGTACAGCAAATATGTTAATCATGATTAAGCCAAACAAGTAATCCATTATTTGCTAGAACTTCTAAGGTTTATATGTCGAGTACCACCTGAAGTAACAGGCTACAGAGGCTGAATGTTCTATAGTTACTGACCCTAAATCATCCTGAAAAATGCCGGCTGAAGTTAGTCCTGCAAATGACAGACTGGACGTAGGTGGATCCTGCTGCTGACCAGTTATGACACTCACTTCTCCTCCAGCTACAACCTAGGAACAGAGGTCATAAACCAGTGAAGTAAGAATGCTGACACTAAAATAATCTGTTCTAGCAGCTGGCAAAACAGTATTCAGAAAATATTCAAAATGTCACTGAGGATTTTTTACCTGCAATTCAATAGTGCCTGAAGCATTTTTTAAGATATTAACAGCTTGGGAATGAGTCATGCCCTCAGTAGATGTTCCACAGATGCTAACAATCCTGTCCCCAACCTACAAAAGAAAATGTAGAAAATCTAACCTAGTTACATAGATTTATTTGTCACTTTCAACAGCAGCAGGTCTGTGTATTTGCATTTAGCCATGTTTTATCAGTGATATTAGGGTAGGGAGAAAGACAGAAACAAATGAAAATTCACACTAAATTTCCTCTTGAAGGCAAATAATCTTTGAACTACAAAATGACCTATTACAAAAGTAGGCAATTCTACATCAGAATTAGCGAATTACACCAGTTTAGTGCAATCAGTGTAAAAAGTAATGGTGCTTTACAGAATTATTCCTAAAACCCTAGAAATACACAACATTTTAAAGAAGATTTTGCATGTCCTGAAGACAGACAGACTGAAGTAGCAAATTATCATCAGAGATTCTGTTTGAATTTATCTGTGCATTTCCCAAGAAACCTGAGTCAAATTCAACCACGTTTGATGCAGATTGGACACAATACACATTTAAGTACAGTAACAGACAAAATCTCCCACTCTAACTCAGAACCTAAAAAGTACTCTTCTCTCTATCATATGCAAAGGAAACACGAGAGATAAAATATCCTGCATGCCTGTATTTGCAGTAATGACAGCCACACTCAGCAGTGGCACTCATTTAAAGAACACATCCTTCTGAACCACTTTCTATGCTTTTCATTTTCACAAGCTGACTAAGGTCCAAGACTGCTTTAGGACCTTCTTTCTTAAGTTAGCACATGTCAGCAATTCCACTTTCCCACGCTACCAATCTGAGTTACTGTTTCATCAATCCAAACAGAATCTTGACACAGCCAGAAGCACTTACAACTGTATCACTGAACCGCTGATTTACTGCCTGTCTAGAGTAATTACTGTGCATTACCCATGCAATCTTTACAGCCTTCTTAACAATTAACTTACTCTTAATTTCTGAGTCTGAGCTGCAACTCCATTTGGGTGCATCATGGCAATAAATATAGGAACATCTCCAAGAGGACTTCCTACACCTCCAGCAATGCTCACTCCTAGTGAATCTGCAGGGCTCTGTTATCATAATGAAAAAAACAAAGATTAGCTTTTTCTGGAAAGAAAAACATACACAGAGAATTGTAGGCTTACCTCAAAAAATCTCTAAACCCCCTACTTTATGAAAATCACAATTCCTGTCTCAAGCCAATTTTTAATCTCATATGTTTTGCATCACTTCAAGAAAGCAGAGAGACCACAATGGATGCTTCTTCTTCTCAGTAGAAGGTGAAAATTAGCTGATTTAGTTGTATGTTCTATCTTAACCAAACTAAATGCTTGCAGAATTCAGCACCTGACTCTTAATTTCAGCACAGAGATCTGAGCAAGGAAAACCAGTAGAATGGGATTGCTATGCTTAGTACTGTCTCTATGAATCTCCTGCTGTGAGTCTCCTGAAGACTAGCATTAATCTTTATGCTCCCCCTAGTGCCCAAATGTTGAAGAACAAAACCAGCTGTTTACCACTGCACCAAGCCCAAATACTTCACTGCAAAAACTGCTATTGCAGATTTTACTGTAAAAAGAGAATGGGTGAACACAATTCAGGTAATCAAGTGAACCAGATGCCAAGTAAAGTCAAATAAATAAAACCACTTTGGAAAACAAGAAGCAGTCTGTGACTAAGCTCACATGTATAATGAAGGTGACTGAATTTCACATTTGAAAACTTGGCATCTGTCATGCAAGAGCCTACTCATTAAAAATAGGTGCAAAGAAAATTATCAAATACCAAAAAATGGGCTTTCAACTTTGGTGCAATTCCCCTGACTTTACTGTAATAGTCTGCATTTAACCCAATCTGCTAACAATAAGATTGCGTCCCACTAGCTCTTCTTTTGCTTTCAATACAGCTCACAAAACATGACAGCTAAGTCACACTTTTTTTACACAAAAATATATGCAGTGGAGATTGTACAGTCCTGACCTGAGAAGATACACAAATTAATTTTCTGTTCCTTTCCCAAAACAATGAATAGACCTTGACTGCCTCCATTCTGTAAAGACACATATTGACATCTACAAAACCTATTCCTGATATATGCCACTGCATGCTACAACTTACCTTTTTTATTTCAACTGTTCTTAGTCCCTGTATTTCAGAAGCTGCTGTCAAATGAATTAAAATATATTAAAAAAAGTTAAACTAGGATTCCTAGAAAACTTTTCCAATAAAGTTATCTAAATCACTATGATGATTCTAACTTTCTGCTTGTTTGTTACATACATTTTAATGACATTTTTAAGTGGCTGTCATTACATTAGTTGGATTTAAATACTTCTAGAATAGGTGAAAGAATCAATTATTCTTTCTATTTAAATAACTTTTGGAAAAAAATGCTAAGCATGCTAAATAAAATAGAAAAAAACTATTATTATCTAGCAATAATTTGATAAAAAATAACTTTGTTCATGAGGCAGTTATTCCACATGTATCTGGATTTCTACAAATAAGATAGCTTGTTGTATTTATATATATAAAAATATATCTAGATTAAATAATATATATATATAATTTATATATTATTATATATATTAAATAATATATATATAAATATATCTAGATTAAACAGAAAACTATGGCTCAGCTTAGATTGTCAATGTCTAATCCGCTGATATAACAAGTTGCCATTTTCTTTCATAAGAAGCTATTGCAACATATCTATGAGGTGCTGAGCAGCAACCACTCCCGCAGCATTTTACTAACTAAGGAATCACTTTAAGGCCTCCATCACGTAGTTATTTCAAGAGAAAGATCTCAGCTACCGGTTCACATGTATAAAATACTGAAAGCACCAAAAATCCCTCCAACTTACTGGTACTCTTCTTCAGGCCACTTTCAAAGACCTCAGGTGCACTGGAACCAGAAACTGGGAAACTGAATGATGAGAGACTGCCACTTCCTTCACTGACCTATGCACAATGTTAGAGTGGGATTAGAGAAGCGCTTCACTGACCCAGCTAATAAAAGTAAAACTCTAAGTCACTGTATTAAGAGAATTTTCAGCAGTATATTATTTTTTCTGTGCCCAGTTAAAACTGAGTCAGAGAGCTCCGCATATTTTTTGGTGACTCTGGAGGGCTCTTTTTCGAGACATCATTAGACCAACAGTGATTGCATGTCTACAACTCCATGCAAAGTTCTGAGGGTCCAACTAGAGCCTGGTATCTGAACCTTCTATCACCTTACAGAGATCTTCTAATGGAAGTAAGCCACAAATACCATAGTAAGGACAGAATACAGAAGACAGATCTCAGTACATCCTCATGTGAGTTCTCAAATGTTCACATATGCTGAAGCTTATGTAACTACTTAGTTGTAGCATCAGCTACAACTGAGATTACGCTCTCCACTCAGCTTCACCTGCACAATTTCCAGAAAGATTTTCACTATACTTGCAGGGCAAGTAAAGGAACAACATGGTTCCCAGTGAGACTAGTTCACTGACTGTTACACACTCTTCAAAACATTCAACATTCATCTTAGAATAACATCTTAGAGCTTCATCTTAGAATAACACCAGCCAGAATCTGCACATTTTCATGTTGTTTGGCAATACTAATTTTGAAGAGAGACTAACATTTGAGTGTTACCGAATTATAACGTGCTCACTTGAAACTGTTTAATTATGACCTGTCTTAAAATTATTTCCCTTTAATATTTGATAATCTTCATCCCCACTTCACAACCAGAGAAAGTTCTTAAAGTAACCTGTGAGCTCTCAGAACTGTAGCTCCTACTTGAGAGAATCACAGAGCAAGCTGCTACCACATGAAAGATGCTCTCAAATGCAGAAACTGATGTGAGGTTGTAACACTTCACAATCACACCAACAATAAAACAAGTAAGAGAAATCTCATGGAACACACACAGGTTTCCTGCTTCTGGTGACCAAGATTATAGTAAGAACACGTTAGGAGTGGAGAAATTCTTTAAATTTACAGAAGAAATACCACTGCATGCCAACCAATCTGAAAGCAACAGAGAGGTTTAAAACTGTTTCTAACTGCTTCTGGTATTGATGAGAATTAGAGTTCCCTATGCTTTCCAGGCTGCAGCCTGGAGCAAAGCCATTTCTGGATTACATTTTTTGCTGGATGCTGTTTATAATAGATACAGTCTGCTAAAGTGAACATAAAAAATGGTTACCGAAAAGCTGCAAAATTTCTTCATCTTGGATCAGGTATGTGAAAAATAACTGTCATCATAAAACCAATCTTTTCATTTGTTTTCATTATTTAACATTATTTTTCCCAAAGTATCCAGTTTTAGAGTTACATACCTGGCTGCTCTGGGATGTTCTCCTCTCAGAGTGAAATGGCCCAGCTTTTATTCTTCCAACCTCTAGTCTTACTGTACCTAAGGAACACTAAAGAACCAGTCATTTATAACACATCTCTTCTGCCTACAGGACTGAAACATACAATATTTAAGTGGCTTTTTAGAAAGTGGAAGAAGAAAAAAAAAACATGGACAGAGGGAAGAATGATGGACTAGCAACACTGAAATGAACACTTTGCACAGAGAGTTCATGGCAGGACCACAGACACACAAAGTACATCATGATACTCAATACTGAGCAGGGTACTTTTTTTGGATTAATCAGTATTGCACCTGCAGATATGTAAATCAAGCAAGAAGACTATTTCTATTACATTGCATTTAACAAGGAGCAGCTTCTGAACTGCAATGTCAATGTACCATTTTCACAATAAAATCTAAAAACAGTATAACCACCTTGAAGTCTAAATCATTATTCTCTTGATATGACTGAGAACATGGTAATTAAACTGGAAGTTACTCATCTCTCTCACTTTTGAAATTATCCATTTACTCTGGATAGACACCAACATAACTAAAGAAATTTAGGGAAGGAAGTTTCCTAAACATCTATCAGTAGTTTAAGTGAACATTCTGCATCTGACTCCCAGCAAGAAGCTGGGTGATATGGACTGACTCCATATTGGAAAGTCCTTTCACTACTCTTTAATATTTTAACTACACTATTGAGTATTCACATGTCTGCATAAAATGTATGTCTCAGGAGAAAATTCACCCTGAAATTAAATATTTAAAAATCAAGACATTATTTTGAAAAAAAATAGAAAAGTTATTATCATAAACAAGGCTAAGAAAAGAAGACTTTCAACAGAATACAAGTATTGTCATGACATCGATCTGCAATGTATTCAAATACAGAAATTTCAAAGTTGTGTTGCTGTTTTGTTTTTTATTTTTTCTTTTGCTGGAAAGTTGTCAGTGTAAACTTCTGTATTCAAAGAATTTAATAATACATGAGGTATTTATCATGCTTTAACTTTATTATCCTAAGAGAGATTCATGCATTTGTCAGAAAAATTCACAGTAATAGGCCAATGTATCAAAACCAATCAGACATACCCATTCAAACAAGGTTTCAATACCTCGTATCCTGTTGCTATGACACTAAAAAAGATTTATTACTAAATCACTTTTTATTTTATAAATAATGTTGACTTCTCTGTATCCTGGAAAAGACTTCAGGAAAGCTCAGGCAAAACCATTCTTTTCTGCTTGTATGGATTTATTCATATTAAACCATATGGACAACTCTTATTCAAAATGGAAAATTGAGGAAGTACGTACCTAAAATTACCACATCCCCACAAATATGCAAACCCACAAATGAGATTTTAAAATTATAATGTGTGAAAGTAGGAGGTAATACTTTCCAACAGAACTTGTGAATAAATCAATTCCCATTTAGTTTTATTTCATCCTTCTCTCTCTTCCTAAATTCTTCCATTTGATAGATTCATTAAGTCTAGTGAGGGGAAAGGCTGATAGTCTTTTCACCTACTTTACGGAATACTTCAAAAGAAACACTGCAAAAACAGGCAGAACGCTCAGACTGATGACACATTCTACTGATCTCATTCTGCTTAAAATACACTGGAATTTTCCAAAGACTATAAATAATTTTCTGGCAAAATACATTTTAGGCAGTTCAAGACAATTCACTCCTAGATCCTACTCTCATGAATGAAAACAGAATGGATACCTGAACAGGAAAGCATGACTGCCTACATGTTAGTGACCATGCTTTATTCCACTTGTACTATGCCAACAGAACAATTTTGAACAATAATCTAAGGTGTTTTAAAAGCCTAATTTCTCAGGGATATGACAATTAATTACTACTGAGCAGGATTAACATCCTACTGAGCAGGATGAAGTACTTAAAACTTGAATATACAAATGGTAAGTGGGAACTAAACATCTTCACTTAGATACTCCAAAATGCTTGTCCTAATGAAAGAAACTTACCACCTGAAATGGCATTTTTATTCAAAACAGACATAAAGGGACACCATATGAAGACGAAATGCTGTGTTCTTAAATAAAATAAAAAACTATCATGTAAGAATGGAAAAGTACTATTACCAAAGAAGAGCATACCAACAAGTTCACTGTCACAACACAGACCCAGTTCTGACATTCTCCTTAATGGACACATGCTGAAAATACAGAAGTCCTACTATCTCCTGCTTTCTGACCACTGCCTTCCCCCAGCACCTCTCCACCCCAGTAAATCCAAAATCTTAAGAAACTATTCAAGATCTGGAAAAATATACCATGGAATGTGAATGTTAAGAAGCATGACCATGTGCCTCTGTATCCAAGACACAGCTATAATCAGTCTCCATTAATATTTTTCCAGTGAAACAGTTTTCCCAGAAAATGCTGACTCAATGGAATCCATACCATGCAGCACGTCTCTAAACTCTGGATTGAAAAACAGACAAGCTGGCTGACAAGCTGGACATCCTGCCAGACTACAGGAAATGTTGTATATCTGACTTCATTCTGATTTGGAAATAGGGAAACCGCATCAGAAATAAAAAAATTATTGAGAATAGAAACTCTAGTTCCAAGAGCTGCAGACAGAAGTTTACTTCAGTAAACACTGACAAAGCAATTTCTTATACAAAATGCTTCATAACTGAAAAACACATTGTAGTATTTAATGGATGTAAGGTGGCACAAAGACATATACAGTAACAAAAAGGATTAACATCATGCGCTAGGCCAGGTTACTCAGAGCCCCATCCAACCTGGCCTTGAATGCTTCAAGGAATGGGGCATCCACAGCTTCTTTGGGTAACCTATTCCAGTGCCTCAACACCTCACATTAAAGAATTTCTGCCTAACAACTAATCTAAACTTACTCTTTTAGTTTAGTTACTCTTTCCGTCTTGTCCTATCACTACAGACCCTTGTAAACAAACTAAGAAAGTAATCACTTTTGGCACAACTACGCTGCCAAATTTTCCATCATTTAAAGTCAGTTCTGCATATCTTTCTGAAAATGTGTGACAGTTAACCAATTATGAGTTTACTGGAGAAAATTCAGTGTTAAGTTTTTGGTTTTTCTACATAATGGTATTCTATAAAGGTCTTCTATAAGCCCTTTAAACATATGGCTTTCTGCACCACCACTACTCCCAGTTTTATCAGGTAAGGTATCAAAATCTGAATGCTCTAGGTATCAGAAAGCTGTAATTTGGATCCACAACTCATCTCTTTGACCTCTAGTAGCAATCTGAACTCAGTCTGAATAAAGTTAAAGCTTTCAAAAACTCTAGATCTCAGTTTTTCACTCTTATCCATTTTCTCGTTTCCCAATACCTTTAGCAAAGCTGCAACAGCCTCCTGGTTAGCATTTCGGACATCTTCTCCATTCACTGTCAATATCTGGTCTCCTTGCATCAATCTCCCATCTGTATCTGCTATTCCTCCTTTGACGATGTCTGACACAAACACACCTGTGTCATTTCTGTAAATACACACAAGGATTTTGCATTACAGTACTGTCTGATGGTCACTTTTATAGTTTGCTATTTGTAACACAATAAACATTGTCTCATTTTTCTGTTAAGTAACACTGGCTTAGTTCCTCTAGGAAAGGCTGGTTAGCTTAGGCACAAAAATGAGATGTATGGCCTTCAAGCACACAGGATCTGAGCACCAGACCACAAAAGAAACATGACCAGCCATTCCAGCCACTGAGTCTCCAGGTACTTTACGTACCTCTTCCCAACAATACTCAGCCCAAGGCCTTTGCCAGGCTTCTTCTGGAGCTCTATATTCAGCACATCATACATGTCCTCCTCCTTGTACTGGGCTTCATCTCTGTACACAGTCAGGCGAACTTTTTGGGGAGTCTGTCGGAGGACATTTATGGCCTCATCATGTGTGGCATTCCTGAGGTCAATTCCATTCACCTGCAATGAAAGCATACAATGGTAAATTGTGCAGCACCTTCTAGCTGGCAGATACAACAGACCTAGGCAGCAATAAAAACAAAAGCAACCAAAGAAATCACCACACCTCTAGTATCTGATCACCAGCCCACAGTCTTCCATCTTTAGATGCTGCTCCTTCTTCATATACTTCATGGATAATGATTGCTCCCTGTCAACAACAATAGAAATTGCACGTTGAAAGAACAGGCCCCATTTTCAACCAAATGCAACTGCAAATTACTACTATAATTCATCAATGACACGTTGAATGGAATAAAAGTCAGATGCATGATGAACAAATTACCAAAACATTTAAGAAGCTAATTTATATTTTTAATTTTAGAAAGGGCTTTTTTCTTTTTTTTGTTTCATGTCTTTCTATAAATGTTATAGAAAAAAATGACAAAAAATCTCTTCTATCAGGCATTTCAATTTCATTACTTTATTTCACTTGAGTAACATACATATTTTTCCAACTAACCAGCAAAGTGTCTGCTCCTCCAACAATGCTCAGACCAAGACCGGTCCGCCCTTTGGAGATATCAATGGTTGTTTCACATCCAGGAATGATTGGACAAGTAGCTGGGTCAGAGGTTAACATGGCTGGAGTTGAAGACCTGCTTGTGTCTGAAACAACAATGAAGCATCCTGGTTACAGCAACAGGGTTCAGTATTAGAAAACTGACTTTAAAACAGCATTTTTCAGAGTTCACTGACAGCTGTACAGCAAGAGCTGAACAGCTGACCTACAGAGAACCATGCTGCCAATTCTCCCTCCTCCTCAGACAAGTCCTATACTGTAGTTTTATTTGCAGGTGTCCTGTTTTTATGCCATCAAATACCTGGATCATAGCCTGGGCAGCCAATGAAGATACTGTACACAACATATTCTATTTAGATAGAATTTAATTTAAACATTTACGTGATGTGCATATTACTCGAGCTGTAATTAACTTCTCAGAACTGTGTTGCTTCAACAATAACCATCATCCATCAGAAACATCTTGACTCTCCACTCTAAAGGAGAAGAGTCAAGTCGAACATGGATACTCATAAATGGCAAGAGAGTCTCAACCACCCCTTTTCTAGGAAAAATTGCATGACTTTTCTCCCTCATTTAAAGGAAGGCCTTTCACTTGGTTCTACACAACCATGATGGAGGCACCTGCTGCACGTTTGAGATGGAGGTGAAAATCCTTTTATCCTCCTGTCTCTGCAACAGGAAGGCAAGAGGTAAGTATTCGGTATGGTGGCACAACGCTTTTTTTATACGAATATATAATCTGGAAACATTAGAAAATGTAACTCAGAAGACAGCTGAGTGCTTGCAAGAAAAAACTTTCAAGCTGGGTCATTGTTTTCATGTTACAACCCCAGTGAAAACAGACACACAAGGAAAACATTACTTTTGACTGCTTCTGGCTCTGGTGAGCTGGAAGCAGGGATAGTTGCTGGTGGTTGCATATTCCTCTTCTCTGCTGGTACGATGCTGGAAGGGACTGATGCTGTAGTCAGGTTTTCTGTCTCTACTGAGTTGATTGTAAGCCTCACCGTAGATTTGGATGTCTTCAGGAGACTAATAAACTGAATGATAAAGAGAAAAGCCTATGAAAAGGGTAACTGTATTGTTAAGTTGAAAACCAAAAATAAAGCAGAATAACTGTTCCGCAAACTGGAGCTGCTGGTCACAATCCTGCAGGTTTTTTGGTATGGAACAAAGGAAAATATTGATGTTCTTTCTAAGAAATATTTTTCCATTAAACTTTGCCAAACTATACCAGATGAGAATGCGGCAGTCTTTCAATGGCTTCTGTAGACCAAATACTATATTTATAGTAATTATTAGAAAAACAGAAGTATTGCCTTTTAATTCTGGGTGGAGCTCAAATCTGATCTCACAGATGTCAATGCCAAAATTGACGGAATGTAAGAAATATGCTACTGTCATTCTGGAAAAAATTCAGAGAATATTACTTGAAATATGAGAGAGAAGGACACAAGGGTTTAACGCAAATCTAGTTCAAAGAGATACTGAAAACCCTTCAAAATCAATTGCCATCTTACAGAAGAGGCACCAAGTCCTCAAGATTTTATATTTCAGTAGAGCTATTTTCAGAAATTATATAATTTGTGTTCTTCAAATGCTTACCTACCCCTACCTCCTTACAGGCAACTTCACTATCTCCTAGTTATTTACTGCCTCAGAGATAGGAGTACATCAAAGGGTAAGATTGATGCTCTCCTAATTGCCCTTTAACAAACAGAAAGTAATCTACTCATGCCTAAAGAATCACTTTTCTTGGTAGCAAGGCAAGTGCTAGAAAAAAGGTCTCCTTGATTTACTACAGAACCCAAACTGAGTTTGCAGAGCTAGAAGCTAGAAATAAATCTTGATATTTAGGAATGGAGATATTTTTCTCCAAAGGGTTGAAATACTATGCTTGGAATATAATGAGGCTGTTACTACAGACTGTTCCCATGGATAAGCACATATCACAACTTGATTTACCAATGATACAACTCACTCACGTAAATCTACGTGTATTAATTTTACTGGCTCTAATATGCTTAATGTGGACTAGCTATGCAGAATCCTTCCTGAGCAATAGTTCAAAGCTTTTATTGCACTACTAAGTGTCTCTCAGCCATCACGTCTGAACCATGAGGAAAATAAAATCACTTTTGAAGCACAGAGATAGGAGGATTCATGTGGTGCATTAACATAAAATAAGAGTTGAGCTGTAAATTTAGGCTTTAGCTTATTTTGCAGTAGTTTCCTTATCCAGGCAGGGCCTGTAGATCTCTGTTTTTTCAGCCAGCTTTGAAAATTAAGTAAGAGTATAGGCATGAGAACCTCACTAGTTTAAGACACAATCACCTCCCACATTAAGCAGTGCGCTTTCTGCAACATTCCAGACACTTCAGATGCACCTTTTCTACAGGATATCCAACAACAATTTCATCATCCACAGCCAGAATCTGATCACCAACTTTGATATGTCCATCCTGGAAAAACATAGAATAAAAAATATGAACTATGAATGCCACTCAAAAAAACATTCTTCATTCCCAAATCAGATTTTAAATGTTTTCACACCTTTGCAGCTGCGCCATGATCTGTTAAGCTTTTAATAACTACTCCATTAGTTGTGTCTTCTTCACTTATGGCAATTCCAAAGCCTCCTTGATCCTGGAGAAAACAGAAAAATGCAAATGGTTAAGTACTGTGATATCAAAATGTTAGAATACATTCACTAAAGACTAGTGAAGCCAGCTGACATATCAAAAGTTTGGGGTTTCACAATGCATCAATATTTTTGTATTAAATGAGTCTATTCCTGGAATAGATTCTGCCAGCCTACAAACAGTACACTGACAACCAAGATAAATCTGAAACACTCATAAATTCAAACCCACTCCTTTGAAACTTACAAGGCAAATTGTGATTTAGTTGTTACTTTGAACAATTAGGGAACTGATTTTACCTAAGGAACCACCAATACATGGCTATCAAAAGTTCTGAAAATAGAACAAGAGAACACTTCTTCCAGAGACACAAAGCATTTGGCAAATCAAAAACAGTCATTCTGTGAGAAATACCTGGGGTCCACTCACAAGCAGGAAGAGATCTCTAGAAATCCTTTTTCTGACTTCTACTAACTAAGAGACAGTTTGTTTACCATATGATGGACAGCATTACAAAAATTAATGGCTACTAAATAAAAATGTGACTGATATAAATTTGGTTTTCAGTACATACCTTAGGAAGTTCCACATATTGAATGTTTTTACATGAACTCAAGTTAGAAAACGCACTTGAGTTCACAACATTGCTATCAATCTAGGAGAAAAAGGAAATGTAAGTGTAAGAAACTATATCCAACATTTTGCATCAAAACAAAGTAGCACACAAACACTTAAAGCGAGTCTGCTCATTTTCTAGATTCATTTAAACTTCTAAAACCTTATTCATGGGAATGTTAGACTTATTTCATAGTATAGAAGCAGCAAAAATAAAATAAAATTGAGCACAGCTGTACTAAATTTAGCAACTTTATTAAAATGTCACTCATTTTTCTGTTGGGTTTCTTTCTCTTTTACTGAATTTCCTAAGCAGACAGGATCCTCCACTAACATCAAGAACGATGTTAGTATTTTGGTCAAATAAGAAAAACAAATATTTACCTCTTGATGTTGAAGCGTCCCTGAAGTACACTGTGAAGCCTCTATTGACTTTGCAGGGCAAACAGCCATCTGATTTACTGCATCTTTATTTCTGCAATATATTCAGTTGAAGAATGTAGTAAGAAGGTAATAGCCCCATATTTCTTAGGACAAATTGAAGACTGGTTCTTTATTTTACTTTATTTCAGGCATTCATAATACAAATATCAAAACAGAAAACTCCAAGACATATTCAAAAACTAATAAGATTGTGTTCAAAAGCACATCTATGTTACTAAAATTAAAAATAGAAAACACTGCATGAAACTTGAGCACATTAAAAACTAAACCTTTTTACCCAAACCTTTAACCAGAACCTACCTGATAAAGATTACTTTTACTTTAGATGGTGCACATTTGATTATTGAGGAAGCATTCTGATGAGTCCTTCCATAAAGAATTTGGCCATTTATCTGGATAAGGAAAGTCAGCCATTATTTCATAAAATATTTTAATGCTTTATACATAAGCTAATTTTTAAGCCTTAAGAAAATCCATATCACTGATTAAACAGCAACTGTATTAAAATAAGAGAGTATTTTATGTCCTGCTTTCACTCCCTTCTTGCAGTGAAATTATTCGCTATAGCTTGACTTCAGACACTGTCACAGTGCTAAAAATGTCATTCTCTGAGCTACATTGTGTTGACTTGGCATATCATCTATTTTCACTTGCCACTTATTACTTCATGCCTGATGACGTGATTAAGAACGGCCATGGGAAATTCTAATCATAGCAAATAAATTAATTGCTTATATCCTGCAATGAAACTGCTACTTATTGAATCTCAGGCATTTCAAATCCCTGAGCCAGGCACTTTACACACAGAAGTATGAACACTGGCACATTTAGCAGAGTTTTAAATTAGATCTGGTGAGGAAGGGGGAAGGGGATATTCTTCTCTGTGTTAGAGAGGAACCAGAAAACAACAACACTTTAGGGAAAAGCAGAAAAACACTTGTATATTATCCCAAATGAACTAAGAAGGATTCCTCTCAACAGGTGAAAAGGTTGCTAACCCAGCTGAAGTGTCTCTACACCAGTGTGGGCAGCACAGGCAACAAGCAAGAGGAACTGGACACCATGCTGCAATTTAAAACCTATAATTGAGTTGCTGTCATAGAAACATGGTGGGATGGATCACACAACTGGAACACTTCAGTCAAGGACTACAAACTTCTCAGAAGAGAGAGGGAAGGAGGGGCAGATGTGTTGTGCTCTGTGCTAAGGAATTGATAGATTGTGAAGAGTTGCCTCTGAGAATTGGTCATGAACAGCTCAAGAGCGTGTGAGTAAAAATGAAGGACAGCATCCACCTTGCTGTGGCTAGGGTTCACCACAGGCCACCTGATCAGGGCAAGCCTTTTGACAAGACTTCTTGCTTCAGATACAGAAATTATTGCACTCGCAGGCTCACATCCTGATGGGAGATTTCAACCACCTGCATGTCCGCTGGGAAAGTGGTACAGCTGACTGCAAACCATCCAGGAGACCCTGGAGTGCACTGAGAACAATTTCCTGGTCCAGGCATTGGCCAAAGCAACCAGGGAAGCAGTATTACTGGACCTGGTGCTCACCAGTGTGGATGAGCTCGCCAGAGAGATTAAGCCTGGAGGCAGCCTGGGCCATTTAACCATGTTCTGGTTAAATCACTCATTTCAAAGAATGTGAGCTTGAAAATGAGCAGAGTCAGAATCAACCCTGATCTTTAGGATAATGAACTTCCAGATGCTTAAAGAATTAGTGGATGAGATTCCCTCAGAAACTGTCCTTAGGGAGGATAGAGGAACTCACCAGAGCTGTCAGATTTCTGATGATGCTCCATCACCATGTTTAAGAAATCAAGCAAGGCAGGCTAGAAACCAGCATGGCTCAACAAGGCTCTGCTCCTCAGACTGAGGAGTAAGAAAATGCACAGGCAGTGGCACTAGGGACAGATGACCAGGGAAGAATACAGGGATATGGCTCAGATGTGTAGGGATGGGACAAGAAAAGATAAGGCAAAGATGCAAGGGGCTTTGGCAAGGTATGCGAAGAGCTATCAGAAGGGGTTCTATAAGGGGTTAGAAAAGAACGGCCAAGGAGACTGTACTTCCCTGACAAATGAGAAGGGACAGCTGGTGGCAGAGTGGATATGGAGAAGTGTGAGGAACTCAAAAGTTCTTCACCTCAGCCTTCAATGGCAGTCTGACGTCCCACATCTCTCAAGCTACTGAACCTCTAGGCGGCAGTCAGGGAAATCAAAGTCTCTCGCACTGCAAACAAAAGGCAAGTTTGACACCTCTTGATGAAACTGAATAGACACAAGTCCATGGGGCTTGATGATCTGCACCCCAGGGTCCTGAGGGAACTGGTTGATGTAGTTGCCAAGGCAACTTCATACTTCAGAATTCTTCATTCTCCATCATACTTCAGAAGTTACGGAGGTCAGGTGAAGTCCCCAGTGACTGGAAAAAGGAAAACATCACTCTCATTTCTTAGAAGTGGAGAAAGGAAGGCCTAGGCAACCATAGATCACCGAGCCCCATCTCTGTACCTAGGAACATCGTAGAGCAGATCCTCATGGAAGCAATGTTAATGCACATAAAAGACAAGGAGGTGATCTAAAACAGCCAGCACAGCTTCGCAAGGAGTAAAATATGCCTGACCAATCTGGTGTCCTTCTCTAAGAGAGTGATAGCAATGGCTGGGAAGGGAAGACCAAACAATGTTACCTACTTAAGCCTCTGTAAGGCTTTTGACAAGTCACACACAACGTCCTTATCTTCAAATTAGAGAGAGACAGATTTGAAGGGTGGGCTATTTGGTGGATAAGGAACTGGCTGGGTGGAGGCAGCCACAGAGTTGTGATCAATGGCTCTGTGTCCAGGTGGAGGCTGGTGACAAGTTAGGGCTCTGTCTTGGGACCAGTGCCCTTTAGTACCTTTATCAATGAAATAGATGAAGGGATTCAGTGCACACTCAGCACATTTTCAGATGACAGGAAGATGAGTGCTGTGGTTGACACAACAATAAGGATGGGATGCAATCTGGAGGTACCTGGACAGACTTGTCAAACGGGCCCATGGGAATCTCATGAGATGTAAAAAGTCCAATTACAAGGTCCTGCACCTGCCCTGGGGCAATCCAACAGAAAAGTACAGACTGGGAACAGAAGTCATTGAGACCAGCCCTGCAGAGAATGACTTTGGGATTCTTGTGAATGAAAATCTGGACATGAGCCAACAGTGCACCATTACAGTCCAGAAGGCCAATGACATCCTGGGCTGCATCCAAAGTGGTGTAACCAAAAGGTCAAGGGAGGGGATTCTCCCCCTGTACTCTGCCTTCGTGAGACACTACCTCAAGTACTGCATCCAGCTGTGGCATTTTCAGGACAATAAAGATATGGATCTGTCAGAGCAGCTCCACAGGAGGGCCACAAAGACAACCAGAGGGCTGGGGCACCTTTCCTGTGAAAATAGGGTGAGAGAGTTGTGGTTGATTAGCCTGGAGAAGAGAAAGCTCTGGGCAGCCCTCATTGCAGTCTTCCAGTACCTAAAGGCAGCTTACAAGAAAGAGGAAGAGTAACCTTTTACATGGCGTGACGAGGATATGACAAGGGGCAATGGTTTTAAACTTAAAGAGGGAAGTTTTAGTTTAGATGTCAGGAAAAACCTTTTTATCCCCAGGATAGAGAGGCACTGGAACAGATTGCCCAGAGAAGCTGTGGATGCTCCATCCCTGGAAGTGTTCAAGGCCAGACTGAACGGTACCCGAACAACTTGATCTGGTGGTTGGCAATCCAGCCCACTGAGGGAGATTTTGAAGTAGATGATCCTTAAAGTCCCTTCCAACCCACGCCATTCTATGATTCCACACTTATTATCTGAAGATGTGACCTGGCAATCTTTCTTTCCATTTGACAGAGCAGACTTACTGTAGCACCTTGAAGCACCTACAATTTGATAGGACAGGAGCTATCGGTGTGAACTTGCAGACTAAGGCTGTTATTTACTCAAATTTGATTAGTTGCATTTTTTCTTGAAAATTGAAAATCACGGCACAGAAGTCCACTGAAGAAGAGAGAAATAATTGAAAAAGGGCAATTTGGACCTACTCAAAGGAAAAGTAATACAATGCACACATGTAGCACCAACAGAAGCAGAGACACAGCAAACAGTGAGCAACAAATGCAAGACACTGAACTGAGGGCTGAGCGTAACAGCAACCAGCTTCTATGCAGGGTGTGTCCACCAGGCACTGTCACAGGGATACAGGAATGACCCTGTCATTCACACTGAAGCTGACAATCCAAATGTAGCACTCCCTGGAGTGTTTGCCACAGGCTTGTGAAAAATATATGGTCACACTGCCATACGGGGGGATGGGACATGACCCTCAACAGCTGATGGAAAGGTACTTGGGAATACAGGGAGCAACTTCAGACATCTCCCCTCTGAAGACACTGAGGCAATTTCTCAGCACTAATCTGCAAGTTTACAGTAAGCAAGGCAATCACATGACTGCAGTTTCAGACAGATATGTTACAATGTGTTTTCAAAATATTCTGTCTCTTCAACACCAGGACTTTAAAAACAGATGTTTTCAAGAGAACTGTCTCACAACACTGGAGTCTGCAATGAAGTTCCCTCCATGAGACTGGGTCCACAGTGCCACAAATCCCTGAATTTCTTTTCTAGCTTGTAACTTCTGGCCTATATAGTTTACTCTCTCAATGCCTACCTCAGGCTTTGTTCAGATTCACCATTCCCTCTCTGTACCATTTCCCCAGTACATGCTCAAACACCTCCACATACAGCTTTGAAGTTACACAAAGCATTTTTGTGAGGGTAATGTTACCTACTGCTGCCAGAACCAATGGGAAAAGCTATAGTAGGGAATACACCTCCAAGTATTGTCAACTGGGCTGTGGTAATATAGCAATACAGTTTATGCTCACATATGTATTGGAAATGTTAATTGCATATTTAGTGGTTCGGTCACTCGACTCCACTAGAAAACAGCACACAAACATGTAATGAGTTAGAAGTCCATAATAAAAAGAGATCTGCTCCTACTTCCCCAATTTAATTTACACATTCTTTGTTACACAATAAAAAAATATTCTACTATTAACACACTTCTAGTAAACACAGAAATAATTAGAAAGTCTGGAGCACTCCACAGATGGATGGACTAGAGGACTTCAATATTTTTCAGGGTCTGCAATTCACTGCCCTTCCACAGGCAGTGTAACTCAGAAACTGCTTTCTGTAACTCAGAAACTGCTCTCATGCCACATATTTATTCAACACAACTTTATTTAGAATCTCAGAATCTTCTGAGTTGGAAGGGACCCACAATGATCATCAGGTCCAACTCTTGAGTGAATGCCACGTACAGGGATCTAACCCACAACTTGGTGTTATTAGCACCAAGCTCTACTACAGCCAGAGGAAAAAACGTTGCAACTATTTGGCATACATCAGAAGAAAAATCTGATAGCATACTGATATGAACTTGGATAAATATGAATTTCAATGTTCACTGAGAAACATACATATTTTAGCAAGAATATGGTATTTGAAGTCAGTACGTTCGAGTTTCAGTATAAATTGCAAAAACTCACCTCTAGCAACTCATCTGCAATCTGCAACCTGCCATCTTTTCCAGCTGCTCCATTTGGATCAATTCCCACTATAAAGACACTCATCCTGGATCGGTCTTTGTTACCAGCAAGACTAAGTCCCAGACCTGTCCTTCCTTTTTCCAGCTCAATCATGTGTAGCTCCCCTGGTAGATTTCCATAGCGCTGCACGATCTTTTCTAAATGTAAAAGTGTGGGCAGCAGAGGTTGTATTTACATTAGAAAGTTGCACAAGTCACCTAGTGAAGTCACCACAAGACAGTGCTCAGTGGGCAGTATCTGATAGAAGCCCAAAATGGAAGATGAAATTTTCAGTGTAAACTACACCTTCTTTTAAGCTAAGCCTTAGGTGATTTATAATAATATTTCTAGTTTTTTGTTTTCCTTATAACGTCAGAAAATATTATATTTTTTGTTAAAACAGACTTTTCATACACAAAAGAAATAATCTTCTCTCCAGTAACACCTTCAGGTAACAGAAACTATCACACCAATCACTGCCATCAGTTGGCTGGAGTACAATGAAATTCTTCAAGAAGAAAAGGAAATGAGTTTTATATTTTACCATGTGCATCTGACCAAGCACAACTAAAACAGCAATGCTTAAAACTCAAACCATGAGGCACATGATAAAGAAGCAGTTCAAACTGGATGCCCTAACCCCCATGTCTTAGACAGTGCTATTTTAACACACTATTTCAAATTTAACCACAAATGAAAAACTTACTCCAGCTGTAACCAAACTCATCCTCCTTCTCCACATCTTCTGGGACTCTGATAGAAGATGACTGTGCAACATCGCAACTCATTCCTGAAAATGCTGAAGGAGGGGGCAGAGGCAAGTTACAAAGCGAAGTCTTTTCTGGTTCTACATCAGACTGACCAAATGCCTGTGGAGAATAAGAAAAATGCAGTGGCTAAGAAGATGCAGACTCTCTGTAGGGAAAACTAGTATATAAAAATGTCAAAAAGGTAATGACTACAGATTCAAAGTTTAAATACCAAGCAGCTGAAACTCTAAATTAATAACAATACACAGAAAGGCAGAAAAAGATCAACAACAGAAACAAACACCAGGCAAGGTAAGAGATAAAATCACTCCAAAATATATTTGGAAGCAAACAACGCACAGTAAAAGCCCAATTCAGTAAAGTTTTATGTGCCACTTCATGTTTCAGAAAAAGCCTCTAATGAAGTGCTTTTGTTTTAATGCCAGATTTGTAAAAGAATTATGCCTAATTTTATTTTTAAAAGTGATCACACATAATTTCTTCCCACCATATGCTTTGGAAGCCAAATACAAGGAAATAGAAAGGCAACAAAAAACTGTGTGCTTTCAAAAATACCTCTAGGAAAAAAATATAACTGGCATATTAACTGAAAGGACAGTTAAAAACAAAATTAAACAGATGATAACCGAAGAAATCCATAGTGACTGGACTTTTTCAGTCTCATTTTCTAGTTTCCTATAAGCTGCACAGAGGAGATCAAATGAAGGATACGGATTAAATCACAAGAGACAAATACTTTTGGTCTTGATGTGCTCTATTCATATTCACAGACATTTAAGAAGTATAAACACATGACTACTGCAATCTAATGGTTAAATCTTGCAAGCTTCCATTAAAGACAGTTTCCTTGAGGAATATGGACTCTGATCAAGGATTTCACTATGTGAAATTTGTGTAATTTTGCCTTGCTTAGAGTGAATAAGTAAGCAAGGAATTTTTGTCTGAGTATCATAATTCTGAAGCTTATGCATGCCCAAGAGACTGTGATACTTCACAGATCAGCTACTGAAGTAAACAACAAAAATTTTACATGAAAACCAAGAATTTTTCCAACACTTGGACGTTCAACTATGTTGCCCCACCTTTACAGCCCTGCTCTCATCATTTCAGTTTTCACTATCTCCCTCAGCAAGTCTGAACAGATTATCTCAGATGGTGTCTTTAGGTGCCAAAAACACTCAGGTAATTTTGTCATCAGAAGCGACAGTGAAATTAATAACATACACCTTGGAAGACTTCATTGCTTTTAAAATTGAAAGTGTCAAGAAACCTAGGAAGTTACTAATTTTGTCATTTTGAAATTTAAGAAAGGTCCCATGTCTAAATGAAAATAACTTATCTTCACTCTGTAACTCCAAAGATAAAAATAAATGGCAAATGCCCTATTTCAGTTCTCTCATTCTGCTTCTGCTTGAAGAGTTTCCTTTCATTTAGGAACTTGTTCTAGGAACTTAACTAAGAAGTCCTAAATGTCTAAAGTGTGGGAAGTTTTAATGTGACACCCATGCCAAGAATTTTTAGCAAAAACGCATATGTGTTATATGACTTCTTGTATCACTAGTCATATTGCTCCATGCTTCAAATCAAAGACAATGTCATCCTCAATACCTAGCATCTCTAAACTGAAGCAACAAAATTCTAGCAAAGACACTATCACCCATCAGGATCAGAGAAGGGTAGAAATACTACCTAGTAACATTCAAAGTGGTTTTTCACTATCAAAAATTCATGTGTCCATCAAAAACAAAAGTTGGTAATAGACGCCCACATTAAGGGGAGGAAAAAGGGAGAGCAGTTTTAGAAACGCTCTTTTTTTCAGAGTTCTTCCTAGAGGTTTACTAAAACTAAATAATATCCTGAAAAAATGAGGAACTACAGTGTTGTGGTGGGTTGACCCGGCCTGGAGACCAAGTGCCCACTGAAGCTGCTGTATCACTCCCTTCTTCAGCTGGATGGGAGAAAAAATATGGCAAAAGTTACCCCACAGCCTCCCCAACTACCACACTCTTGCAGCTCAAATCCAACACAAGTGTGAGATCAAACCAGACCAACAAACTTTAGCCTCTGTGTTTTAAAACCAAAATTACCACATTAGAGGCACTCTTTTTAAGTGACAATGTCCAAGATCAGCAAAATTAAAGAAAATATGACCGAAAAAAGAAATACTGATGTCAGGGACCTCTGGAAGATGTGTAAGGTGTAGATGTATGGCCAAATCCTGACAGGTCAGCACTTACTAACTGCAGCCACTAACTGCAGCATGAGTGACAAAAAAATGCTACTTTCTGTACCTTTGTACACATGTAACAACATAACATAATCTGAACATTTCTGATGTTTAAGGAAATGCTGAAGTGAAAGCAAGGCTCCTTTGTAGGAGGGTAAAAATTGTGCTGCAATGCCATTTGGGTGGAGGGGAATGTGTCCTGCCTCCAGAACTCAGCCTGACACTCTAGAACAGTCAGAAGTAGAAGCTGGTTCCCACTGTTTACATACACATAAGACTTTTGCTCCCTGAATCGGGCAACACACAAAAACCTAAAAGGCTTTAACTCATGAAATACTTTCAGTGTGTGACACCATAGTATTTCATTTCAAATGCAAAGCATCCAACACCTGCTGAACCCTTTCAGCTGCCAGGGTCACTCTGATCATAGCCAAGCAAATATTGAAAATGGCAGCAAGTCTGGAACTCGAAAAAATGGAGACACAAGCAGAGGAAGAAGCAGTACTCCAGAAGGTATCACAAGCCATGTACAAACGTACAGCACATATACAGTAGGACCAACTGATGGGAATTAAGACAAACCTTGAATGGTGTGGGAGCAAAAGGGTTAGTTGGGGAACAACGGAAGGTAACCCTAATTGGATTCGATACCTCCTACAGTAACAGAAAACAGCAATCCACATGTTACAGCACCTTTGGCAATACACAATACTATTAACCAATAACTCATTTTCAATTATGGATTCATTTTACTAATTGTAGCAACTTTATTAACTCCATTTATAAACAAACAGAAGTATTTAGGGGGTTACTAAGGTCTCTGATTCAAAGTCTCTCACTACACATGAACCTGAGTTCAGAAAAGGACAGAGATGACAAAAGGCCATTCTTATATCAATGCCAAAATACTAATTATGCAGAATCTGCAGAATCATCAGGTTTTCTTTTAAAATACATGCAAAGTTTTTCAAAAATAGTTTTGAAAATATAGAAAATATAAGACATCATTTATACTACATGTCTACTCCCTTTCTTCAGACCTGTAACAAACACAAAACGAGATTTCAAAACACACATGCAATTATCCACCACACATCATATCATAAGTGTTTGCTGCACATTCGATATATTTGACAACATGGGAAAATAGATCACAATCACTTCCAAGATGTAAAACCAGCTAGAAATTTTAAATCAGAAATGCATGCATGTTAGGATTAAGTTTTTTTTTGTTATTCTGTTAGAGGTCAACTCTGTTTCCATTGTGAACAACATGCAGTAAGTAAGCACTAGCCACCAAAAAAAAAAAAAATTTAAAAAAAAAAAATTTTTTTTAAAGACGTCATCATCCTTTTCATGGTGCACTAAAAGAATTTTCAAGAGGCAGAGGGAAAGTATTTAATGAAGCATCATAAAAAGAAGCTGGCATTGTTTTTTTTTAATCATGCAAAAAAAAAAAAAAGAAAAAGAGATATCAAAGCTGGAAAGTCATAGCCACAAAAAAACAAAAGAAGTACATAGCAGCAAAACACATTACACTGATGAGAGAGTTACACTCAGTGGATATTTTAACATATACAACAGGGACTGATCTTAACAACTAAAAACCTACTCCTTTGGTAGATCGGATTTAGAGGTTATGATTAATGGTGCTGGTATTTTTTAACTTCGCTGTAACTTTTCTATGTATATGCGTGCCTGTGTCTTTTAAATTCTCTTCTATAGAATTCTCCAGCTCATCAGCATAGCATTTAACCCAAACTGGCGTAAAAGAATTTAAATGCAGGACAGTAATGGGAAAGAAGCACACATAGGATGTTTGGTGAGTGAAAAGCAGAGTGTGTCATCATCCAACCTTAGCAGCGTTGAACTGAGAAGAATCAGCAAATGGGTTAGTGCTGCTGAAGACAGCTGGCCTACAGAAAACACTGTTCTGTGGGAAAGGCAGGGAAGGATTCTAAAAGGAAAGCATAACAGACACTAAGCAAAAAAAAATTTAGATGAACCCTTTTCACTCTATGAAGCAAAACATAGTTATTTAGTTGTTTGGGCTAACCAAACAACTAAATGGTTCACTTTCGGCACTTTGCGACATATATATGAACATGGGCAAAACTGTGTTTGCCCTGTGTTTCTGTCAGCGTAGAGGAAAAACACCGATCCTCACACCTGTTCTAGACCACAAAGTACATCAAGTGCAGAACTGCGCAGCATTTATATACTGTGATATTTGTACAATTTTGTCTAAACATCTCAGCATATGGGAAACCCTTACACATTAATTAATTGAAAAAATTGTGGATTTCTGGGTTCGGATGAACACAATTGTTTTTAATAACGCAGTAGTTTTAGTTTTATTTTGAAAACCACAGATTAATTCTCGTAATTTGATTTAACTGCTGTGGTAACACACTCACTGTTTATTTTGCAATAAAAAAGGCTTAATCTAAGCATATTTCATATCTAATAATAACTTCAACTGAACACTTTGTATACATGCATATGCATCTATAATTGCCTGAATTTATAGTTTGTTGGAACTTAAGTTTGGTGACTAGACATGAACGAAAGCAGGAAATTCTCTTAGAAGACCTTATTATAAAGTACAAATATAAGTTTCAAAAGATGAAAATAATAAATATAATGCCATTTATGACGATCACAACATAACATATGGGTACAGTAAGAGCATTTGCAATGTTTCTGGTTACAGAGAAACAAGAGTTTGTTAGTAAAGTCAAGAAATAACCAGCAAGCTCAATTTGAAAATGAACTACAATAAAAAAACAGCAAAGTCGCATTTCTAAATGAAAGTTGTGATAAAGTAATGCCATCACTCCCATCCCAAATTCAGCAGTGGCCATTCTGTTCACATCACAGCAAATGCAAAAGCCTTACTTTAGTAGCTTGAGTATCAATAATCAACAGTCAATAGAGCTTTTTCATGCAACTTTACCTTAGTTGAGTGACGATAAAATGGGTTAGTAGTTTTCTGCCCACAGGGAGCAGAAGCTGAAGGAGGGCTATAAAGAGACTCTGGCTGGGGAACAAGAGTTATGAGACAACTAGTAAATAAACATGCAGCTTACACAGACTCTACAATGAGGAAGTTTAGTTTCTAATGATACAAGCGACTCATATTAAAGCTCAGTAGCTTTTCTCTGCAATGTCCATGCAGCTTAGTGACAGAAAACTTCCGGGTACTTCTAGGTCCTTTCATTAACGTCTTTTTTAACAGGTGCTGTATTTCTGCATGCGCTCCTCAGACACGCTGTCAATCTCTAAGAGTTGGTTTTAGTTAGACTCCTACTCTGCCCCCCAACAAATTATCTTTCTTGAGGCTTTTCAAAATAGTTTGAGGATGGCGTGCTGGAGGGTAATTCCAAATCCAAATCGATTTCATTCTAAATGGAAATAATACTTAAATCAAATTTTTGTTCCTAAAATAGCTGAGATGGCACTTTCAGGATTAAATATCCCATTCCCAAACACCACCGTCTTGAACATTTGTTTCATCTATTACTATGTATTACATCTCTTTTTACATTCTTGATGCTTACCCTTGGTCTGCTTATAATGCTCTGTACCATAAAGACTACAGGATTGCCTGCCTTCCGTATGGCTTCCACAGCTTGTTCATGGCTGGCATCTCTGAGGTCAATTCCATCCACCTGTAATTGGAAGGCCTCATCTTAACATTGCAAGAAGCTACAAGAATCATGGGTCAGTTTTGGGTTTTGGTTAGGAAACTCTGACTAAAATCTAAGCCCAAACCTCTGTTTCTGGTGGAAACCTTTCTATTGACTTGGCCTGAGGACTCTCACAGACAGATTTGACATTTCCAAGAGCACTGAAAGGACATTAAATAAATATTCTCTCATTCCTCTGTTTCAAAAACAGGTTTTTCAACATGTTTAGTCCAGGCAAGTTTTCCCACAGGCAATGTAACAGAAGAAATACAATAATCTGAGTAAAGTAGTAGTGTCTGCCAAATACTGCTTCCTGCAAATCCCATCTCAAGCAAAAACTATTACCCACGATTTACAAAATTAAACTTTTAGGTGCTCTAGAGTCTTTCACGATGGGGTATTATGGCAGTATAGTGCATCTTTTTTTTTTGTTTTGTTTTGCTTTTTTTTAATGTTTGTTGGTTTTTTGGGTTTTTTTAAAGCAATTTTAGCTACTAGACACTTTCTTCAGAAACTAAATTTTTAGGTCAGAGCTGAAAAGCATTCTATCTTCTAGAAGATGCCATTTACAAAGGATGGCTGAGGACAGATTTGTGCCTGGTCACTTTTCTTCACATCTGTATATATATGGGTGTGTAAAATTTGTCCTGTTATCCAGCTATGAAGAATGTTAAGGTGAGGTTAGCATCAGTGAAGTATTCTCACAATGACCACAATAAAAGCTAGAAGCTAACACAGAAAGGTTATTTGTTAGTGGCAATTCTAGCACACAAAGTTATACGATGAGGATTACCCCTACACTTTTTAAATTGTCTAACTCTACCTGAAACTTAACTATCCAATACTAATAAGAGAGCACAAAAACAATCTGAAATTATGAACCTGTGAGGAACTGAAAAACAACAATAATGCTCTTCAACTTCCCATGTCAGAAAAACTGTATGTTCTACAGAGATAAAAGCTTACATATACCACAACTTGAGAAACTGAAACAGTCCATTCAAAACCAGTCACATTAACACAACATTTTGATTTCACTCACCCATTCCAGCTCTGCAATCATCACTGTCAGAAACAACTGCATTCATAAAGATCCAGTTATTCAGATGAAATGTATGCTTTTAATTTTGTGGCCATAAAGCAAAATTCCACCTGCCAACTTCTTATATACACTGGAAATTGTTCCATCCTGCTGTAGAAAGTGCTACCTATACCGAAGTATTATTTCAAGGTCCTTGATATGGATGTTATAACAAACAACAAACTGCAGTTTCAGTACCACTGTGTAAAGCAAGCCCAGTCTGAGCCAGAATCACCACCTCCATCACTCTACTTGTGCTTCTTACACCACTGCACAGTCAGCTAAGGACATCCAGCAGGGTTAAGTGAAGGCAGTTTCTAATAGCCTGACACTGGAGAAAAGGCAATGTCTGACACTGGCAGACATCCCATGAAAGATCTATTCCTTTCAATATGTTCGCTCTTCAATACCTTTAAGTGAGAAAGCAGAAGTGGCTGCATGGGCACAGGACTGGATAAGTAGAAGAGAAGTGAAGATAAATCCCTCCCTGAAACACCACTGGCTACATTGCACTCATACAGAGGCATGATGTTCTCCGTATCTCAAGTACCAAATCCAGACTTCTTCATGTCAGGAGGGAAAAAAATTGTGTCTCCTTTAACTCTTGCACAAGATGCACAAAAATGATGTGAATCAATTAAGATTTAAGAGGGAAATAAGCTTGGCATTTATTTGCATGATTTGCTCTGGCTGTTTCTATTGCTATCCAATATGCAAAGGTGAAATCCTTTAGTTTCACCAAAGTTAAGCTTCTTCCTACACATGCTGGTTTTAAAACAGGCAGGTCAAACTGCTGGCTTTGTAGACCTCTGCTCACACAGTCAGTCATCTATGTTTCAGGTTGTATATTGAACTTAACAGACCGCTGTCTGCACACAAACATCAGCAGATAGTACTACAGTCTGTGTGGCTCAAGTGGTATAAGCTGGAGCAATTGCACAGCTGTCAGCCCAGAACCACACATCCATCTCAGCAACTCCTGAGATGCTGGGGGAATTGGAGAAAAGGCATTCAGATGGTACCTCTACAATCCGATCTCCAGTTTTCAGTGTTCCATTTTTGCCAGCTGGGCTGTCTTCCAGGATATGCTTGATAAAGATGCCTCTCATCACTTCTCCATTACTCAGGCGGCTCCCCATCCCTCGTCCACCAACAATGCTTATCCCCAATGACTTGCTAGGCTCTCTCCAGAGTTCAACCCTTTTGTGACAAAAATAAAGGACCAAAATAAATTAAAATCTGTTGTGATTATTACAATGCTGCACACTGAAGACACCTGATTTTGCACAATTATTTTAAAACATTCTGAAATAACTCTTCCTTGCAGAGTTTTGTCTTTCAGTGGAAGCTACCTACTAGATTGCTCAGAAATACTGTACTTGAGTCTAGTGTTGGTCACTTTATTTTGAGTTCTAATAAAAATTTTGAAGCATTCTCTTCATCTTTTCTTACTGGATCCCTGAAAATCACCTTGGGATAAGTAAGTATAAATTACTGTAACAATCAAGACATTGCTATTGCAGGGATTTAGCCCAAAGGCAATAAAAGTCAACCGCAATGCACAACATAAATAAGTGCAGTAATTCTGCTGGTTTTTCACTCCTCTTAAAATATGTTTCAAAATTTTTGAATTTCAGGTAATATTTTATAATGTGCAACTAGATTTGCACTTACTTTCGTGGCTGGTTCCAGTTACTGAAGGCTGCATTTTGAAGTTCACTTTCTTCCCCCTCCCCCTCTTCACGTTCTGGAAGCTCTGGGAGTTCCCTGGTGATAAACAGGAACATGTGATTTATTTCTAAAGAATACACATAATCACTAGATTTTTCTGAAAAATTTCATATATTGGGTCACCCTGCCAGTATTAGAATTTGTATACCAGATTCATGCAAGGAACTTCTTTTTCTGATGTCTGTTAGAATATGCATGGTGCTCAGGGATTCCCTGTTCACTTCCTTTCTGCAATGAGGTTTCTATTCACAACACAGCATAAAAGACTGAAATTTGGAACTAGAACCATATCAAAGCTAAACCTAATTTACGGCTTTCAAAATGGAAGCAATTACAACAGCAACACTCAACAAAACTTACTGCTTTTAGAGATGAATTTCAAAAAATCAATTATTAATCATTTCAAAATTTTGGGCTGTACTGCAATGAATTTTTGAAACTCAAGGAAAATAATGGCATAATACATTCCTTCCAGTAATGTTCTGGAAAGACCATAAATTCTGAAGTCTTATGCTGGAAGCGCTTGAGTATTTGTGATAATCCATAAATCCAATTGCATGGTATTTAAGAAAAATTTAGGACGAGACAGAATTCAATTTCTTTTTTGCACAGATCAAACAGCCTTGTAAAACTGTTTAAAAATTTTCTAGTCAAACCAAACACTGTATTCTTAACAGCTTTTTTTGTAATGTCTGTTGGTCTTGAAGAAAATCATTCATCTTTCATCTCTTCCAAAATAAAACTCATTTTCCCAAAATGTTCAAAGTATACAAAAAGTTACATTCGAGAGGTATCTGGGAGAAAACTGTAAGCCTTTTGACTCACCTGACATTATGTGATGGAAAAAGTTCAAGTGGCACAGCTCCCTCTGTTTGTTGTCCCAAACCAGCCCTGTACTCGTCTAAATTTTCTGCTGGCACATATACAATACTGCAATAAAACGAGACATGATTAAACTAGCACGAGGAACGCTGGTCCTCCCTTTGGTGGGTGTGAGATAGGGGTATGAAGAAGCCACTCAAGACTACTTCAGTGACTTTAAAGCCACAATGCTGGTATGTTGGAAATAGGCACTTATACAAATCCTTTGTGCTTTGCAACAAGTACCCATTTATAGTCAAATCAGGTAGCTGAACAGCACATAATTTTTTGTAATTAAAGTATGTGGTGCTTAAACAGTGACAAGAACGTAACAAGAGACGATCCAGCTTCATTCAAAACAGAGATTTCTCGTGCAAAGACAAACATGAAGAATCTGTGAGGTTTGAGGCATCATTACCATCCTCAATGACTACTGAAAATGATTCTGAAAGTTGGCCTGTGGGAGGTTTTGTGCTTTCCTCGGTGATTTTGTATTTATTTTGGGTTTCTACCCTTTTAGTGAAGAATACTTCATGCATTTGGACATACAAATGTGTTACAGCACACCACCTACACCACAGGGAGCAATCCCCTGCTCAACTCCTTCCTCCAGCCCTTCACGCACTTGCAACCAGTTTGGGACAATCAGACAATAATATTTCACCAGACAAATGATGTGCACATTCCACTTGACTTGTTTGAATGCAGAAACAGAAATGACCCAACAGACTGGAGAGAGTGAAACAAAGCGGGGAAAAAGGATTAAGGCTTGAGGAGTATTTCTTAAAAATCTTCCACCTGGGAGGCAAAACGATGCCATGGTATGCACGATGATATAAACAGGGCTACTTAGTTAGCCCTCCTTTAATGATGCTTTGTCTTCTTAAAAACCTACGTTGTTCATTAAGCAGCTTAGCTATCAGATTCTAGTATACCAAGAAGTAAGACTGATGGAAAAAGGGCAGAAAAAAAACTGTCTTGATACACATCGCATTCTTAAAAGAAAAAATAATATATTACCCCACAGAAGAGAAAGGGCTAAAAAAGAAGAAAAGGACTTGAGCACTTCACAAGACAGTGTAAGCTGCAGAGAAGAGATTCTTTCAGATTTGAGACTTTCACCTGGAGCCGTCTCCTGTCCATCATTCCTGATTGATGTCCTGTCACACCCTGATTGCCACTGATTCCCACTCTCAGTAATTTTCTGCTGAATACATCAAGCATCAAAAGACAATGAAAATAAACTTTTATACGACTAATCATGTTAGTCTAAAACACTCTATCAAAAATTGTTGTAGGGACCACCTTTATTCGTCATCTGTTACGTGTCTAAGCATGTTCCCTACCTCCTCTCACATCTAACGTATCCAGGAAAGTGAAAAAAGGGTCATTACAGAGGTGCCTAGGGTGTTGAACAAAAAGAACTTCCTAGTTTTTTTAATGGAAATTTCTAAACACATATTATCTAAATCCATATCCACTCCAAAATCTTTACCAGCTTTATTCCTTCCTTCCCTGTTCTGCATCAGCCTTTTTTTTCAAACACACAAATGTTACTCCACTTGACACAACTTATTTTCGTTTTGGAGTGCTGAGAAGTTAACATACACTAGGGAAACAAAGCCTCAGCATGAGGTCGCTAACTCTTATCTACCTTTCCTGAGGGCATTCTAGCACTGGGAAATCCTAAAGACATGCAGCAGCTATTCTGCGAGGACCAAAAAGTGAAACAGCAAGAAGCAAGAGAGAAAAGAATTTTCAAGAATCATGACTATTACTTCTCAGCCACCTCCAACTCCAAGTGTGTTGAACTACAGCAAAGTACTAGTATTATGCTCACAAAACTCTCATGGGTCAAATGCTGATGCAGCAGCTTCACCAGTAGGCCCATAAGAATACCTTGCTTCTACAAAAGCTGTAAGATACGCAAGTTACATTTCAAACTAAGAAAATGTAACATTCATTCAGTTCCATTCTTCACTCATAAAAATAAATAGGAAGTGTAGTGCTCCCTTGACAGAAAGATGCAGTAAATAAACCAGAACTAAAAAAGGTCTCTACTGGCTAGAAGAAGGCTTGGACAATCTCCTTTATGCTAAACTGAAGCTGGAAGCTATTATCAAAGTGTGTAAAGGAGAATAGTACACTCCTACAAAGGAAAGAGGTTAGCCCAGATTCAGCCTGAAAGCATACAGCAGTGTGTGACCTGACAGTACATTGTTCAGTATCTACCAACTCTTGTCTAGTCCTTTTCGGCAAGGACCACAAGGCAAACAATTATGCAGGGTGCCAAGGTCCAAGGGTAGTAGCAGTCCTTACCCTTCTACATCAGCACTTGACATCAGCTAAGGGGGAGGCAAATCATATGCACTCCAGCTTCTGGGAAACTACTGTTTTTCATTGTAGGATTAAATAACTGACATTGTGCTGAAACATTAAAAAGATATGACTCAAAGGATGCTCTCAAAGAGTTTTAAATGCTACTTAGAAACATCTCCCAAAAGCTGCCTTAGCCTTCCCTTTCTGTGTACAGCGCAGGAACTAAGAAGAAAAGAGGTTTGCTTTACCATTTTAAAAAAATGTATCTAAAAATGAGCAATTTAACTACCTAATTGATTTCCACAGATAGAATAAAATTTAGATAATCTCACTGGGAGCTGTTACATTTTAGTGCTTTGGAAAAATACGTTATTTCTATTCTAGGGCTTAACTACAATTCTAAGAGCCTAAGTTAAAGCACTCAAAGGAACATTCTGTATGTTTTTAACTGTTCATTCTTATCTAAACCAGATTTCTGTGATACTTCAGCTGTTTCACAAATAGAAACCGGAACACTTGCATTTTGCAAAAAAAGAACATACAAAAGAAAACCAAATTACATGGATCAAATACCTGAAAAGTTAGATTCTACATGGAGGTCACCTTCGTATCTTGCTCATGATTTCCAAAGTCCAGTTAACAGCAAAGGTTTCCCTAGCTGCTTTTACTACCTGTATCACTGATGTGATTGCCCTCCTACTTTCTCTGTTAGGCATGTTATTATTGAAAAGAAAACCTACACCTAAAAACCTCTCTCTTCTGTAAACTAAATTTTTAGGAAATACATATACTAAAAGCAGTCTTAGCTATGAGGCTGTTCAACCTGCTTCTGCCTTCTGTGGCACTTGGCAAGGTAACATTGTATTAAAGATCTTAGATTTACAAAAGTTTTTTCCCCCGTTTAGCGCTCATGGGCAGACACCTCACAGGTACCAAATCCATCGCTTGCTGGATTGCTACTGGAGCTCAGTCGGAGGTTAGAGTGAGGTCTGAAGACACTCAGCATCATCCACAACAGCTCCCTGTGACTGGGATGGTGAGAGGCCCAGAATAAGAAGTGTATTTGTTTCCTCTGACCGACTCTCTTGAACCTCATACTGTAAAGTGGAAATAAAACCCCACCAAGGCAACTGAATAATTCATCTGCAAAGCAGACTGGTAATTGCCTTAATACGGTTACAGGGAAGACAGTAAGAGAAACAATGGTCAGAAAACAGAGACGAAGACACAGAAAACAGAAAACAAGTAAATGACTGCTGCACTTCCGTGTTGTATTTCTTCTCTGCAAAAGAAATTAAAGTTCAACAATTTCAAAGGAAAGTATATGTATGGTTTAACCATTTTCCTCTCTTTCGCAGCTGTACAGCTTGAAAGAAAAGTGTTCTGGTTTTCTTTCTTGAGAGCTATCACCACATTGCCTACCCCCAGAGATACGCACTAGCAACTAAAGCAGTGACAATGGAAACACCAATGGTTTTACACATGAAAGTATCTTGTAAACACAACACCGCATGCAGTACAGAGGAACATTTATCACATGCTTGACTGAACAGCCACACAAAACCTTGAAACACCAACATATCAAATTACAAAGTATGGAAAATGCTCAGGACAAATTACTGTAATTAACATTTAAGGTTCAATTTGAACCTTTTCATACATGAAGGAAGTAAAATGTAAGTGCCACTGAAAATATGACACTGAGATTAATCCAGATATCAGTACATCGTACTCATGCCAATTCTAGAATTGAACCTTGTACACACACACACAACATGCACACGTGCTCTGAGCACATCTCAGGTGGCTGTTGTAGATGAAATTTAAAAATATTAGCAATAATTTTTTTAGAAACAGGTATTTTCATTCCAGACTTAGAAAGTATGTTCCAATCCTCAAGTTTAAAGTCATGTAAATATATAATACAATTATATATATAAATATATAATACAATTATACACAGTCATATCTTTTTTAATAAAAAATATATATATACAAATCCACATGTGCAGCCACATGTGCACGCACAAACATACATATGGAGAAAGAGAATATGTACCTATATCTGGATATATCCCTGACATTACTATTGATGTCATAAAAGCATGGAATGATTTTACAGACAAGTTGCAACACAGAGCCATAATGAGTTTCTGAATTGCCAATACTCACACATAACAGAGGGCCTGATCATCAGCAGGTGCTGGAGAAGATCTAGAATGTGAAGCATATGATGCAGCATCTTTTTACAATGATGTTAATAAATATCAATGTCTCATGCTGAATGCACGAGGCATATTTATGTATGTGAAAGTGAGAGCTGTTTTTTTATCTTCCTTTTCCTTGTTTTGTCCTGTTCTACCTCCACTTCATCTATATCTAACCCAGAAAACATCTGTTCTTTATTATTGTCTACAGCAGTGATTATTAAGAAGCATGGAATTGCAATCTCTCTTATTTGTTTTTCAGGAATTCATCCCCCCATTTTAGTCAGGTGAACTGTAATTCAGCTTTGTAATTATCTGACAGATGCTAGAAGCAGCTGCTGCTGAGCACAAAGAACTGGCTATTATTACAAAGAGCTGGCTCTCTAAATACAAGAGCTCCTGGCAAGGTAGAATGAGAAGTGAAACAGAATGCATTCTTGTAAGGCCACACATCTGGTTTTCCATACACAAAGGGGAAAAATATTAAATACCCAACTCTGAAACTCAGATGACTGGTTCTTGAACTATTCAAAATTAAATTTCCTTTAACAGAATTAAACAATGCCTTTATGTGGCCAGTAAGAACGGCTTTGTGTTTTCTCTGCTAATACCGTTTGTTACTGAAATACAGCTTTGGAAGTAAAATGCTTCTGCTTAATCACTTTTTGGGGGCACCCTGCTACCCCAAAAACACTCAGTCTAAAAGTTAAGGTGCAAGTTTTGTAGTAAGGACTAAGAGGAATGATGCCTAGATGGTCACGTCTGAGCTGCTAGCATACCCTTGCCTTCCAAGGAAGACAACAAAGAGATTCAACTTAAATCTTTGAAATCCTGGCCCTTAAATCACAAATGCTCCAAGGCGATCCACCACATTAGCTCTGAATTGACAAATAAGGGGGGGGAAGAGGGGTGTGTATTCTTCTTAGCAAACATGAAGAGCTACCTTAAGATAAAGCTCCTCATCTCCAAAATCTTAATTTGGGACGTTACCCACATGTTTGTGTCACAATATTTTTCTGGGATCCTGTACTTCTACCGCAAGTTAAAAATTAAAGAAAAGTTTGATTATGCTGAATAGTTTTATAGCAAAACTATGTTGTCCCAAAAATACTGTCATTTTTCTTGCAAGACTCCTTTAGAAGCTACCAAAGGATTTGGTCTTTACGTTTCTGAAGTGGAGAAGATGGCTTCACTTTAAAACCTTATCACACGAATGCAACAAAGAACGTAAATACAAAACAAAACACAAAAATCTTGTGTAAGAATATCAATAGCAACTGCCCCTCTTCTGCACTATCCTTCAGAAATGGGATGCATTTTTCTCTGGATAATCTGAATATCCACATCTAAGGCAAGATTTTAGTATTTCTCAAAGATCTGCAAAAGAGTAAGACTACAAAACAAAACTTGTAGCCACACAGCATGAAATACAGCAGACGTAAAAGGATATGCACCAATAATGAACATGCCTGCATTTGATCATGTAACTACAGCACTAAAAAAAGACTCCTCATAGAAGAATGGTGCTGCAGCATTTGTGTCTTTAAGCAGATCTACACACACATGCATATGCACATACAACCGACTTCAATCATGACAGCTGGAGTAGTAGTTTGGAAGCCAACAGTAATAACCAACATCACACTTTAACAATGACTCACTTATATTCCTGACAGTATTGATAACAACGTAATTTATTATATGAGCATATCCCTTGATTTAAACAGGCTTACATTAAATCATAAACGCATGACAGCTATGGGGCAGGCAAGTAAACCTACCACCCATAGTGAAGCTACTTTGCCCACCTCTTACTAAAATACTAGGTCTCTTCCAAGCTAGAATACTTCTGGGAAAGTATGGAATGCCTGCTGCCCATTCTGAACTGAGTTCTAAACACAGTTACCTGTAACCACACTGGGACTGGACTGATTCTTTAGAGGCCACCCTCTTAAATAAGTAGAGGCTCCTATTACCACCTCCATTAATGTCATTTGTTTATCTGACCCAATCAATGTTACCAAAGGTTAAACAGAGGAAACAGCCACTAGGTTTTGAAGCTGTAAACACAGCATTAGTGTGTCTACAGCTGCATCCACAACTTCAGGAACAACCTCATTTTTGGATGGTGCTTGTGGGCAAAGTTAATTTGACAACTACAACAACTAGAAAGAATTGTACTTTAAGGCAGAGTTAAAATTCTGTAAATTGTATGAACCTGGGAAGAAGAAACTTTTTTGTCAAGTGGATTTCTCTAAACTTTTATTAATTACTGGAAGTTTAAAAGTACTACTCCCAAAAGCAGATAGTTATGCACAAGATCATCACCTCTTTCATATGTACTAATAAAAAATTGGAAGTGACTACACAAAACAGAGTGTTTCTACTGTTTGTCACACAGTACTGTAATGTTTTAAGCATTACTTTTCTTCATTAACATCATATTCCATACTTCCTGTCTGGCAACCAAAACCCGTAAAAAAAAAAAATCGAATTAAATCACTTGGGCAATGGCCAAGACTGTCCACCTTCAAGAACCACAAACACCTTGAGAAAATCGTTACTTTCTTTAGGAGGGTCATACTGTGAATGCAAAATTCTGATTAATCCCATTCTTTCAATAAAATTAGGCATGGCAGTAATGATGATATTCATGACAGTAATTTCTAAGAACATCTGAAGCCTCACACACAAGTGATTTCATCTTTGAAATCCATGGAAATGTAATCTGAAGCTGAATTATTCATCTGAAGTGGCAACTTAAAGGTAAACCCATGTGTAATAACAGAATTTTTGTAACAAAATGTCTAATAACTCACATGCAATAACAAAATACTTGCATAAACAAATTTTGATTATTAGCTTTTTCCTACCATAATATATCATCTAGCTTTACCTACTTTATATCTGGTCCAATGAGTGAATGCCGTCTCAGCATAGCGCGGGCTTGTGCATTGGTTAAGTTAGTGGTTGACTCTTCATTAATGGACAGGATGCAGTCTCCCACACCAATTCGTCCATCACGACTTATTGAGCCTCCATGGATAATGCTGCGAACTATCATTCCCAAACCATCTTTATTGGAACTTACTGTCATTCCTTTAGTGAAAACACATGAAACAATTAATGCCTTTTAGCCACAGGTCTGGGTGCCAAGATAAAGAAATGTAACATGGGGAACAGGGAAGGTAAAAGGTCAGTCAGCAGACCTGCCAATATCACCAAGACTATAAATGTTGCTCTTACTCTCCCCCCTTGGAGACAGCAGTTTCAAATCACAATCACAGTAACTATACCTTGCTGTCATTTCACAGACTCAGCTCAAAACAAAAACATGAAGACAGTGAAAAATTTAAGCAAAAAATAAGAAAGGTAATGAAATTGCTCAAAAAACAGTCAAATTCATCACTCTTCTGATGGTTCACTGAGTTTATATACATTTCACTTTTGTTTATGACACCCCTCTTTGGAAAGAAAGTGAAATTATTAAACAGGTAATTAATAGGCTGAATACAAATACACACTTATTTTCAACACAAAACCTGAATCAGATAGACCTGAGAGGATGGCTAACTTCCTGCTTTCCTAGGTGGGCCACAGCTTAGACCCAAAAGGGTATCCTGACTTTTGTGAAAGTCTGCATATTGCTAATGTATACAGTCCAATATCTGATTTAAAACAGCATCCTATCTGTGGCACAGCAGAATACTGCTTCTCGGTATTTATATACCCTTTAACTGTGCTTTCTTTTCACTAATGGAAAATTAGACAGATGGGCTCTTGCCCCTCCTCTCCCATGGGGAACCCATTGGGACTGATCTATGCTGGGCTTCATGTGTCTTTGTGACTGTTCTTACAGACGAGTTGTCACTGTTATTTTCAGGGCAAGTGGTACTCAGGAAGCAAACCCTGGTAACAGCTACAGGAAAAACTGTTCTTCACTAAGGCAGTGGAGAGGCAGATGAAGGCCAGAATCCTTGAAGTCCACCCAGTGGACTGCCACAATCTTAACAGTGCTTAATGAAAAACTTTTTATTTTTCTGAAATGTGGTTTGAAATTCTAAAGCTAACCTTGCTGTGTGGTTAAGACAGTAACAAACATTACTGAGGGCAGTATAATAGCACTTTAGAAAAACATCACACATACAACGGGTGCCCTTTCTATGCTGACATTATCATTACAGATCTGAAAGGCTGATGTCACAGTTTGGACACCTACAGTTCCAGGTTAAACATGAAAAGGTCACTGTAAAGTTGCCAAAGTGCTTGCACAGGACAATGGCATTTCAGTTCTTCTGCATTTGAGTGCTCTCTTCTTATCTTTTAAAAATCACAGCTAAAATTTTAGAGCTCCAGCTGTGGCTGGCTTAGAAGAGCTGCTGCAAACTATCAGTGACACCATTTAAAAGGAAAAAAAGAAGCGCTAGTTCTCAACTCTCAATTATTTAATTGATGCAGCTGCAGCTTTCAACATCATTCATAGCTCTCGATTTAGCTCCTTTTTTAAAAATGAAACATAAAAGCAGTGTAACTCCATGTCTAAACTGGTCACTGTGCCCAGGCTGCTTCCCAGACCAGAGCACACTCAGACTGGAAGAAAAATACTATAGTCAAAAGCCACAAGAAAGAAATATTCACGTATTTTGTACATATCAAGACCAGTCTTATTTTTCACACATATATATGTCTGCCAATATGTACCCTGCCCCAAGTTTGTATTTTCCTGCTATATTACACTTGACATGAAATTTGCAGTGTATGTTCACTGCACTTAAAATACTCATAAATGAAAACCTACTCTATTGAATTAAGAGTTTATTGCAAAGAAAAAATTTTTTACAAAATCAAGATGCCTCAAAATGCAGTGACCTGCACTTTACACAGCTGGGCAACAAGGCCAGTAAAGGCACTACTTAACCAAGCACATTGTACCAATGAAAGAAAAACCTTACACCTACATCAGCCTTTCCTAAATCTTTCTATTTTGGAGACTCTGATTTTAAATCAGATCCATTTTGAAGGATGGCTGTTTTATGAAGGTGATATGCAGCAGTCTGAGCATCTAGCCATCAGAAGGCAGTTTATTCTGGGTTGAGATATCCAACGAAATACAGCATCACAGCTGTAAAGAAACTGACAGCACAGCAAGGAAGTCCTGACTGGGGACTGTTCATAAACATGCAGTTATGTGTACAGCCCATTTTAAAGCATTTGATGAGTTACTGCTAATAACCAGCAGCCACGCAAAGTCCTGCCCTACTAATCCCATAGAGTCTTCAAGGATCTGCAGTTGACAGGAAGAAACAGCACCAGGAACCTACCAAACCAAATGAACATGCCAGCCATGAATGGGAGGGATACATCACTGCCTCTCAACACGAAGTCCTCCCTGCATGGGCTCCGAGCGTGTTCTGTTCCTGTCCTCCCCCTCACACTGCTCAGGGCCACACCAGAGACAGGACAACAAAAGAGCATTTTGATCTGTTGTATGTGTTCACTTCAAAATGTGTCTCCAGTCAGTATGCTCTGGAAGTTGTTGACAGTTATCTAGAAACTTTGAACTTCACTACAAAATGATAGTATCAGTGAGCCAAAAACATTACCTATTAAATTTATCAGTGACATGATTTTCAGAAATCATTTGAGGCACTTTGGATACAAGTACAAATTTGAGGCAAGGAAACAAATAACTTGTTTAGACCCACTTGACCATCCTCAGGAAGCAAGACCAGTCTGCGCTTACAAATATTTGAAAGTCTCATCTCAGCTCTTTGACCATCATGTTGTTCTACATCATTCCTTGGTTATATCTTGTTTTGCCACAGTATTAGTACAGACATTGAAAAACAATGCATTAAAATAGTTCTGTTAATGTTTAGGAAAGACTACACTCCTTAATGGGAAAATAAATTCTCAGTGAGACTTTTCTCAATCTCACTTTTGTGTTCACAGTGACAGCAAATGGGTCCAGTGCCATATCACAGTCAAACAGGGCAAGAGCAGCCAAGAATGAATATCCTGTCCCCAACAAATGGAAAATACTCCATTTTTACTAATAAAACAGGGAACTCACAAGTGAAACCAAAAGCCATGTTCCTGAAAAGGTTACAAAAAATGTTAGCTAACTTACCTAAGCTTGAATTGCCTTTTGCAATAGTGATAGTCTTCTCATAAATGTTTTTGACTGAATCTGGGGGTGTGGAACTTCCCTCCAAAGATACTGGGCATCTCTTTTCCATTAAAAGCAACTGATCCTAACACAAGTGAAAATTACATCAGTTCAGATTACCAAGATAAAAATATGACTGCTCATACTGATCTCAACTAACCTTCTTTTACACAAATGCCATGCACATAATTAAGTCAGATTCTTTACACGGACATTGAAAAAGCCAGGTCATCAAAGACCAAACCAACATCATGATTTCTGTTTTCATTCAGGCAACGTATCTATCACAAAGTATGCTTTTAATTTAGGGATATCAAAATTAGTAGGATGAATTCAATGGCTTCAGATTCATTCACTACAGATGTCTGACAATCTGCCACTACTGAAGCAACAGATCTTGTAAGAAATTGCAGCTCTTATAAATACTTCTCAATAAACCACAGAACAGAATAAATAAGAAACACCACGTCACAGCGACTGTCATATGAAGTAACATTATGTTTGTACACTGTAGCAATCACAGGCCAGTTTGTGATCCGAACTGCACAGGATTGCAGCAACCCCATGATGCAAGACATTCACACCACTCCCCCTCAGCTTTCTAGGCCTGATTCCAGCTCCTACTTGCACGCCTGCTCCTGTGAAGGTTAATAGGGGCTAAGAAAACACCATTGTCCTGCCCAGTGGGTGCACCATGGTCCAGCAGTATCTAATGACGTGAGGTCTGAAAAGACTTGCATACATCCCTGTACTGCCAGCCTCTGAGAAAATACTATTTTGATGCCATAAATTATGTCCTGTTTTGGAAAGGTCTAAATCCCAAAGTTTTGATGTGAGCTAACACATCTGATGTACATTAATAAACAGAAAATGATATGTGACTGTTGGCCATTGACAATTTCTGCAGAAAATTCTTTGGTTTAATTGCAGGCTTTCTGTACGTTTTTTAAATTATTATTTAAAAAAAAAAAGCAAATAAATTTACTTTTTCATTGGGATCAACCTGTGTGGTAGTAGCAAGGTTTGTATTTAGTGCAATTTCTGATGCTGTCTGAGATCCAGTCCATGTTGCTGTATTTTCACGTTCACTTTGGTTGATATCCGACACATCCAGAGTCAGAACATCTGTTTTAGTAAAATCACTTGCAGTTTCCAGGCTACTGTCCACTACAGACTTTTCATCTCTGAGTCTCTGATTCAGATCCATGTTGTACAAATTCTTCTCAGATACATGGAAATCAGCTGCAGCATTTAGGCATTCCTCTCCAACAGACTGTTCAACACAGGAGACAGTGAACAATCACCATTCATTTGTAGTATCATTCAAAAGCACATTTCATGCTAAAACCTTAAACAAAAACTAATCTCATAGAATTTAAACATACTGCTGTAAGATCAACCACACCTGCAGCTCCCTACACACATTCATTCAACTGTAAAGTGAACTTGATTTCTTAAACAATTTTTTCTGCTTTACAATACCAAAAATCGGTAAAAGTAAATTACTGTTGAAGGCCAAATTCTAACTTGGTACTCTTCAATAACTTTCTACTAAGTTCAGAAAAGTAACATTCCCTTACACATTCCCAAACTAGACATAACTCCAGTAAGTTTTTAAAATTCAAGCATCCAATTGTTTTTCTCAGGTAAATGAACTTCACAAGACCTACGTCTTTACTTTCAGCACACTTAGCAAGCAAAGTGGAATTGCAATCAGCTCAGACAATAAGAATGCAATCTAATCATCCATTTACCTAATCAGAAGCATATTTAGATTTCTCTTCCTCATAAAGAGTGACAAGTAAAAACTTGGTCAAACCTCAGCAAAAAGTGAACATGGGGGATTGAAGCGTGGCAACATTGAAATATAATAATGCAATTACAGAAGCTTACCAGTTAGTACTTACTGCAAATCTATCAATTATGGCTGCAGTACTAGGATTAAGTTCTCTACACATTTGCTTAGACTTTCAAGATTCTAAGGCCCTGCCTTTGAAATGTTTCAAGGGATTTCAATAATCACAACTTTCTAGAAAAAATGTCCAAATATTCTCTAGCAGAACTTTTGAAGTAAGTTATTTTAAAAACATGTAGGCCATTAGGTATCAAAAAGATACACAAAGGACTTAGAAGCTGGACTTAGGGGCTCTGTATCAATATTAGGGACTGTTCTCTGAAATGCAATAAAAGTAGTCAAAAACAACTACCTCTATCTGTCTTAGTTGTTATCCACTGGTCCTATTAATTGTTCTATTACTTTTCCAAAAGGTTGGGGAAACTTGCTTCTGAGGATTTGGAGACATTTTGAAACATTTGGTCTCAAGAGCCTTAGAATTAGTTTTTGTCAGCTTTCATGAAGTACATACACACTTGTTCTGTCCCCAGACAAGAATCAAAAAAGGTTTACCAGTAAATAATTGGTTGAAGTAACAGCTGAGAAGATAATTGAGTGAAGCCTAAATACAACTAATCTGCATGATATAATCAATGACGTAATTTCCTACCTTTTGAAAACAGAGCAAGAGTACTATAATCTGTTTAAATTATTTTATACAGTTTCAAATACAGCTGGGACATCTACTTTTAAGTCTGTTTTATATCCATTTCCAGATTAGTGAAAACAAGCATCAGATCATACTCAACATTTATTTCATATGCCACATGTACATATTAAGTGTTGCAGCATATGCTCACTTTTTGTTTCACTTAAAGAAAAGTCACTGCTGTAATTTTTTAAGACAAATACATTTTCACGAATTTGTAACTATAGCAACATGTGGCCTCATTAGAGCATCTTCATTACTTTAAGTATGTTTTTCATCATCTATTTTAAATATGATACCAAAGTGATTTAGAATCTGCCAACTGCCCTGCAGCCAGAAATAACTGAAATACCTCTGCATTCTTCATAGCATCAAATAGTGCTCTAACTCTGCCTCACAAAATGCTCCTAAGCATGTAAAATGCATAATCCATTTAAGTAACAATTACAGAGTTAAACAATGCAATCTGTCCCATTGGCACAGCAGAGATGTGCTCTTCTGTGGATTAGGAGAAACAATTAGAAGATGAATCTAGCTTTCCAACCAGCACCTTATAAGGGCTAAAGATATCCCAGAAAGGTTAATGGGAGTTACTGCAGCTCAGGTGTGGCAGAAAAAGCAACAGCTACTCAAAGACCACACACTGCAAACCCAGTGGCTTTCAAAGATGATTGCTAGGAGAATGGAACTGGAAAGCTCTGAGTTAGTGAAATAAATCTAGAGATTGAAAAGAAAAAAGAATATGGAAAACCATGAAGAGAAACCAAACACAATCAGGTCATTATGGCTATGTGACCAAGAATCAAAAAAGTTACTGATCTTAATACTCTTAAATAAATCTTCATTTATTGTTTTAAATAAAAATTGCTAGCAGAGTTTTGATATACACAGATTTACTTTTAATTACAGCATAATTACAAAAAATTCACTCAAAAGCACAGCAATGTATTAATTATGAAGTATAAAAGCAAAACTTAGGATGAAAATGTGCTCTTGCTTTTCATACTATAATACCATAGAACAGAGTCATTTTATGTTACCACTCTTTTCTATGTTTTGGATGACAATTGTATTTTTCTAGCAGTCTGCTCACCACACCTTTAATACTATAAACATCTCACAATACTTCATCTGGCTAAATCTGATTTCTCTAGCAAAAATGCAAGCTCTGCACCTTCTATCTGCCTCTCTCTTCAACAAAGATATCTGCAAGACATCAGCACTACTCTAAACAAAATTTTAAGTTTCCAACAAAAAGAGCATTTTGAACCAGGAAGACACAAAACATTTATATTTAACAATACAGCCTGCTCACGCTTACAATAAAAGTTTGTCATCAATAAAACCATCCTGCTTTTTACCTTTGGAGCTGACAATGGAAGACAGAAGCTGTTGTTCACCTCACCGCTACAGGCGCTGTCATGCAGAGCTGTCACTGAATCCTGGAAGACGTCTCTCTCTAGAGAATACTGTGATTCAAAGGTGGACTCATCCGCTAGATCTGCCTCGCCAGAGTCCACCTAACAACAAAAGCAATTCAATCAGCCAGGCTGTTGCCATCACACCACGTAAGCCCCAAACACATGCATACCAGCCACTGCATACTGACTGATACTTTTTCTCATTCCATGTTTTACATTGAAATTACATTTGCACAGCGCAGAAGGAAAATTTTCTGCTTCCAGTAACAATCTGTTACTACATCGTCAAAGGTTACCAAGTATCTGAAGTAAAGAGAGAGTCTGAACTAAAATAAGTTGTGGATCTGAGGGAAGCTCATGCCTATTAACATAAGTACAAAGCACTGGGAAAATTCTGCTATAGTCCTTGGTGTCAATATTTTGATTTCTTTAGGGCTTCTCTTTTCTTTTCAATTTTCTTTTACAAAACTTAGCATGGAAAAATTAATGAGCTTCATTTGGTGCCATGTGTCAGGAATGTCCCCTTGACTCAACTTCTTAGCCTCAGTGATTTTTATATGCTTTTAAAAACAATCATATGGAAACTGCACTGCTTTACAGTACATTTATATGAAAAATTCATTACATTATTTTTTAATAGATTTTAAATTATTTTGCTTTTGACAGCAAGATTACTATGAACATTCCTACATTTCTATTTCTCCTAAATGAGAAATAAAATTTTTAAAATAGTTTCAGACATTGAAATGGGTAGTATTTTTGCCTTTTTTTTTTTTAAATAAAACATATTTTTTTCCAAAACTCATATTCTTTCAAATGGTAGAATAAAATTAGGCCCTAAAGAACCTAATTTATGGGGCTTCATATATTACACTTTGACTGTAATTTCATCTCCCCTGTCAGAGCACAAGAATTTAGTGTACGCTAACAAAAATTTTCACTGGGTTTAGAGCCATGCCCATACCATAAACTTGTATGAAGCAGATGAGTGCAACCATCTGCAGAGGTGGGACCTAACTTGTTTTTTCATCCCCTGTGGTTAATCATATTATCAATTCATTATAGCAATAGCAACAATCTGCAGTGATTCAACATATTGAGTCCTTTTCTAGGTAAAAAGGATTTTTTTTTTTATTTCAAGCCTGAAGACTTAAAAGCTAATCCAAACCGCTTCTTTGCTGTAACTTACTCTCAGCTTATCTTCTGGAAAATGCATACTCATCTTACCAATGCTATGCCCTAACATAAGTATTGTGAAAATTCAGGAGAGATCTGCAGAATTTGTGTACAGATCTGCCCAAGAAAATCAGCATCTCATATGCGTTCTCCAAAAACATATCTTCATCTGGGTGACTGAACATTTAGTTCCCTATTTTGCACATTTGACAACTGACAAAGTTGATTGACAACTTTATTACTATGTCATGTATTTTCATTGTTTTTTCCACAAGTTTGATTTTTTTAATATGAACCACAGATGGAAGTCAAAATTTTTTAGATAGCTTTAATCTGATCATTTCAATACATCTTTAATTAAAGGCAATTTAGAATATAAAACTCACGCTTCTTCTCAATGAATAGAGCAAGACAAATAGTACTACCTAACTACTAAAGGTAACAAACTGCAGAATTAGAAACAAGCAGTTTTGTTTAAAGGCAAGTTATTAAGCCAGCTTGTCATCTGCAAATGTGAAAAAACAGCAAACCTACTGGAAGCAGTAATGAAGAGATTTTCACTTCGACAGAATCCATTCCAGGTTTTTGTTTCGTTTTGAGTTTTTCTCTGATGCACTAAGTTCTGGTGTTTATTAGAAGCTGTTTCTCCACTCAAGCCCTCAGAAAATGAGGGCCTAATAAATTCAACATCAGACCCAGATATGTACAGAAAGCCATGAAAATACACACTTGGAACACATACAGATACATGTGTATTTTGGGTTGTCTGCAGGAGGAGGGGTTGGGGGATTTTCTGCTTTTTTGTGGTGTCCTATTTCCTGTGTCTTTTTAATCTGAGTTCTTATTGGTAACTTCTGGGCTATGTAAGGCTCTGAATGCTCAGGTAAGCCGCATTCTTTGTACAAGTGAACACCTTTTGACCTTGCAAATCTCATAATCACTGACTGATGCTGAAGGCTGACGAATATTATTAGGAGGAAGTATTTTCAGCTTTCAAAGACAGTCAACGTTCCTTGTAAGGGTGGATTACATGCAAAAAGGGAATATCAAAAACTTTCCAAGGTAAAGAAGTGATATATTATATGATACATAAAAAAATATGCACATGAATGTATCTCTACACAAGGTGAGATTTCCAAAGGGATGCTCTGTGCATGCAAAGACAAGTGGATAGCCATGCACTTTTGAAAACATCAACAAAATACACTTTTTCCCCAGCAATTAACATATCACAGGCCAGATTCACAACTCATGCAAAAAGCTGAAGTCTCTAGATGCCAGTTTCTACAATGTCAGGATCCATCCCACCTATGGTGGATGAGTAATGAGGAGACAGCAAACACTAAAAAATAAGCATGGACAGTGACAAGGCAACTCCTTTCACTACAAAATGCAAAGACTGAAGAAATCTGTGATAAGTTGGGCCACTAACCAGAGCCAGCTCAGCACGGAAGAGGGCTGCATCAGCTGGCCCCTCTTCCTCAAGTGACTGGGCAGTGTAGAAAAAGCAATCTTCCTTAGCAGAGACATAGCCCTCCTCGGGTGAAAGCTGCAGAAAGAACGAAGCTCTGAGTCGGTTGAGTGGCCTGGACACAGGAGGAGCAGAGTGTGTTCTGCGAGGGGGGCAAGGGGCTGTGTAGAAAGGCAAATGGATTCCAAATGCAGCATAGAGTTCATTTCAATCACAGTCACAGTATTGGGTATGTAAAGAGACAATATTTTTTTCCAAATTTACCTGAATTGATTCAGCTTCACACCACGTTTTGTAATCCCAAGTAATGAAAAAGGCCTGTCCAGGTATATCACAGGGCCCACAACTTAGTCTAAGATCATTTTCAATTTTTGCTCTTCATAAGGATATACTAAAACTGCCACCTCAGCTGCCAACAGAGAAAGAGCTTAACAGTAGAGGCCTTTATAATCTTGCTAGCCACAGAGAAATCTTGTTTGCAGGCAGGAAGATTTCATCCGCTCGCTATGTTTTATCACTGTATCTGTCAGGTGGAACAGCCTCCAGAGGACAAAACATAATTCTGACTATAAACCAATAGCTTTTTCCACCATAATTTGATAGTAGGCGCACTTTTCCAGTACTGCAAAAAAAGCAGTGATTATTTGCAATGTTTAATTATTCGGCAATCATAATACATGAAATATTGAACTGCAAATGCTGTATGTTTACAACTTTTGGGAACAGGAAAAGAACACCATGCATTTTCTATTTTATAGTGACATCTTCTAGAGTATGAAATTTTTGATTGCAATTAATATGGAGTCTCCAATTAAAAAAATTAATTTAACAGAGCAAGTTAAAACATACCCTCTGTTAAAAGCAAAGTTTCTGGGAACTTAAAACAACAACCATTCCCTCCCACTCCCTCCGCAAAGAACTACTAAGAATGAAAATTTGATATCTACAAGAATTACAAGATTATCAATTCATGAAGAGCAAAAATGAACCCCTAAAAATGCACTTGGGCTTACTAATATAGTGAAAGGTATCTTCCTTGTATGTATGAACTACTGCCATTCCACTAATTTGAACTGAACCCATCAAGGGTGCTATAGCATTCTTAGCAACACACTGTCAGTTACCACAGGTCTCCTTCAACCTCCTTTTTTGAATTGTTACAGACTATCTTCTAAAACCAAGCCCAAAATGACCAGTTAGGTATACACAAAGTGAAGACTACACACTATTATATAAAGTGTGGAGTATAAATACAAAGACTGTATATATACTTGCGAGAGACTGGAATGTTAATGGTCAATGAGTCAAACATTTGCAGAAGCAGCAGGTGCTTTGCTGACCATGCACAAAGCAACTGCCCAGCTAGAGAGGGGGTGCGCACCCACCAACGGAGGCTACGAGCTGGGTTTTCAGCCAGGTAAGGGAATTGGCTGGCAAAAAGCAAATCCTGTGAGGTGGGACAGTGCTTCTTATCATGCACATGTCCTTGCACGAGTGGCATAGGTGTGAAAACGCCTTTCTGGAGAAGTACCGGGACACTCACATGCAGCCTGAAGGTACGGATGCCTTCTCATGGGCTATAACTGGCTCAACTACACTGACCTGAGACAAAGCAGTAACATCTTAGGTGCAATAAACCATCAAAGGCTCCAGAAATGCCTCATGATCCACGATGTTACACAAGACAGTGTAAAACTCTCCACCCCAGGGGAGGTACCTGGGTGTTCTCACCTAGCCTAAGTGTGTATTAACCCACTGAACTTCATGTTTCATGCATTTCCCCCATCCCCCATGGATCAAGACTGTGACCAGCACTTCAAACAAGGGGCAAAAAAAATTGCAACCATCAAGTCTCCTTGCTGGATCCATGGGTGGTGACCACATACCTCCCACCCTTATCCTTTCTTTTTCTTTCTTTTCTGTTATACATTTTCTAAAGTGTTATTTTTATACTTTTATATTGTTGCATTTTAAATCAAAATGCCTACATTTTAAAATTTGCCAAGTACTTTATTCTACCTTAATGTTCTAACGTTTGCAAGTAAAAGTTTGTTATTGAATCCCTTGAAAATTTTGCTGTTCCTCCCATGCACCACCCAGAATAAATCAAACAACCTTCCTGAGCATAACAATAGGGTGTAGCAACACTATACCTTGCAAAACAAAGGAATTGGTAAATTCCAGGCAAATCATAAAACAACTCTATGTTACTATCTCACACGTTCAGAGAACCTCGTTAAGTGTACAATGTTAGGCCTGGCAACTTTCAGCCATGAAAGACTGCTGGGTGCAAGGTGCTTTGCTGTTTCTCAGCTGCAACACAGGTGTGCCAGCTCCTGCAATCACTGCACCAGCCATGTACTACCTTGGCCACTCCTACATGCAAGGCAATAGTTGGGCCACCCAGCTGTACCCCAAAACACACATGTGTGCTGTACAGGATCAGCATGTACCAGCCAAAGTGACATGAAAAGTACACACTGAATTCCCAAATCCTTACAGGCAATGGTTTGGCAACTCCTATTTTAACTGTTCCTGTTGGGGCTCCTTTCAGTGCTTGCACTGCTTCCTCCAGGCTGCCGTTTTCCAAGTTGATATCGTTGACAAACATAAGCCGATCTCCAGGAAGAAGTCTGCCATCTTGCTCAGCCACACCCCCAGGAACTAATGAGCGAATCACAATTACAGTGTTTGCTGGGTCAATAGGATCCTAATTAAATAAAAGGAAGAAAAACATTTAATTTTATTTATTCTTTTATATCTTGAGAGGTGCATTTTTTTCATGAGCTTTTACTAACTCAACAGAGTTGGGTTATTAAGAAGTTGCTGCTCTCCTCCAGAAGAACCTTCAGTGGGAGCAAACCCTCCTGTCCATACTGTCTATGCATTTAGACCTCCTTATTTTTAATTCCTAAATGTCAAAAATATTGCTCCTTTCCAGGAGATGTCCCATCATGTATCTCCAGTACAAAATACTACTAAATTGCAGAGTGCTGTCCATACACATCAGAAATTCAAATACTTCCTACTGCAATGGCAGTGTCGCGAACTCCATCTTCCCTTACACTCGGAGGTTTGTGGACACAGGTGGGCAGTGTTGACTGGGCCAAATGTAACACATGCAGCCTAGTCGAACAAAGGGCTTATTTTCAATAACCCTCTTAGACTTCATGATCTTGCTCAACTGAGAAAACACTTCTAATGCATGCCTAATTAGACACATGAGAGAGGAACATACAGGACTCTAACAAGACAAAACAAAGTGGTGCTTGTTTTTAAAAAGAAAACTTGCTTTTAAGTGACCATTCTCCAACATACTGATTTTTACAGAGAAAAATAGCATCACATACTAATGTGCTCAGAAGAGGCTGAAGAAAAAATGTGTTTTATTGTGTGCTGACTTGGACTTCAAATATTCAGGCTCATATGTGATGTCTCACTGCAGAGCATCATGAGCAGCACCTGAAAGAGTAGTCATTGCTGCACAAAACAGACATTTACAATGCCTTTATCTTTCACATTATTACACTACACTGCTCTTCACCTTGTCACTGTGCAAACACAAAACCTAAGGCATAGACTAATTCTAAGGAGTGCCATGGGGGCCATAATCTCCACCTGAAAGTGATCTCCAGATGCAAATGAACATACTCCTAGAGACAAGATCCAGCAGAGTCGTGGGAAAAGACCTGATCCCATAGCACCTCAAAACATCTCAGTAAAAGCCTACAATGACCACAGGCAGAAACTACTTGACGTTCAATTAAAAATTATCCACAGGAAAACTGGGAACAGGAGGAATATTTGTTCTGGGATCCTGACCAAGTAAAGGCAAGAGATAGGCACTGAGCTTTCCTTGGGACACAACCAAGAAACATAGTTCAGATATCCAGGAATTCTGAAGTCAAACACAAAATGAATGGGGGTGTTTAAGCGTGTCCTGGACAGACAGCAGCTAAGCAAGGGATTTCAGAATTACAGTTCTGGATTTTAGTAAATCCTGCTTTAAGCATTTAAGTCCTTTATTGGATCCTGCCCTAAACACCTCACTGCAGGTGCAAAATACATGGCTAAATGCCTTGCATCGTTCATTGTCCCTGAGTAACTATAACATCACTTTCTGAAAACCCTAGAATATAATGGATTATCTGTTTTTCTGGACCAGTATTACCATCACCATTAGAACCTGCTGCCTTATACAATAAGACGAATATGTAATATAATTACTGCAGTCCTTACCAGCAGTGACTAGTTCTACCCTATTGCTTGGTTTCCATTAAAATGTACATAACACACAGCAAAATCCAAACAATACGAAGTATTTTGTCCTCTATACAAAGAAGTACAGAAGTTACCTGATAGTCCAATATGCTAAATCCAAGCCCCATACTCCCTTTCTCCAGCTCAATGTGCTGTACTTCTGTTTCCCACATCGCCAAAGATGAGCTTTGCACTTCTTCCATACTCTGACCCTCATCAGCTGTTTCCAAAGCTGTTCCCTCTGTCTCTGAGGAGCCAATGAATCCAAGTTCTACATGACCCTGAGAAAAACAGTAAACATTCACCAATAAAATGTAAACACTTGTGAATCTATAGACACAAAACTCTGCTTACAAAAAACAAGACAAAAACTAAGTGATGGGTCTCTAAACACAGAGGAAGTGCACACACTCAGCAGATTTAATGAACTGTGATAAACCTAGCACAGAATTCAAATAGCCTTTAAAATTACTATGCTGCAAGCATATGAAACTTCTCACCAGAAAAATATTTACAAAATGGAATTTCTGTCAAATTAAAAACTTCAAAGAACTTTATTAGTATATGCTTTCACATATACAGGAAATATATGTTATTAAATGGTATGTCTAAAATATACCTTCATTAAATGTAATCACACTGATAGTAGTCAGAATACTTAATAAAAGTAAAAACATACACATATGTATATACACACACTGTTCTTTGGTCTGTTCTTCACTTGGTTTCATAGAAAAGTTTAGAAACTATAAGCTGAATTTGGTGCCTTGCTCAGAAGTCAGTTAACTGTTTCTCTTTACATACAAATGCTATTGCTTTGTATACTACGCCCTAGGCCATTCCTACATGTTTAGTTCATTGGGCTGCCCAGAGCTGAGCCCTTATGAGTGACAGAAGTATCAGTCAGTGAATGCAGACACAATTCTACACAACGCAAACCCAGAAGGCCAAGTTCAAAACTAGATTAAATATACTCAGGTTCTAAAGAACACAGAGTTCAGCCTGCCACACCCATATATCTCACTTACAGAACATGAAGTACAGTACTTAGAGAGACAGGCCCACATTCCAGAGTATTTTTGCTTATGACCACCCAGGATTCATATCTTCTGGTGGCCTAAAAAGTTATTGATAAACATTATTTGCTGTTTCATGTTTGTCTGGCTCCAATTCCAAAAATATTAAAACATCTTTCTAATTTTGTAGAAGAACTTAGCCTGTTTTTTTTTCCCAAGAAAACTGTCATTTTCAGTGATTGCTTAAAGACAAAATACCTTCTCTGTGAGTTGAACCTCAGACAGGCTTAGACTCTCTAGTATTTCTGGTTGAGTGACGGGCGGAGCTACCGGACGACAGCAAACCATTGTCACCTTAATAGGCAGCTCTTTCAAGATACTGACCACATCTTTGTGGTTTTCTCCAAGCAAAGAGATGTCATTCACCTCAATAAATAAAGAATGCACACTGGTTAGAACTAGAGTATTTATAAGTACAATAAACAAAAATGAGTAAAAAAACCCAAGCGAACCCAAACTCACTAACCCAAAATCACCTCATTAAACAAAAATCCCCATGCTAAGACACTGTCAATACTTAATTTCTACTCATTTTGGTGCTCAGTACCAAGGTACATATTGAACTGAATGTATAGCCTTATCAATTGCATGACATCACCCTACAAACACCAGATACCCTGCATCTTCATGTGTCTTGCATTCATGTAAACCAAATTCACATCACAATTCTAAGAAGATAATTTAGAAAAGTAATTAGGTGTTTAGTCCCTTCACTGTGTAGGATAATCCTATTCCATCTTAATGCTTTTGCTACATATTCTTTTTTGGTGACTTGGCTTCGTTTCTGCTGGGATGGAGTTAATTTATGCTCAGTAGCTGCGCAGTGCTGTGTTTTGAATTCAGTATGAGAACAACGTTGATAACACACTGGTATTTTGGTTGCTGCTAACTTGTGTTTTTCCTTAAATCAAGGACTTGTTGATTGCTCATGCTCTGCCAGTGAGGAGGTACAAAAAAGAAAAAAGCTGCGAGAGAGCACAGCCGGGATAAGTGACCCCAACTGGCCAAAAAATATTCTACATCCCAGAGCATCACATCATGCCCCCAGTATACAAACTGGGGAGTTAACTGGAAGGTGTGCTGATGAAGGCTTGGGGACAGGGTCTGGCATAGATCAACAGGTGGTCAACAATTGTACTGTGCATCACTTGAGGGGTTTTTCTTCCTTTTTATTATCATTATTTACTATTATTATTATACTTCACTTTGTTTCAATTACTAAACTGCCATTATCTCAACTTACAGGTTTCACTTTTGTTTCTCCGCCCCATCTCACCAGGGTGGGGGCAAGTGGCATGGGTGAGCAAGTGGCTGCGCAAGTGGCTGCATGGTATTCACATGCCAACTGAGCTTAAACCATGGCAGAGACCTTGGACTGTATCTGAAACATCAGCTACCGGCTGAGAAATGTATGTAAGCATACGTATTCACAAATATATATGTAAGTACATACGAAGTGACTACTCAACCACTAACTGGCATGCAGTTAGGTATGCTATGCTCCCATGGCCATAACCTATGAGAAGAAATTTACTGCTCAAAAACCTTACTGAATGCAACTAAGATAAAGTAGTACTTTTTCTTACTTCCAGCAGTTCATCTCCACTGAACAGCTTGCCGCTTCGTCCAACGGGCCCTTCAGGTAAGATAGACCTGATGAAATGATGACCCACTGTAGCTTCCAGGCTTATCCCTAGCCCACTGCTTTCACTAAATTTGTTAACCACAGCCACCTAAAATAAGAGCAAGAAATAGTTACATTTGTCACATTTACAGCCAGATGTGTCACTTTCCATTTCAATTTACATACGACAAAGTCAAAATTCCAGAAGTGAGAAAACAGAAGTATTGTCATGTGTAACAGGGACAGTCAGGTAAAAACTGATTCTTTGATCACATGCCACTTTGTAATATAATAGTGGGAACTACTTATGACAATAATGTATCTAATAATATCTACTTCTGCAGATGCTACATCTATAGCATGCAATTTTGCAGTATCTCCCAAACTCAGATACCACTTTGCAACTGCATCTACGGTCTATGTTCTATGCATTATTTACATCACTACATTTAAAGTAATTACACTACATTCCCATTTATTCAGTATGCAGAATGGAAATGAAGTTTCAAGTTCTAGCTAATAAAGGGAACTTTGAAGTTCCTGTTAAATACTGGTTTTTTCTCCAATACACACTTATCCTCTTGAAGCCAGGAAAATGGTGAAACAATAGTCACGGGCACAGTAATCTAACAAGTCTGTTATGGTTTTGATAAAATACAGATCAATACGTATTTACATTCAAAATTTATAACTAAAATAACCTCAACATACTAAGGAGCATACGTGTAATTTTTCTATATGAAAGAACAAATACAATACAAACATATTTGTATCTATATGTTGTCAACGTAACAGATGGACAGATAAAAGGGCCTTTAACAACAGTAAACAAAATTTACCTACCACTATTTCGTAATTCGGACCCATAATCCTCTGCCATTTTATCTTTGTAGCTGCTTCTTCCGCAGACGTTAGCTGGAAATCTAAAATTTATATTTAAGATTACTGTGACAAAGAATAAAAAAAATTAGTCTATTCTTATAACTGATAAAGTATATGGAACATGCAAAATAACACTATCATTCCCATGACGTCAGAACTCTCCTAAATATGACTAAAAGCTTGGCATGTTTAGTCTCACCAGAGAGAAGAGTTTTGGGTTCTCACCAGTGTCTTGGGTTTACCAGAGGAAAACCTCACAAAACTGTATTAAAATTCCAACCATGCAAAACTAACTGCGTATTTTGAAAGACAAAGTTCAATCAAATATTTCAGTGTATGTGTCTGGGAAGAAAGGATACATATTTACACCAGCCTCAGAGCTGAGCAAAGTTTTTGCAATTTTTCAAGATAATAAGCACAAAAGAAATTAAAAGGTTGCATGCATGCCCAGGGCATGTGTTAAATCAGACTGTTGGGCTGATCAGACTGATTCAGTGTGACAGCAAAAATACATAAAAATGTAAACTGCATACTGGTCCTTTTGGACAGACACTGCATTTTACAGAGAATGTCCAAAAACACAGAGATGTTTTTATTTTCAAAACCATAAGCACAATTGTGAAAGACTTTTCTTAAACTGTAAGCCCTAGAGGTCAATGGCAGAACACAAGGAGTCCAACCTCTGCTTCTTTCCTTTTTTTTCTTTTTTTCCTTTCCTCTTGCTAGACTCACATATATGCACACATACAATGACATAAGATTCTAATAGCTAAAGAACAGCAATGAATGTGAAAAGGAAGGACGGGGAAAAAATACAGTGACAGGCTAGGTAGCAAACTGTGGTAATTCTTAATTTGATTGAAAGATTATCTGCAGGTTTGAAAACTGCAGAAGCGCTTTCTTTCTGTTCATTTTCTCCTCTTTCACATTGTCTAGGCTCTACAGCAGAAAGAAAAAACAAGCAGTATTTAGATACAACAGCCAGCAAACCCAGCAGGTTTAGCAGGACCCTACATATTCAAGGTCCATGGTCTGGGCTTTGTCTACAATAAACATCAAAATGAACTCTTCAGATCTGAATGCTCATCACAGGCAAAGACAATAATATTCATTGCAAAGTTCTCGAATCCCACTGATTATAGTAAGATTATAAAATAACTAAGAGCCTCGGACAGTGCTTTATGTCTAGTCATTGCTCTGAAACATTGCTAAGTATAAAGCCAGACATTGCATGGCATTTAAATAGCACAATACTTTCCCCAAAGCCAAGACACAGCAGTATCTGAAGACGCTAAAAAGAAATTCCTTCAGCTATCCAAGAAAATGGGAATGCATGAGTTATGAAAAGACACATACTGCGGAACTTTTTCAGTTATCCCGCTTGCTCTGAAAGCACAAAAATGTTACGAAATACATCAAGCTATGTCTGAATCTGAAAAATGTATCATCACACAGGACTTCTGAAACACAGAACAGTATTCTAGGAGCTCAAGTGGGAAAATAATACTCATCAGAAAGTAAGAATTTCTACAAAGAGTATGGGAAAATTTGGAGAATATCAATGCAGCAAAATTGAATTTCAAATGCTATCAGAGAACACCGATGGAAATAAATGCAAGCTCAAGAATCTGTGAAAATGAAATTCATCAGAAGATGAAGAAGTCCACGAACTGCAGCTGAACAGCTGCAGACAATTGTAAGGACAACAGGGAAATGGAAGGAAAAAAGTTTTGTCCTAGACTAAACCGAAGAGTAGACATGCAAAACTAGACTAACAGAGGGCTGAGCCAGTAGCCAAAGCACACTGTTTCATGTGAAATCTTTGGCATAAAATTACTTTCAGACACTTACAGTAGCCATGTTCCTACAGCACCTATGATCATGAGTACTTGATTAAATGTATGACTACTTTGACTTTCTAGTTCTGCTTCAGCTACAGAGCACACAGAAGATGGAAAGACATACAAAACAAAAACACCTGATCTTTGTGTAAGCACACAGAAGTGCATTTTCACAGAATAAAATATTAAACCTTGAGAACCTGTTTCCTGTTGTTTCATGTCATCTCCAATATTTACCACACTGGCACTGCATGGAAGTGATGGGGATCCCTGTTCTGTTTCACTGTTGTCTGAAAAAAAAGAAGAAATCTTTTCAGCTATTTAGCGATTTTATATGTTGTAATACTCATCAAGCTCATAGATATGCTTTGGAGCATCAATTTGTTCTTCTACGGGACTACAGAGTACCCACATCTGGTAAATGGAATCTGGCATGAGGTCCCAGAAATAATACCACATTTTGAAGTAGTTGTCGTCTGTTAATGTTTTGCCTTCTCCAGTGAATTTTCAGGGAATAAAAAACACCCAACAAAAAAACCCAGCACGACTATCAGCACCTGCATTTCTATGACTGAATGAAAATATATCTAAATATAACATTCTTTAGCACTCTGTATGAATTTCTTTCTTTTTTCCTTCCTCTTTTTCCCTTGAGCAATTCAGAAAGTTGATACTGAAAACAAAAATATTACAGACTTGGAGACCTGCATACTTGACACACTTTTTATACATAGAAAACCTCTCCTACCACAAAGTTCTAGTATGTATGTTGCTCCCTGTCAGACATCTTGCTGGATAAACAGCCTTCTGAACATTTCAGCTATACTTCTTGTTGAAGGTGGAAGTGAGAGGATGACATACAGATAACATGCTACTGTGTCTTTGAAAATCTTGTGTGAGGTGGGGATTAGGCCTCCAGTGATTATTTGAGACCATAATAGCTGTTTTGTGCTCCCAGCCCCTGTGAAGATATCCTGTGCTCAAACACAGTGACTTTCAAAATCTGGCACATACACTTCAGTAGGTGCGAAATATATAAGATAAAGCTTCACTAATCTCATGTCATCAGAAACAAAATTAATAATGATCTTTGGCTTCTGAACATTTTCCACATGCATCGTCAATACCCTATCAGCCTCTAGATACAGGCTACTCCTCTCATACCTGTAGCTTGTAACACGCAAGAGTGAAAACAGGTGAGATTCATTGATTATGCTCATTGAGGACGGTCTTTCTCTGCTTGCTTTTGAATGCAGCTCTCATTCTTAAGCACAAATGAAACATTTGCTGCTTTCTTAACATTCAAAGATTTGGAGGTTGAAGTCTTGGAGCAATTCAGCCAGATGCAGGATAGAATTCAGTGCAGTGCAGGACAGAACTTACAACACTCGCTTTGAAAATGTAACAAATAATACCCCTGAGTCTAAAAGATTAATCAAACCAGTGGACAAAATTCCACCCTCACATACAGCAGCTCTGCACAGCAGCTCTGCTATCAGTAACAGTTACCCAGAACGAATCTGGCCCATTTTATTTCCAGTCTGCAGTTGAGAAGAAAAATGTTTCAGGCTAACTTTACAGCAAAGCCAGTTTTAATTACCTTTAGCTGTGGTACTATCAACTGTTTGGAATAGTAGGTCCTTTTCAACAGGAGCACTGAAGTCTTCCTGTGGTGGAATACGATTTTCCTGCTTAAGAACTCTTCTGATCAAAGTAAGCCGAACCGTTTGTCCTGTGTGCCGCAAAACATCAACTGCTTGCTGGTTAGTAAAACCCTGAAGATTTGTTCCATCCACCTGCAGGATTAAGCAGCTTTTCAGTTCACCCAGTAAGAAAAAGTTCAGGGCAAAATAATGCAGTGAGCTCTCAGCATCTGCTAGCCTAAGCAAAAAGCAAGTGGAGGGGCAAGAATAAAACCTGTATGACAAAGTAATTGGATATGCTAAGCACTTCCACTGGAGTACCCCACAGCTAGGTGATGACCAGCACCACAGCAAACAGGGGAGGAGTGCCCACCATGGTGCAGCCAGGCAAATCTGCTCTGCAAGGTGGGAGAGAATACAGCATGTGCTGTTCAGGGCATATTGTGCAGCCTGTCTGCTCAACCACTTCAGCCACCCCTACCTCCATGGAGAAAATACTGGGTGAATAAACCAACATAGCCATGGCTAGGAGTTCTGGAGAGAGAAGAGTAAGGAGAGACACATCGATCCACTGTGGTGGAAAGACTTACAGAATGCAGTCATTCTGAGGCCATTTATTAGATACAGAGAGTCTACCAATGAACACCCTGAAGTCCAATTCCCAAATAAAACACTGTCACAACCAACCAGATGTTATTGCCAGTTCATCAATTTATTTTAAAGAGTAAAATTTTGGCCTCCTCTGTTTAAAACTATTTGATTATCTCATAAACTCAGGTTTTTTTCTGAAATTCAAAATGTTGGCATTTCTCAATTCTATCCCGTTATCCTTAGCACCCACCACATTTAATTCTTCTTCTCCTTGAGAACTCCATAATATCCTATTATTTCTACATCTACTCCACAGAGCCTTAAATTTCTGAAATACTTCTTACAATACTATGTCTCTTGACTCCTGTATTTATTTCTGCCTATCTACACAGCACACATACTTCATTACTTTAATTTCTCCTACACAAAAAATGAATCCACCTGGACCCTTAGTCATTTGTTGTCCTTCTCTGAAATTCTTCTACCCTTGGTGCTCTTCTAATTATAAAGTAACTAAAAATCAGCTGGGGTTATTTAATTTTTTCTCTACACTTACACAAATAATATTTTAAAAATGTTTATTATTCTTCTGTGTCTGAGATCACTCAAGTAATTTAGTCCTTCTCCATCTGCAGTAGAAGAAGGAAACAAACTTTGGAATAATCAATTTTAGCCATCAGTACTGAGCATGCAAATCCTTACAAAAAACATATATACTGCACAAACAAACATGCAGGAACTTTTGGAAAGAGACTATAACCTGCTCTTAGTGCTGCCTTCACACAAATACTACGACAGATCTATGAGAGACACAAATATGAACTCCCAGCATTTAGGACCTGATTTCCACCACAAAACCAACAGTTTATGGATGAAAATATGTTCTTCTTTCTCTGAACAACTAAAACTTTATATGCACACTTTTAAAAATCTTTTTGAATATAGTTGTTCAATTTGAATCAAACTTTGAAATTTCATATTTACTAAGCTCCTACCGATCAGGTGAATATATTACGTAATGATATATGTTCACATACAATACAGATTTTTTAAACGAAACGTAAGTTACATGCAGGTAGCATAATCAGAAAGCATATGATGAGATACTCTGTCAAAAAAGGACTCAACATTTCAACTCTGATCCTAAGTGTTTTAAACAAGTACTATATGAGCATTTCTTTATAATTTAAAGAAACAGTTTTGCAGACAAGTGATCTCACTTCTTCCTGTGTTTACTTACAACTATAATTTGATCTCCCACATGGATTCTGCCATCATGTTCAACAGCACTGCCTTTTGTAATGCTTTTCACAAAGATACCAGAAGGTTCTGAGACAAAGAAATAGGGAAAATTAAGGTAACTAATTTATTAAAAAACAATTTAAATAATGCAACTACAGGCACTAGTCAAAGCAAGGAGAAGAAAAAAGAAAACACCATCTCTAAGTAAAATAATAAAAGAATAATAAAGAAAGCAATGATTTAAGAAAAGCATACATATTATTATTTTCTTAAAGAATGAACCAAATTAATGCTCTTTGCATTGGAGCAGAATTAATTCAAAATCTTACAATGTCAGATTCACAATTCCTCCTGCAAAACATGAAATATTCTAACTGACTTTAATCTAAATTTGAAACCCACATTGACAAAAAACGTATCTCTGACTTTTGCCAGATTTGGCTAGAAAATTCAGCTTGAGTATACTAATCTGGTAATCTCCGAATTTTCTATGTACTTAATAACTGCTTAAGAAAATGCATGCTTGGATAGCCAAATTGAGGAAATTGTATGCAAACAGGACTACAACTTACATTTCAACCAGCTTTTAACTCCAGTTATCAGTATTTGATAAAAAGGACACAAAGTTTTAAAAAACCCCAACAAAACAACAAAATGAAACAAAAAACCCCGCATTAAAACATAAAGCTTTTAGTTACTAATTAGTTTCTACTTTTTAATGAGAAGGAAAAGTAATATATAGAAAACACCTACAGAAGGGACATTCTACTAAAAGCAAACATTTCAGAAAAAGACACACTTGCCTTTGAAACAACTTTAACAGCTCAATAAAGTGAAAATCTATGGAGCTCCTACATGCACATTTTGCGCAACTTACATGAAATCAGGAAAAATAACAGCATAAACTGGCATGAAATCAGGTCTGACAGTGACACGTCTGTAATACTGGTATAAAAACTCTTAACAGCATCTACTTTCTCTCAATAAATGTTCCCATTCTGTTGAAGGAACATACTTGATGTGAAGATAATCCACTACAAAATACATTTTAAAAGCTGTCAGAGCCTTTGCTGACCTCAAGCTAACTTTTTCTAGCCCTCAGTACAACGAAAGTTGTAAGGAAGGAGGGCTAATGACTCAATTCAACTTGGAAAAAAAAAGATTACCTGTATGTTCAAGTCACATCATTGACAAGTCTCTTTTTTTTGGGGGCGGTTGGGGGGGGGGGGCGCATCTTGGGTTTTTTTAATCAGCTGTTTGCCCACGTTTTGTGTGTAATTATATGGCTGGTCCTACTAACTTCCAAACATTCTATCCTGTAACAGCTTTATGAGAACATGACAAGTTATTTGTCAGTCACAAAAAAATTCAGCCATGGAATTTGTTAGCCAGCAGTTTTATTGCTGTTTCTCTGACAGCGAAGTTGTTCTGTAACTGTTAAGTCAGAAAATTGAGTTATCTAGTTAGTTTCTAAAACAAGAATATTCTCTAACACAGTTACATGCAGCACAGCACTTTCAAACTGAAGACTGGTGATTACCAAACACTAAATCAGCTAAAACATGCTCTCAGATTTACCATGTTCTACATCTTAATTTATCTTTTGAAGATTCTACTGGTAGCTGTGAAACAGTGAACTTGCACAAACTGTGACTATCTGGTCCTGTGGAAGTTTTTCTAATCCAACAAACTGTACCAATAAACTGCCAAAAAGATGGAATGTACTTATCCATACATTTTTCTAACAATACACATGTGGTACAAGTCAAACCAACAGCCCTTTGAGAAGTTTTATGACATATTCAACAAACATCCTTTCCTAGCAATGCTGAATTTGCCAAATGTCCCCGAGTGAGGCCTAACACAGCTCTAGATCAATTTTCTGAAAAACGTAGTGGAAATCACACAGTAAAAATAAACAACCATACATGAACATTTCTGCATTTATTTATTTAAATAAACTTATTTATTGTTTATTACTTATTATAGTGCCACAACCCACAGGTAAAGAAACATTTATTATATCCCGAAGTCAGTAAAGAATTCCTGATCTGCCGGCACCATTATACATACTGTTTAAAAATTTATACCAATATCTCTTAAAACTACTCAGAATGCTAATATGTTGTCTTGTAAGAAGGTTACTTCTAACAAACTGGGTTTAACCTATTCTACAATTGCTTTTCAAAAACAAGTAAGCACAAGCTTTAGCTAAAAGTGAAGATAAAAACTGATTTAAAAATACTGAGATGGGATTTTATAATAATTCTGATTGCTTTTATTCTGAACATCTTTATTACAAAAGGAAAAAATTATTTTTCCTTTACAAACTTCAAGCAGATTTTAGATGGTCAAGGGTTAAGAGACGATTCACCAAAATTAAGTCTTTGATGCACACACATCATAATATGCAATAGACTGCATAGTAAAGTACAGGAATTAACAATTACCTGATGTCTTGTCTCCAATGTAACCAGCAATAGTTATTCCTAAGCCCTGGTTGTTTTTAGTAAGTTCAACATTGAATTTCTCCCCGTCGTCACAGCTATCAACAGAAGCATCTTCCTAAAAAGAAAAGTGTAATTAGAAAGGAAGCTTTTTTTTCTCTGAAGATTCACCATATCCTTTAATGTCAGTAATATGTAAAATTAAATACAAACACAAAAAAAAAAAAAAGTATGAAATTTGCTTATGCTCTTACTTGCTGTACATCAGAGAAACAAGAAACTGGTAAAATTCCTCATACTAAAACAATGCATGTTCTCCCCAGGTTCGCACTGTTCTAGGATATTACTTCTAACCTATCAAACAGTTATTTAATGACTAAAATGACTGGTGAAATTTGTACTAATTGAACAATGAATCTCTTGTACAGTAAGTTACATATATTTGAATATGTATCTTGCTGGCTTTCTGGGACTTCCTCAGAACTAGCTTTAGACTGCTGGGTTATTAAAAAGAACAAGACAAATAGAAATTTTATTTTGTATTCTATTTGTTTAAATTTCTTTTCATTAACTATCACTACATTTTTTAAACTTGTCAAGTTTAAAATATACTAAAAGCTATCACTAATGAGACAATTATATTTCTGGCATTTGAAAGGCTTAAAAATTGTGTTTAAGCAATTAATAAATATACTTCTAGCTATCTAAATAATTACAGTCTCCACTAATACCTGCCATAACTCTCTGAACTTCAATAACAATGAATTATGGGGTTAATTAATTACTTGTTGTTAATGAAAGTGGTATACATATTAAATTCCTATTTTAACAATAGTAGGTTTTTATTAAGAGAAAAAATCAACTTATAAAAACTATTTTCAAATTTTTAAATTATTTTTAAAATTTTTCATCTGTCAGCTGTCTAAAACAGTTACTAGCCATTTCCATATCACTATATGATGACATACACAAGGCTTTAATTTCATTGGTTTTATATGGGCATCAATATTTATGCATATATTTAAAATCGGATTTTATAAAGTAAAAATCCACCAAGACTTTTGTGCATGCCGAATAGCAGCTAATATTTTTTAAAATGCCAATATGGCAACCAGGCAGATACTCACTAAACCCAGTTCAACTAGATAAGTATGTATGTGCCAAAAGAGACTTTATGAGAGCTAGATGCTACTTGGCAAAAGAGAATGTGACTTGAGCTCTTTATCAATGCAACTCCACCAGAAACCAAAATTAAACACAACAAAAATAAATCTCTACTACATTAACTGTCTCTCTGTTTGAAAATACACGATTATTTTGGCCACAGGTAATGTCACTGAAAAAATGGTCCAACTCCTATACCCTCATGAATTTTTACAGGGTAGACATCCACAGGTAACATGACAAGAAGTGTCATTCCACAAAGCCATTCTGGTCTCAATAATAGTTTTAACAGCATCACGAAGACTCCACCCACACCGCATTTGATAAGAAGAAACTAAAAAACCAAGCTGTTTGCATCATCACCTTCACTCCAGACCTCAATAAATGAATCTTGCATGAATGTTAACATGGTGCTCATTCCAAGAATGTGACCCTGGGTAGGCAGAAGCAGTTTAAAAATAGCCTGCCTCCTGCCAGGAGGTGTGCCAGGAAAGAGGTACTGAGAAGTATGGAAATGGAGAAGAGGGTGGCAAAAATCTCAAATTGTGCCCCTTTGAGGCTTTGAGCTATCTCATCAGTACTAGAAATCGTACACATCCTGCAGCTGCAGATACATCTTTTAACATTGCATCATACAACCTCAAAAAGGCAAATACTAAAGAACTACACAGAGATTAAAATTATCAAATTCAGCTTTTGGGAGATGCTTTTCAGCCAAGTAATACTGGGGCTAAATATCAATCCCTTTATCTAAAATGCAGACAGGTTTTACATCTCTGAGTGCTGTAAAGACACAAAGGTACCAGTTTATCTCTCCTCTTCAATGCTCAGAAGACTCCATGTTAGGATTAACTTTCTTTTCCTTATAGCCACAAAGAGGGGATGAATATATGTTAGGTTTTTGCAGATACCACTACAATGTATAGAGACAAAATGATGGTATCACCATCATAAATTGTTGCATAACAATCATGCATAAATTGCAAGGACTTTTTTTCTTCTGAGGTGACTTGTCTTAAATCTACATCGCAACTGGGAAGAAACTGTCTAGAAAAACAACAGGAAAAAGTAAACAAAAAAATTCTATCTAGGGGTAGGCTCAAAAACAACAAACTTTTTCTTCTGTCTACAATTACCATCACATATTCACATTTAAATATATCTGGTCATAGCCATATGTGGCAAAACTACCATTTCTGACTCCCATGGAACCAGACTTTGTGAAAAACGTGTAAATTACCTACTTTGTAGAGGTTTTGAGCTGACAAGTCGTGATAATATTTACAGTATTTTTTAAGTGGCTGACAGTTGTACAGGACTAACGATACAGAGTACAATCATTAGGAGTGGAGTAAAGCTAGCAGCTGTCTGACTTTTTTTTAGAAAACATCTAGAAAATGAGCAATGCCAGGTGATGTAGGAAAGAATTGGCATCTGTGTACTGGTTGGCACAGGCAGGAAAGTTCTGATGAGAAAGAACAGATGAAATTATGAGAAGAAAAAGGGCAGGCAGGCACTTTTGCTCAATAGTCAACTAATTTGAAAGAAGAGACTGTGTGGCTTCAATTGTCCCAACATAACACACCCTTACAAGCAACCCAAAGCAAGTTGTTAATCAGATTACACTTATGGAAGTCCTAAACCTTTATCCCAAAGTCTTCAAGAATACAGTTCCTTTCACTGCAGACTCTTTGTCTGCAGACATTTAAACTCTCCAGACTGTCAGATGAGAATAGCACTACTGGGAAAGAAAATCCTGGCTTTTGAGAACATAAACACCAAAGAATTCAAATAGCAGTTAAAAAGGAAGGAAGTTTGCTCTGGGTTACATGTGTTCACTGTTGCTTACCTGTGTCTCTGGTGTGGAGGTGGGTACTGGTGTACCTGGAGGAACTGCTGGTAGAGGTGGCTCCTCAACAGGACCTCTTGCAATTACCAGTTTCACTCTGTTTCCACACTGCCTTAGAACTTGTGCCACCTGCTCGCTGCTCATGCCAGCTAGGTCTGTATCACCAATTTTCAAGATGTGATCTCCACTACACAATCTCCCATGCTGAAGGAAAAATAAAGATGAAAAATGTGATTTCTCCCATGTACCATACAATTAGATAAAGACTACATAGCTTTAGTCACTTTTAAGACCTATGAGTCAGGTGACTTCTTTTGGGTGCCAAGTCAATATCCTGACAAGACTGAGAAGAAAAGAAGGTTGCATAACAACACACTAATTTTACTAGGAATTTCCCCAGAAATATCCAAGAGATCCTTTTTCAAGAAGTCATCCAACCACAGCAAAAAAACAAAAAAAGTGCTTAGCTATGGTTATTCCTACCAATATTTAGCAACTGCATGTAGATTGCAGAATTTTGGGTTTCATTTTCAGTCACACTTCCAAAGGACAGCATACAAACGTATATTCAGCTTTGCACTTCTACCAAAAAAATAGTCGTAGTACTAACAGGATTAACCATGACTTCAAAATAAAATTAATTTCTCTCTTACTGTGATCCAGCAATCTATATTGCTTCAAACTGGTTTACTCTCCTACTCATTTGCCTTTAATTAATAAAAAAAATTCACAAGCATTTAGGCCATATGATGAGGCCAGACACAGGTTTGTAAAAGGAACCTATCTGCCGGTTCAGGGGAAGCAGAGCTACAGTGAAATGCTGTCCATGAATTTCCAGGCCTTGTTATCAGGCCACCACTGCTATTGTTGGAAGACTGACAAGTCTCTGTGCCTCTTCAATCCTTGACCATCATTAATGCAGCCCTAGGTACCTGTCCAATGAGCACCCTTGTAAATGAGCTGTGATAACCAAATTTAATTCACATGAGCCCATCAGGCAAGAGCAGAGCCTGTGTCTTGAAGCAGACACATGAAGCCACATACCTGCTCCAAGATTCAGTAAACTCAGCAGAGAGAAGCAGATGTTCTTAGCTGTTAGGGCACAGCAAGTCAATCTTTGGAAGTCCTTTGACCCCCAATTACAATCAGTACACTGACGAAAGAATTAAAACTCTAAATGCATGTGCACAAAACATATATAATACTACAGATTTGAAAATGTGATTTAGAGCCTAATCCAGCTTTAACATTTAAATGCACAGATTCCTGCACTAAACACATCTTTGCTGAGGAAAAATTTCACTACTTATTGTTTCATTTTTTACATTTATTTGGATAAAAGCCACCACTATTTGGTCTGATCATAAAAATAAAGAGTAACTTCACACCTTACTGAAGAGTAACAGGAAGGTAGGTTGAATTTACCTGATCAGCCACCCCTCCTGGGAGGATGGTTTTAACAATCACTCCAGTTGACTTTCCTCCCACTATCCCAAATCCCAGACCTGAGCCATCATTCACCAACTCTATGGTCTCCACATGCTGCCAGTGAACCTAAAAGGAATAAACAGAAGTTTGCAAATTATTAAAAACACAGAATCATAGAATTGTTCAGGTCTGGAAAAACTTTTAAGATTATCAAGTCAAACTGTTAATATATGTATTAGAATTTTCAAACTATTTTCTCCCATTTCTTGAGTATGTTTCTGCTAACAGAAGGTTGGAGAAGGATGGACATGTAATAACTTTTTTAAAATTGCTATTAGGTGTAATATTACATAATATTTAATCAGTAAATTACTAGTTCTGTAACAGGTGGAACTTCTCTGGTACAAACCAGAGTTGGGTAATGGGTCACACTTTTAAAGAACTTCTTGAATGAATTTAAGCAGCAACCCAGGGCTGCCCACCTTCATCCCCCTTTGCAGTCAGTAAACACTGCTGCTAGGAAACCTCACAGGACTGGAAATTAAAATCTTCAAGTAAGTGTGTGTTCACATCAGCCATTATAGCAAAGCACAGGTGAAAGTAAAATCCCAATTCAGTGTTTTTAAGGCTGAAAGCACAACCATGTATTTTGAGGTAGGTATAAGCAGAATTATGCCACGTAACGAACAAAGACTTCTGGGTTGTTGGATGGCAATAGTACTACACTGAAGTCGTTCTGATGGCAGACTTTGTGTTCTGACAAGAGCAAAACTGCTCTGAAATAAAGACAAATGCTAGCTTGCGCACGTGGGGCACTATATGAAGGGACAGCTGGAAGCTCATGGTGTTCTTGCTAAAAAAAACAGAAAAAGCTGTGGCATGTTTGAAAGAAACATCTTTTCAAGCAAGGAAAGCTGTTCAGCAAATACAGAGGCAATCACATCGAGAAAGAAGTGTGTTATAGCAGTACTGGAAGAGAGCAGAACTCTCCTATGTGCTGGCAGGAAAGGTTAGGTCAGTCAGCTGTACTCCTGCAGACAGATAAAAAGAATAATTCTTACACTCCTTCACTAAAGAATTTATGCTAATGATCAAAAAAAAAACCAAAAAACCCACTGGAACAGCTCCTTTTTCCAGACTGATTGCTCTCTATACTTCTGTTAATTGACTCCCTTAAAGAAGGGCCACAGATGACTGAACAGAAAAACCTACAGGAACTGAATATAGGCTGTTTCATCCCAGGACAAGCCATTATATGAGTAAGGTAAGAGGAAATACAGATAATATCACTATGTTTCAGGACTGTGTTGTCTACAACAGGTGTGCAAAAGCTCTAAAAAGAAAGGAATTGCAGCAGAATTCTTTTTTGGGGCATACTAAAATGTATCTTGTAACTACTGGAGCCTCCATGCTAACAGACAACAGAGAAACAAACACAAAAGCCCCCATCCAGCTGGTGGTGCAGATCAGATTACAATGCCTCAAAAATTGTTTGCTCAAGCAGAAGGCAAAGAAAAACGATCCTGTTTACTTGCAATCTCAAAATAAAGCTTATCAGGTAAGGTAAACATGCTGTATTTGCACTGGTGGACACAGATAATATGGCAGATGGGAGGAAAGAATACATACAAGATGAAGATTCTTCCCCCAGCAAGCTTGAATATTTTCTACTCTTCGTAGGGAAAAGGTACAACAGAGATAAATAGAAGAAAAACCTTAAGAACTGTGAAAGAATGTAATGAAGTTACAAAAAATTACTCAAAGTACTATTTGCAGTAAGTGCATGCATGCCCAGAACTGAATATACAGATGTTTGGGGTATACTCACCGGGTTGGAATGGGCTGAAACTGTGCTAGCAGCAGATGGAGACCGAGAAACTACAGGACTCATAAGCTGAGGAAAAGTGCCTCTGGCCACAACTAGCTGGACATTATCTTTTGCTTTCTGCAGAATGCTGATAGCCTGTTGATGTGTAATTGTCTCATCAAGGGCTTGTCCATTAATAGCAAGGATTTGATCTGCTTCCTTCAGCTTTCCATCTCTGTCACATAGGTTTAAACAGGGAAGGGGGATGACAAAATAAACAAACAAGAAAAATCGAGGAAGCATTGCCACAGAAATTGCAATATTTTGACAATTTTCCAGTGTTTTCAATAACCTGGTCTCTATTCCCCCATGTTTTTAATCCCGCCCTGCAGTTTTGCTAAAAGGAGCTGATGCAGCACTCTGGTGATCGCTCCCTTTGAAGCTAATTCCACTGCCACTCTCCCCTGGTTACTACCCCCTAGCCAGCTTTCTTCTCCCTGCACCCCCACGCGAGACTAAGCATATTAATCACAGTCGCTTCCAACCACAGCCTGGGAACTTATGTTTTTTCTTCACTTTGAGCCTCTTGCTTTACAGATGAAATGCCCCACTTTATTCAGTGCACTCATCCTGAATATTCATCAAACCATGGAGAGGAACACACTTTCATCAATATGTTACAGAAACAAATTTTGTTTTGCTGAAAAACAAGGAGAGAAGAAAGGAAAAGAGTAAAAGAAAAAAGAAGGGCAAAGAAAAGAAACAGAACAAAAAAGGTAAAATACAAGGGGGGGAAAAGCCCTTTTATACAAGGGGGGAAAAGCCCTTAACAAATTAATAAAACTTCTTCACTTTCTGACAAAGAAAGCATCACTGTAGAACGGCATACTAAGTCCTTCCCCAGACCTACTCCAAAGGAAGTGTATGAAGCCTACACAGCTGAATTATCGTCTCCTTCCTCCACCTCTTCTTTGCATCCCAAAGTGGCAATGCTATGAAAAAAAAGGGCAGCAAGGAAAACAAGGAATGCTACTAAACCAGCTTTTGTGAGCACTTACACTGTAGAAACCCAGGTAGAGCATGCAGGAAAAAGACTCTTTAGCTTCAACCCACAGTATTTCACTTGTGAATTTGAATTCTTTCTCAGAGTGCTCTCAAAGACTTATTATTGCCAGACCCTTTCTGATTTGTAAGCCCTATAACAGTTGTTAAATATTCCTTTTCTTAACAGTGAATCAGGCAGGGCCTGACTCTGTAAAGATTGGTCTCACCTCCAAGCAATAAGTGAAGTAAAAGCAAATACCTTTTGAATGGTATGGAAACAAACCAACAAACAAACAACAACAAAAAATCCACCTAAACCAAAACCAAACCAAACAAAGAAAAAAAAGAAAGTGGAATTTAAGCAGATTAAAAAACATTGTAGAGATGCAAGAGCATGCCACTTTTGTAACTGATTAACTACAATTAACTCTGTAGACCACGTTCTTGTCTCTCTTGCCCATGTTCTTGTTAAATTTAGAAGTGCTCAGATCACAGATAATCTGAAAATTTCTCCCTAAAGCATGGTGAGAAAAAGCACCAACACCACAGCCTCCCCAGACAACGTACAGACTGCACCACAAAGCAGCTCAGGCCAAGATCCTGATCAGTGAAACACCACAACAGTCTGCAGTGAAGCAGTATTACTGCCATTTGCCACTGAGTTTGTGTGCTCTCTTGGGCTGTTTTTACAGCAGAAATTCATTTCTCTCAACATTACTTGTGGAATCCAAGTTTAAGTCTAAAGCATACTTTCAGCAAGCTATTATTATTACTGAGCTTCTGTAACATCAGCTGATTATCTCTGGGAATACCTCTGACTTCAGGTCAAGGCTGGCTTGACTTTAAATCTGGGTTTCACATCTGTTCAGTAGGACTCTATCTAACAAGTAACACTGCCAGATATAGCTGACTTTTCTGCATCAAATTTTTCTTCAGTACATTCAAGGACTGCAAAATATGTTTTCGGCTTTAAAAGACATGAAACAGAACAGCAGCTTCCTCTTTTTCCCTATTTAAAAACCCCGAAGTAATGACATCTGTAGTTTTTAAAGACTGAGAACAGTTCATACATTGCTCTGTTCCAACATTACATAAATTGTAGTGGCAAGTAATTTTACATCTGCAATGATGCTCAGAATATGAGAAAAACACGCCCTTTGTACCACAAAAGTAACAGCCATAACACAACTGAACTGCAGTGTCACATTAACACTTGGTAGAGTAAAATATTCAGTAGTAATCTTACCTATGTGCCACACTTCCCTCCTGGATTTCTTGTACAAATATTCCTAGTTCTCCCCTGTTTTCACTCTTGAGACCCACAACACTGAAGCCCAGGCCACCACTTAGAGGTTTAATAAGGTCAATTGTCTCAACAGGACGACCCTGTTCAGCAGAAGAAAAAGGGTACAAATGTTAAAAGGTTAAAAATGAAGAAAGCTTAAAAATGTTGAAAAGTAGTAATAATGAATGTGGTAAACAACTTGGAAAATAATTTCTAAATTGACACCTACAGCTGGGTAAGACTACATAAGCTAATAACTGAAACATAGTTGTTAATTTCTGATTTCTTGCAATCACATGGAAAATATTTGAGAAATAAACATTATTACAGCCCAGAAGAGGAAACCAGGGAAAAAAACCATAAATATACAGAGTTTTGGTTTAGTAGTCACCCAAGTAGGATATACCTCTATTTTAGAGGATACAGGACAACTTTCAAGCAAAACCAGAAAAAGAGGATGAATTTCAGAAAGATGAAAATAGTTGGACTATGCAAAAGGCTCTCCTGAACACCATCAGACTTCTCCTATCCCCTTCTATTACAGATTAAATACATAAATCCTAGAATATATGCTTGGGCATTCCCAGCTCTAGCCACTGAAGGGACTCATGCATCACTTCTGCCTACTTGTAGGAAGTAGTAAGATTACAGAACAATGCACAGCAAGGTCAAATTTTTCCATTTTATTTCTGAGAAAGTCATAGAACTACCTTTCATTAATTATGTATACAAGAGCATGCTCTGACAAAGTATCTCACTCATGCACAGAGCAGTAGTTCTACAATGAGCATGGAAAAACAATGGCAGGCTGATCTGTGATACACACACTGGTCACCTAAGGACATAACTCACGAGTGACAATGTCAGGGCTAGTTTTTCAACTGTTTTCTCATTTACCAACTGTTTCTCAAATTAAAAGGTTACTTTTATTTTATATATCTGGTTTGTGTAGTAACTCAACCCCTTTTAAATAAACAGACACGTATCGTAATCTTCAGATAATCAGTAATCCATATTTTCTGGTTATTCTATGACAGGGTTACCTGGGACATGTTTCTGATCAGCTGCTCAAAGTCATCACTCGAGAACTTCCCATTAATCTGAGGAGTAATGGATCTCATCGATGCCTCTAGCACATCAGCTGGGCTGCCATTCTGCTGAGCCAACAAATATGACTCATTAAGTGGCAAGGACCCCATGTTCACACCATGATGGAGAAGCTGAGGGAATTCACTACTGGCATGTATGGAAGATGTAATATTTACCTGTAAAAGATTGATGGTAACACAGATTTAGAGACATAGAAGAAACCTTCTCGTTAGGTAAAAACATCATCATAAGCCAACTGATTATTAAAATACTTGAAATTCCAATTTGCAATTTTAAACAGACATTTTCAGAAGAAAAATTATCTTCAATATTTATAGCCAACGCAAAGTTGTGAACGTCAAGCATAAAACACAAAAGACATTGATGAGAACAACCTATAATTTTCCATATTCTGCCTAAAATTAATTTGTTCCCATCAGCATAGCATCATCAGAAGTATTCCATCACTGTTAGAGGTAAACAAGTATGAACAAACTTTTTCTACAGTATCAGTATATAAGAAAAAAAAAACCAAACAAATTTATCAGTTACTTAACAAGAAAAAAAAGGCATGTGTATATTGATGAAAAAAATAAATAAATCTCCCAGCTACATAGAGAAAAAATTTCACTTGTCAGGGTTTCAGTATCACTATGCACCACAATGTGACTATCTGCATGAGCTAGAATTAAATACAAGACTACTGAAAAAGTCTAAAACCACCAGGCTGACCTGAAAGTCACAATCATACCTTTACACAGACAGATTTTATAACACACTTCTCTTAGAACAGGAAACAAAGAAAATTCTCCATATTGCACAGCTATTACCTCTTTTCAAGCAGATCTGTGTCAACTAACCTAAGGAATGGCTGCTGGTGATATAAAGCTCATGGTTTGTGTCACAGTTTGGCCCTGGCGAAAAGACAGGTACCTATGACATCTGCTCTCTCCGCTCTCCCCTGCCACAGCTGGGCAGAGGAGACAGAAACAAAAGTTAACACACACACAGGGGCCATGAGTCAAGGAACTGGAAGAAAGATGCATTGAGGACAAGTGATTTATTAACCTAACAGAGTCAGAGGAAGATAATGAGAAGTAAAAAAAAAAGCTCTAAAGACAGAGTTTCTCTGTTCACTCCCCTCCCTCCTTCCCACCAGCAGCACAGGGGGAGAGGGTATGGGGGCTTGGTCAGTTCATCACCAAGATCTTCATCCGCTGCTCAGGGAGAGGAGTCATCCTCTGCATAGCCATGGGTCCATCCCACTGGAGACAGTTCTCTGCGAACTTTCCTGGCATGAGTCCAAATCACAGGAACAGCAGCCCTCCTCCTCCCTCCTCCTCTAGCTAACAAGAAGTGCATGCCCACATTGTTTTGACTTCTTCTTACATATGTTATCACAGAGGTGTAACCAACATCTCTAATTGGCCCAGACTTGGCCAGCAGCATGTCCATCTTCAGTGCCATCAGAAACTGGCTCTGCTGGATATGGTGAAAACTTTCAGAACCTTCATACAGGACACGCAGGAGCCATCTTTGTGGCCGCCCTCCCACTACCAAAAACCAGACCAAGCAAAACCAACACACTCAGTTGAAGCAGAAACCCTCATTTTTCTGTTGTCCCACTTGCCTGTTGACCGTCAATTGGTACTGCTTTACACCAGATAAATTTGCTTCATACTTGCCTGGCACACTAACCATAATATTGCAATTTCAAACACTTTTCACAGTTCTACAATGCATATTTTCTAGCATTCTGCACCACAATAGAGAAAGCTAAGTTTCCCCTTCCTTAAGGTCATATTTTAAACTTCAAGTATCAATTAAAATTTCAAAACAGTAGGTATGTTCTAAAATGTGTACTGCACCAGTCTCAACTGTTCAAGCAAGTTACTTCTATTAGGTTTATCTTATCAGTCCTCCAACAGGTCAGTCATTATAAGGTCAATATTGTTCAACGTCATGCAATTTCATCTCACCTGGGTGTTTTAGGAAAAGGCAGTAAAACAAATGTAATTCCTTGAACAGCTTACCTGCCTGGGAAGGCCCTGAACTTAAAGAAAAACTACCACAAGGCAGCATTGGAAAGAAAACTTCTTAATAGCATTAGTAAGCCTGCTCTGACATAAAAACTCTAAAGAAGAAAATTTGGATGTCTGGAACCCAGTGATTTTTATATCACAATGACTATGTTCTTTGTCGGTATTTGTGAGAAATCACTTGGGATATGTTTCAAACAAATCGTAACACCTAAAATGTGCACATATGCACTTTCTTTAACCACATAGATTCATGCTGGTAAGCCTGTAAGGCACACGTAGACAATCTTTGTTTCACAGTTCATTACATGGAACAACCCAGAGATATACTCAAAGTCTACCCTTCAGTAATACAAGACTTCCCCCTACATTATATGAATAGATTCTAGTAAAGGCTATGACATACTTGTGTTTCTTACACATGTGATGCCATATAATAGGGTAATTCACTTCCACCTTCATAATATTGTCCATTTCAATGTATAAAACTGCATACTTCAACTTAGTCAATTATGTGCTTTATTTCCTGTTCTCCTCAACCTTCAAACCTTCTTATAGACCCTGCTGTTATGCTTCTTTCCACAAAAAATTGTGATAGGTGAAATTATTAATCTTAGGAGTATCTAACATCACGGCAATTAACCATTCTTAATTGGTCCTATTGAAAATATTTTTACATTTCTCCAAAAATATAAAGCAGCCTAAGAGTAAATGAGATGCAAATCCAAACTACCTTTCACGTGCACCCAAAGGCCATAGTATATGGGTCTGATATCTCAAATGTCAGGTCAGAGATTGAAGTCAATTTCCTAAATTGCAGTGCTCGTTGCAGAGAATAGCACTGAGTTACCCCTTCTGCTGAAGGTTACAATCCTCAGAGCACTCTTGGTTAAAGCAGTCCCTAGAGAACATATCAACTGCTCAGGCAAAGCCAGCAAAGTTAGCCTAAGCAAAGAACAGTGTAAATATGAGTAAAACCTACCTATTTTACCTAATGTCAATTAGTGAGAGCTCACTAAACTACTTTAATGCAGCTTTTGAAACATTAAAATAAGTGGACCAAGCTTAGCAGCCGAGCATGGTAATGACTTCAATCAGTATAATTACACCTAGAGAAAAAGACATGAAATGGCTTCTATTTCATTTAGCGCCGTTCTAACAGCAATATTACGTCTTGAGGGCCTTTTAATGTGGTAGAAGCTTCCTGATATTTCATCTTTCAGGGTGGAAGAAGGGGAAGAGTCACTGGTATTACTGACAGTCTTATAAAACCCAACTGTGTTTTATAAGTGTGTGAATTCCCCACTTTAAATAGAGTGTGCAGTCATTTTCTAAGACAAATAAAAGAGAAAATAAGGAAAATTCTATAGTAATGCTAAAAGCAAAATTTGAGACAATGTACAGAAACCCAGAACACCACCTACCTTACAAAGAGTAAGCCATGCATGCAAAAAAGGACAGAAACAGAATATTATGTCATAGAAACTGACTGTAGCTGAGGGTCCGCTGCTTTAAATTTATTCCATGTTACCACATAGTGTGCAGACTGCTAACACAGAGACAATCCCAATTTGTGAAACCTGTCTCTGGATAAAAAGCCTATGTCTTTCCCGTATCTAGAGTACATCTTTACACACAAATGCATAGGGAACAAGTTGCACTAGAAAAATCATGCACAAAATCAAAGTCAAACCACAGTAATTAAAATTAGGACAGATTTAGAATAGTATTAATGATATAAATAGTGTTTACATTATGATACTGTTTTTCTCGAGTACACAATAAAAGACTCTCTGTATGCATAATCACCAAAGAAAAAAATGGAACCACACATAAAAAATAAAAGATTATAGAGTATGACATATTGAGTGGTACAAGAAGCATTCTGAATTCAGATAAAGCATGTAATTCTATTAATGAGGGCAATCTTGTACTGTGATTTAAATATGTTCTCCTAGTGCTACTGAACAGTGGATTGATTGCTTTACACATCTCACTGCACCGTTTGTGATGTTCTAAGAGCAGAGTAGCCACAATGGGCACTTTAACTTCCACCTCAACATCTACCTAGGATCACCATATGTTTTTCTACTCAAGTCTGAAGGAGTTCTTCAAAAAAGATATGACAATGTCCTTAGGGAATTAGGAATGGTTTTCTCACTGGTAGAGAACTTGTGCATCCTCATGCTGAAACAGAAGTAGTTACAAGCTGATTAACTTTTTTAGTTTTACGTTGTATGCTTTCATTGACCAACTCCTGTTCAAACTGGCAATATAGCGACCATCTTCTCTGCTTGAAATTTCATCTCTTCTCCGTGCTTTTATGAGCTGGGACATCACTGAAGACATACAAGAATTGACTGACTTCTCTCATTCCTTCTGCCTTTCAAAGCAAAAGATGGAAGTTGTTCATGTTTTTCTAAGACACATAACTAAGTAACATCTCCATTATTCTGAAAACACTGGAATATTTTTACTTGCATGATGGTTAAAATACCACTGAAAAGAAATGTTGCATACTAGATACATCATGCAAAGGAAAAAAAATAGCCCTCCAATTCACACTAGCTTAACTAGAACCTTAAAAGCTTCTCCTCAGTAGAGGAGAAAATTTCAGTACAAAAGCACAGCTACAACACAGTATTGAACACAGTCACATCAGGAGCAACTGACAGCAATACCTCATTTTCATCACACCGTTTACAAACAGCCATGTGTTCAGTGGAGGATGTGCTTAGCACATGAAGCCAACCTCACATAAAATGTCATCTAACCTCTGAAAGTCCAAGAAAAAATTTTAAACTGTTAACAGAGTAAAGTTGTGTGCATGTGTGTGTGCAGAAAGCTCATATTTCACACCTCCTCTTCTGAAACAGACATGGTTACACTTTAAAAACTATTAAAACATTTATAATGACATTTATAGTAGTACTTAAGGCAGAAGTTCAGAAATCCCAGACGAATTACGAGCAGAAATGTGATGACCACTCTCTTTTTTGTCCCTCCTGAAATCCAGGCTTATAGCATGAAAAAGTAGAGAAGAACTGCTATACAGTCTTGCTAACCACAGAAGTATAGGTCATTCCAGAAGGAGCAATAAACCATAAGTGCAAATTTTTAAATTAAGTATTTTTCACAACTTATAAATTTCATTACTTTGCAGTAATACAATCACCATAATTCCATTAACAATTAGCTTTATAGCACTGTGATTGTGTAACTACTGTATGAAATAATACTGCTGTTTTATAAACTGACTTATGCTATTTTTCCTTGATTGACTTTCTCCTTGTGGTATGAAATACCTCCAGTGTGGACATAATTTGCATAAGATAAAAAGAAAAATTCATAAATACCACTGAGTATGACAAAATTTATGTTTTAGTCACACAGACAGACACTAAAACAAGCCATGCTTACATGCAATAACTCAAATGACTTTCTTAACAAAAAAGCAATGACACAAGTCATGTCAGCAGTGTATCAGCACTTAAAGCAATGTCTTCAACATTGCCAGGTCTCAACTTAGACAAAAACAAACTTTCAGGATTTCTGTGCTCCAGCCACTGAGCAGTGGTCCTGGGACACCCCAAGAAGCACAAGACTGACTGCAAGAGTCCTGGGCAGCAAAAAGGCCAGCTGCAACAGCAATCACACATGAAGCACAAGCCTGAGACTGCACAAGGCCGACACCAGAGAAAGCCCCCATGCTCCCAGGAACAGGAACTGGCGCCAGCACCACTCTGCTGGCTCCACCACTTATGACTCCATCCTCAGGGCAGATGAAGCAAATCCCAAATTAGCAATTCTTATGACCTCTTCATTTAAAAACATAGAGCAAACAGGATTGTTGCCAAAAGTGGTTCAAAACATGAACTAAACATCTCTAACTGTGCAAAGTACAGCATTAAGTGAGTGTTCACAGGCAATATGAAAAGACAGTTTCCCACTTCTTCCCTAAATCCTCTACCCACCACTATCCCCCCCTACCACTGCACAGGAAAATCTATGGTTAAACTCACAAGTAAGAAAAAAAAAATCAAAAAACCCAACAAAGATGCAAACAAACAAAGAAACAAACAAAAAAACTCCCTGAGGAATGCAGCCCAATCATCCAAGGAATATTTTGTTCTGGCAGAGTTCTGAGTGGAAAGGAGGCAGAAGGAGGTCAGGAGGAGGAGATGAACAAGTGAGAGACAAAAAAGAAAGGAAGAGAAGCAGGAGAGGGATGCTAGCATGGTCTGAGTATTTTCTTTACAACATTTCATGAAGAAAACATAATAAAATATTATTGAAATTTTTAAAACACCACAATCTCTACTCTTCTTCTCTGGCTCTTCCTTATCTTTAAACTACGAGACTGCTCTTCAACATGAGAAAACAAGCATTCACTGAAGAACAAGGACAGAAAGAGACAGGGAAAAAAATTAGTTCCTTCAGTGCTCCCCAGCTCAAATAACTTGTGAAGTCAGAACAGTAATAAAAAAAAAAAACCTTTGTTGTGCCTAGACTTTTCCACTTCAGTTAACTTCACAATGACAGTTTTGCAGTGCAAACAAATCCTGCTCACTCATTTAATAAAAAAAAAAAATCCACAACTTTAAAGCACCTACCAATAAGAACCAAGGCATCAGATTTGCTGACTTCAGCACCATGCTTCAAGATAAAGCAACATACCACTCAGTCCACACACTGCACAAACAGAGGGCAGGACTTTCACTATCATCTCTACGCCTTCCAGACTTAGTGCCTCAAGCCAGGAATATATCCTTACTCTCAAATTTTTTATCACCCCAAGAGGCCCCCAGTGAAATCTCACTGATTGAACTACTTCTGCTGGGCTGCTCGCAAGGAATCCACTTGACTTGGAAAGTACGCTGCCATTCTGGCTTCTCTGCTCCCATTCCCTCTTTCAATCTATACTTTCCGAAAAGATTACCTCCTCCTGAGAATTTTGCAATAGTCTTGTAGCTCTTTAAAACTCATTAAAAACATAGAAGCAGTTAAACAGACTGCCACACTTCACGTTGAGAAGAGTCAAACCCGCATTCAACTGCCATTGCAGCTCATCATTAAACATTAAAAAAAATAGCAATCTTAGTCTGGAGTGGGTAGAGGCTGCAACATCTTGTCATTGCACAACTCAGCACTGTTTGTCATCCTGTCTCAAACACAGCTCTAACTACCAGTGCTTGGGACACAGCTTGTCTCCTTCCTCAGTCTGGCACAGCTTCGCCAAAAAAGCCTAGTCATTATTCACATGCCTTGCAATTTTCATCAACCTGTAGCTTAAGAATTTCAAGAGCACAGTACCCTGCCAGCTGTCAAAAGGGTGTCCTGGAAGGGTGTCATCAAAAGTGAACTTTTAAAATAGCAAGAAATACAATTTTTTTAACATGACTGCCTATTTCATGCTTTTGTTATTTGTCCTGTTTGAGTACACTTTTTAAACAATTAAATAACACAAAATAAAACCGGACAATCTCATGTTATATTGTGGGGAAGAAATTCTACAGAGCAAATACAGGATAAAGAGCTGACAGAAATCTAGGAATGCTGGAAACATGTATTTACATGCGTAAGTGTTCATATAAGCACACATAAAGAAAAGGGAATTCCCAGTCAAACAGCTCTCCTGTCAACTAGATAGGATATGTACCATGCAACATGAACAGTTGCATGGTACATGAACACTGAAGATGCCTCACTGAAAAACCTGCAGAGTCAGGACAGAAGGTGAAGTCATTATTCATGTTTTAAAAAATACATGTCTTAAACTACCCATTCTAGTATCAGCTGCTTCATTTTCTAATTTAGGCAAGTGTATTTAAAAAGACAACCATCCTTTCATTTCACAGCTGCTGTCCAGAAGCAAAAATTTAATTTGTCATTTCACCAAACTTTCATTAATGTTTCAGGCACACTTTTATTTCTCACTACATGTTCCCAGGGTCTTCACCACACAATTCACACAATTTATGGATGTCAGGTTAAATTCTCATTTTCAAATAGTAGAGCAAACAAACCCTCAGGACAGTTTCTTTTTCCCTAGGTTTTTTTCAAATGACCCCTATGTCATCAAGTCTCTAAATACTAAAGAGGCAAAAACTGAAAATCATGGTTATGAATACAGCATAGACACCATTCTAATTTATTTCTTGTCTGTGCAAAACAGCATCAAGATGGTCCACAAGAAGCAATAAAGGGCCACGTTGCAGTCTTCTGCCACACAGCCTAAGTACTGTAAGGATTTTGAGGAATCCTCACCACCACAGTCCGGTCAGAGAGCAGATGTGGCTCCACACTGAGGATAACATCCATGTGCAGAGTTTACTTCCTCCCACTTCAGCAATTCTGCATACCAGATGGAGCTGCCCATCTTGCAGGAGTCAACAGGACCAGCTATTTGCAAAGCCAGATCACATAGTTTAGCCCTAATTCAGTTACTGAACTACTTTCTATATTCTTCAAATTCTTATCCTGCTGACAAGAAAATTATAGCAACAAATAAAATCAATTTAGGTAAGTTGCTCACCCTTTTCTCAACCTCATTGAAAATATGCAGAAAATTAACACTTAACACCCTGAGCAAGCAAAAAGGAGGCAGGAGTTCTGGCTTCTCTTTGATCTCTTATTCCCATACCAAGTACAAAATAGATCTTCATGTCCTTCTGAAGTCAACCATTCCACAGATTCCCTCTACATCCTCATTTCAGCCGGGTAAGACACAAAAGAGAAATAAAAGGCTCCCAGGAAAAAAGCCCTAAGACCTCACAGAAAACATGCTCCTTTTGAAGGGCAGAGAAAGTTTTACGATAATCCTGCACCTCATATCACCATTTCCCTACCCCTTACATTTTAAGCAAGGATCATACACATAAAAATCACATACACAAAAGATGGCTTCAACAAAGCCCAGAAAAGTCAATGGGGTATGTCCCCGAACCTTTGGATCAGATGTTTAATTTAAGCTATTTCACTGTTCAACAGGCAGAAACACACACATCTTTGCATTACCTTAGAAAGTTTCCCTTGCACTTCCAAGACTGCTTTTCCTACCTGCTCTCTCAGCTGTTGAACAGAAGTCTGAAGGTTCAGAATTTGATTAAAGAGAGGACTCTGCAGCACTGATTTTAATAAGCTCAGTTTCTCCTCATTTGCAATGTCACCTCGATCCCGAAGTTTTGCCTGTAAGCGCTCCATGGCCTGGAGGGCCCGATGTGTATCTGTAGCAACAAGCATTCCTAGTCAGTAGCAGTCTAGAAACAGCAGTCTAGAAACAAGGTAAGAGGTTTAAATATAACCCTCTTTACTGTTCAAACTACACAGAACTTGGATGGCTCAGTTTTGAACAAAAATCCCAGCCCAGATATGTGTAATGAAGCAGCAAATCAAGACATGGAGCAAAAACAGACGGCAACAAAAATTGTATTTTTGTCCATCAAGAACTAGGTTACAAAAATTAAAGAGCCTTCATTAAAATTCAGTTACAGAAACTGTGGCTACGGACCATTGTAAATAAATGGTGACATAAATAGTCATAATAGAAAACATTTGTCTTTTTCATGCAAACTTTTAATTCAAGAAATGATTAAAACAATGAAATCAAGACAACAGGCTAAAAATTAAATACACAAAACAGATGATTGTACAACTTTCCTTTTCAAATACAAAATCTCAAACACAACATGCATTTCTAAGCACAGTAGACAACTTTTTCAAAAGCTCTCTCAGCAGTGCACTCTCATATCCCAATTTATCACACACACTTGATTGGGCCACAAAAATACTGTAAAATATATGAAAAAAATTACCTATTGTTTCCAACATGTTTTCTGCTTCTCGGCTTCTATTTCAATGCTGGAAAGAGACAACAAATATTTCCCTGAAAAATAACAGAAAGGAAAAAAGGTCACATTTACAGAAATACTAAGCTCTGAAGGGAAAGAAAAAAGCTTGTCTTTTGAAAACAAGAAACAGCAAAATAACAATCCACAAAAAAACATATCTCCACAGATAATTAAAATAACCTCAAAGGTGACCATATTCTGACTCAATTTGGTGCTCAAAACTTTCCTGAAAATTGCTTTAGGAATACACTTTGTAATATTTTTGCATTTCCATATCAAAGCTGCTGTTTGCATACTCTTGCACAACATGTCTTGCGCTGCTTTAATCAGATACTATGAATCATAGCCGCCACTGATATTTTACACCGTTTCATTGCTTTCCTTTTCAGTGACTCACAAAAGACATTCCCTGCGGGATCCATTTTCAAACTCTGTGTTGACAATTTCAGGTGCATGAGCCACAGCACATTTTTTACAGTCACCTTTGAAAGAAAAGTCATATAAATCACAAGGCTACAGGCTTGCAAGACTCTCACACTAGAGCTTCCACTATTTATACCTACTGGAATTGCGATTCAGATGTGGATAATGGCAGTTTTTGCCAGCATGGGTTTCCAGGAAGGAAATTCTACACTGAGAGGAAGAAATTTTGAAATTGCTTTGCTTTTGCTTTTCAGGGTTATTTGGGACTTTTTTAAAAAATTGCAATTGCTTAGGAATTTGCAGTGACAGAACACATTTGATGGAGATGGATAGCTGAGGAGAAGTGAGGAGTTCAAATATCATTGCAGGTGTATGAACTGTTGATCTTACCTTTCACAATGGGGCTTTTGTTTTCTTTATAGTAGGAAAACACTTCATTAGAGCATCCCTACTTGAATCTGGAGACCTTAAAAACATGCAAAGCTCTGATCTCTAAGCACTCAGGAAAAGTGACCTTTTCTTGAAACTTTGGATAAAAAGAGGAAAAGGAATGATGTTGACAGATGGCTTGGTAAGACAGCCTCACAGGATCAATCATTAGTTATAGAACTTGATCATTTTCTCAAGCCTATACTATTTGCATTTTGTGCAGAAAAGGAAGACCAAATGGGTTTGAAATGGTTTCAAGTTCCATCAATATAACTTCCCTAGTTTCAATATGCCTGAAGCTTCTTATCAGTTTTAGTCACAGAATCATAGAATGGTTTGTGTTGGAAAAGACCTTAAAGATTAACTAGTTCCAACCCTGCTGCCATTGGTAGAGAACTTTCCACTAGACCAAGTTACTCAGAGCCCCATCCAGCCCACTTACAGGAATGGGGAGTCCACAACCGCTCTGAAGATTGCATTTGAATTTGACAATACACTGACACACAATCACTGGTCATCCTTTTTAGGACAATGTACAATATTCAAACCCCTTAAACTTTGTCAAAGTAATCTTACTACATGATCCAAATTATGCCTTTAAATAAAAACAAGCCTTTATGAATTTGTTTTCTCACTTGGCAAGGAAAATCCCAGCATGTGATTACCAGATCTGAAAAACAACCAAAATATCTTGTATTTTCACCTTGTCACTCTACAAGATAGAACAAAATGACGTCTATTGTACGTGGGAAGGGCTGGATGAGATTATTTAACCATTTTGAAGGACGCTGACTTCCCCAAAACTTTATCATCCATAGCTTTTGTCTCTAGATTAAAAAACTACTATTACTTCTATTCAGAACCCCTATTTAGAAGTAGAGGCATTTATGTCATGTTTGTAGATGTTTTCCTCAGTGGCAATGCCAATCAAAGCAATTCTGTCTTGTTTCACTGTTCCAGTTCTTTCTTGATATCTACTCTTGGGGCTATATAGTGGACAGAACCAGAGAACTGTGCAAAAAATTAGACATGGAGCAAGTTTTAGTAATTTCATTTATCACAGCACTATATGCACAGGCACATAACATTGTATGTTCAACAGATAAAACTACTCAGGAAAAACACCAGGTTACTGTTCTTCTACTTTAACTCTGCAAGAACCTCAAGAAGAGATGGAACTGTAGAATGTCCCTACTTTTTGGAGTAGCTGGATGTTGCTTTAAGACTCAATTTGCCTAAAATCTCATTCTTCTTGTGCTGTGAAAGGCAAGTTTTACAAGTGACAGCACACAAGGTGACCACTGTGTTCACACAATCCTGATGGTATGAACTTTAATTTAAACTTAGAATAGAAGATTCTAAAAGCAGACAAAAGTCCTAAACACATCTATAGGTTGAGATCATGCTAATTTGCAATGAAATTAAGTCCTTAGCTCTGCTAAGACAGTCATTACGTACTTTCTATTTAGCTCATGCTTTAGAGAGAGGAGTGAATAGTGCTCCAGTGTCATGCTAGCATCAGCAAATCCATTTTGAACTCTGTCTAATTCTCCTTATTTGTGTTTATACTAGCAGAGAATCCCTCCCCAGCTGGCCAGCTTAATGCTTTTGTTAACTGCAGTAATAAGTGTGAGCAAGACCAAAACTGTCATCAGAATGTTCTCCCTCAGACACCTCCTCTGAGGCAGACTCAAGGCACTGAGGCACATCAGCGTTTGCTTCTACATGTTGCAGGCCAAGATGACCCCTGTTTGCTCTGCCTGCACTCTGAAATAGCAAAAAGCCACATGACTGCTCATGCTGTGCCACATCCATGCTAACAAGTGGGATCTGTCAGCACCAGTGTAGTGGCACGTTAACATAGTGGAAGCACCGGAGAAGCAACCACACATCTGTCCAAAATGCACCACAGAAACATATCCATAAACACCACCACCCACTACAGCACACCCTGGCCTTTAAACCACCTTGCCTCTAGGTGTTTTAGCAATAATGTGCTAGTGAGAAGTAGAGTGGCATGCATGATTACTTGCTGAAAGGCCTAACTCTGCTACAGTGAATATTTTTTAAATGGAATCATAGATTTCTAGATGCACAGTGGGAAGTTTAGTTCTGATTTTCTCATTTTACAATTTCCTGGCAGTCTGTATCACAGGAACCTGAAGCCAAAACCAGCCCTTCTATACATGATACAACACTGTTCACACCTCAAAGAGCTTACTAGCTTAGCTCAAAGCAGATTTAACTATTTTTGTATTTCAGTGCTAAAGTTCATTAATCCCTTCACAGTAGTAAGAACATAGACTTTTATTGGCATACTGAAGAAATACTGCCAAGAAAATAGCAAGTTAAATTTACTTTCAAGTTGTAAAGACACAGGTAGCTGAAAGCTGTGACTTAAACAAAAAACAAAAAGCCAAACAAACCAAAAAGAAAAGAAAAAAAATAAAACCCCCCAAACCTCATTGCATTCTCTTTTTCATTCTGTTTTATAACAGTAGAATAGAAAATGCAAGGAATTTTAGACAGGTATGGGGTGACAAACATGCCATATTCTCTCTAAGAATAAACAAAAATTAAAGATGATCCCTTCCAAGCCTGCACTTCTGAAATTGGATTCTTCCCACGCTAATGAACTAAAACATGTTAATCACACATTTCGGCACTCTTTATGCTACCCTTCTTTGATAATGTTGGTTGCCAGAAAACAGTTGGCATGTTGCAACTCTGGTTTATTTTTGTCCACTTCTGAAACACTAAAATACACAGGTGGCAGAATTAAAAAAAAAAAATTGAAATTTATTGGATCACCTTCTTTTCACAGCAACCACAGAAGACATTTAGCTAAACAGACAAAAGATTCATGAAAATGGAAAGATGACCCATTTCAGCTGATCGCTCTTTCACACCTGATCACTTAGTTTCTACAAGGAAAGCTACTCTGTTTCATTGATGGATACTCCATCTACTATTTCACAAAGCCATTTCAGATAATACCTTGGAAACTAATGTTCACAGCACTGGATTAGCAAACATGCAATGCCAAAGATAGAAAACACAGTAATAGGCTTTGCTCCATAGCTCCTGCATTACCTGAAGTGCTCTGAGGATAAAGAGGAAATGCCTATCTTAAGAGTGATCTCTAGGCCCAAACTTTGGCAAGAAGATGCATGAGATTAAAATTAAATCTATTTCAATTAAGCAGCAAGGTAACCAAAACATGCATTTTATAGCTGCCAAAAAGAGGTTTCGAAACTTCTAATCTAACACTTGGGCCTGGATTTGTCTGGGCTAGAGATACCCTTTAGTATTTCATTTTTATCGCATGTCATCTTCCTCCCCAGTTTTCTGGCTATCACTCAAATAAGGCATATTGTATTAGCACTACATGGTGCAGGAATGGAAACCAAACCACACAGGAAGTGGGAGATACTAATTACTGCTAAACTTTCTGCTTTGCCTGCAGATTCTAAGAGCTCTTCCTTTTTTCCCAGCTATTGCCCAAATGCTGGCTACTAACTCCAGGAAAAGAACTAAGGTGGATCCTCAGACTCCCCAGGAGCAGTCTTTTCAAAATTAAGGCAGTGCAAACTATTCACAGTAAATTGAAAGATCTCATGCTTTTCTATGTGTATTTTCCTACGTCTTTTTCCACTGTCACAAATGCAATTTTGCTGTTGCATACAGCACTTTCTTAACTACAAAAAGGGTATGAAAATAAATGCAAGAAACCAATGACCAGCAGGGAGAAGAGAATAAACAAAATGTGGCTAGGAAGAAAGAAAGGGAAAAAAGGATAGCCTACCATTTTGTTGACAGGATGCAAGCTTGCCAAATTAACATCAAGCACTTGTTTACATCAGCCAAGAGACCCTAGACTGAGAGCTTCTGGATGACAAAAGACAGAACTGATTCAAATTAAGGATTTAATACAAGCAAAATTAATGTGCACTGTTCCACATGGAACAAAGCAGACTTCCACTGACTACCTGGAAAGTAACAAGCAAGCAAGAGATGCCTGACATTTACATTTAAAAGCTATGCTAATGCAAATTATTCTGAGACATTCAAAGCAGAAATAAAAAGGCAATATATTGCACAGCCTATATTAAGACTCTAAGCAGTTTGGAAAGACATTACTAGCCTCTTAAAATTTAGCAAAATGTTGAATGCATCAAAAACACTTAGAGATGTAGTTGCTCTGTACACTGAAGAAAAGTTCTCTGAGAGCTGAACAGCATCATGTACTTTAAATCAAATATGAAAAGAGAATTTTGAACATTCAACTATTTTTAACCTTCTGTACACATCACAATAATGTATTAAGGAAACTTAAAATGCTTTTCCATGAACTGGCAATTTGTTTACTGTGTATAACTAATAATGTTCTGTAACACTGTAAGAAGTCCTAAATCAGAATAATATATAATATCCATGTTAACTGAATTGCATCTAATAATTGCAACTGGTAAATGGGCCAAAACTATCCACAATGCTTTCACCTACTGATAAATGTGTGTGATATAGTGTATGCAAAAGCGATTTTTAAAGAGCACTGCAAAAACAACATAGTAGGTCGTTTCTGGAGGAGTTTGATTTGGGGTTTTTGTTAGTGAAACAAACAGATCACCTTTCGTAACAAAGTATTTTTTCAGTAAATATGTTAAACTAAGATCAACTGGAATCCTTCAACATTAGCTTCAGAAACTGAAAAGCAACATTTTAGTATATACAGAATACATGGGACACTACATATACTGAATTAATGGAATAAAGGCATGGTTAATATTTCCTCTATGTTTTCAAGCACAGGCAATTGATTACCACATTCATTAAATTAAATTAAATGTGATGAAGCATAATTTTTACAGCAGTTGCACCTCAATGTATACTGGATTCTTCAGAGAGGTGACAACAGCATACATCAATGAATAAATGCAAAGCATCTCTGAACAGCTGCCAGTAAGCATCAACAAAGAGTCATCATTTTCCCCACAAACTGAAAACACCAATTTCTCTTTGTGTATTGTAACAATAACAAGTGACTTATACAGAAAATCATAATACTGTGTAACAAGACCACCGTGCACGGGGTCTCAGATGAAAGGAAAGGGTCTAAAAAGCCTATGAAATAAATACTTCAACACTGCCTAGGCAAAAGTAGCACATTTTTGTACTGACTTGTTGGGAACGCCAGCGGTGAAACTAAACTGTCCTTATCAATAATGATACAGTATCCTGCCACGATGGTATAGCATTGGCCAAAACTGCTTCACTGAGATGCTCAAATACAAAGACAATTAGAAAATGTTCTGGATGCCTTAACAGAATTTTAAGTTTTATGTGAAAAATGAAGCAGACATTAAAAAGTCTTTAAAATGGTTCCCAATACAATGAGTAAAGTGCTACTTGTTAAAATAGAACCATCTACAGCTACCTGTGTGACTGAGAAGCTATACAGCATTCTCCTCTGAAGAATGCACAGACACAGGGCCAGGTGGAAAAAAAAGATCATCCATTAGTATGTAAGTAGTGCAGTTCTCTTCCATAGCACTGATACTGATCTAACTTTCCTAGTGGCCTTTTATGTGAAGAGGGGAGAATGTATCCAGTTCCTACTGAAAAGCTTCTTCAAAGAACTAAGGAAACCATTACAAATACCACAGCTAATCAGAAAATGTTACATGCATGTTACTGTGTAGCAAGACAGGAGTGATAAAAATATGCAAAACTAAAAATGCGTAAAAATAAAAGAAAAATTTGATGTTCTCTATCTGAAAAAATCTTGCTTGTTAAGGTTGCTATGGCCATACATATTTTCCAATCTGCATTCTCTTCTTCTAGTGTTATAATTATTCTCAATTTCCACAGAAGCATCAAGTAACACTCCCAAAAACTGTATTACCAGTTCCTCCTTTTCCAGTTTAGATTCTTCCCTACCAAGGAGTTGCTGTTATCTTGGAAAATGCAGTGGAGATAAGGAAACCACAGAACATCACACAATAGAACTTCCGCAACTGCAGAAATCAGACTGTTCCACTTGATTTCAGTAAATCACTGCTCTGCTATGGCGACAGACTCCTGACACCCTTTCTGGCACCAAAGCCAGCAAGGACGTTTTCTATCCAACCGATTATAGTAAAAAAAAAAACAGTGCGTGTTAAGATGCAAAAATATACCTAGACGAGGCAGTGTTTATAAAAGCAAAATAAAGGGAAAAGGAAACAAAAACAAAACCGCAACATTTTTCAGCCAAATGGCAAATCAAATCTGTCAAATGCTGTATACAGAGTTCAAACGGTCGGCTTTGTGAATTTTTGGGGTTTTCGTTCTTCCTACTACCCGTTCCAGCAACACAGGGAGGTGCTGGTAGCAAGGCGGGACACCGCACGAGAAACGAACCACGGCTTTGCTATGCGCACCCAGACTCATCAAAAGGCACAGCTGCGGGCGGCCCCTCGCCCTCCGCTTCCACCCCGCCAAACCCGTTAGGTTCAATCGCGCACCGGAGAGGTGCCGGAGCGCTACGGCGGGGTCGGACCTGCGGGAAGCGCCGACACCAGCACAGCAACAGGTACCGGTCCCACGGAGCCGCGGCCGCCGCCCCGCCTGGAACCACAGGACCCCGCCAGTGTCGCCGGGCCTCCGGTCCGGCTCCGGCTCCGAGCGAGTGTCAACGCCGCCGCCCCCAAGCGCCGGCCGCGGGCCGCGGCCGCCTGCAAGCTCTGTGGCAGCGGCGGCAGATGAGCAGACCTCCGCCCGTCACGGAACACCCGCGGGGGATAAAAACGGAGCGCGTGAACCGGCAGCAGGGCTCCCTGCAGATGTCAGAGGAGGTTCGGCTTTTGTTTACGTGAGGACGACGCCTCGCCAGGCCGCCCGAGCCCGCGGACCGCCCGCCCGCCGCAGGCCGGAGCCCTGGCCCAGCCCGGGCCCCGGAGCTGCTCCCGCTGCCGGCTGGGGGGGCAGCTAGGGGGGATGTGCCGGGACACAGCAACAGGCTCAGCGCCCCCGCCCGCGGCTCCACGGCCTCTCTCCTCCTCCAAGCAAAACCCGTGGGATCAAATGAACAAAATAAATAAAACTTCGAGAGACAAGCGCCTTTTAAAAGGCCGCTCGAACTCCACCGACGCGGCGGGCTCTCCCCGCCCTCCCCGGCCCGCATCCCCGCAGGACGACGCGGGCGGACTCGCCCCGCTCCCCGGCGCCCCGCTTACCCCAGCGCCTCGGCGGGCCCCGCCACCCGGCCCCACTCTCCGCCCTTCCCGCCCCTGAGTAGCGGCGCCGAGCGAGCCGCGCCGCGGGGGCAGCGCGCTCGGGCACGCCCCGGCGGCCTGAAACCTAATCCTGCCCCGCCGCCCCCCCGGCCCGCCGCAGCACTCCCGCCCGCGGGTCTCACCGTGGGGCTGGGCCGGCGGAGCCCAGCCACGGTGGGCGGGGGTATCCAGGGGATTGGGGGGCACGCTCCGGGGTGCCCGGCTCTCTCCCTCCCTCCCTCCCGGCCTGTCGCGGCGCGGCCCTTCCCGCAAAGTTTGTCTCCCCGGGGCTGCCGCAGCGCATACCTTGCCGGGATGATAGCGAGGAGCCAGGCTGCCCTGGTTAACCTCACCGGCTCGCCCGTGAAGTGAAGGCGGCGGCAGGCTGGCCCTTGCCTCTCTGCGGTGGTGCGGAGCCGCCTGCGGCCGGGCCTGGACCCGCTTGCTGCCAGCCCAGCCTCCGGTCCCTCTTCTGCTACTGCGAGATGAGCCTGGTCTGGAACGGAGGAAAATGTTTCGAAGTGTTTAACAAAGAGGGAAAAAAAAAAAAAGAAGACAAGATAACAAACAACACATGATGAAGTTAGACAAAATAATTTATAAGGTCACAGAGTTAATGAAGGGATTACTTTTCCCTCTACGTAACAGCTGGTTAGTGTGTTAACTACAAGTAGGATGCTGTGTCTTTCACATACATGTGCTAAGCATAAAGCACATACTGCAGAGATGTTTGCAGTGACCACAAAAACACCCCAAAACAAGCTCAACTAAAGGTAAGATTATTTTGCTGTTTTTTAACTTTGCCTCTCCTAGAAAATGTTATCAGGGTCATGGTTTCCCCTTTTTCTTCAAAGGTGATAATTTTTTGGTGTGGATGCTCCCAGGCAGCTCAACTGAGGTAAGCCCCTTGCAAGAGGATATGGACCTGGGCTGTTCCACTAAGTGTGTTGACTCTGGGTCTGCAGAGCCTCCATGTGCTTTTTATCTGCTTGCCTTCTGGCTTGGTTCTTTTCCCACATAGATTTTAACCTTAAGTGTCATCATAATCAAGTGATAGTAGTTTGGGATTTTTTTTTTTGGCCACACAAACATTTTAAAGAAACTTAATGTTATGCAGATAGAATGGAGCACTGCCCTATCTATTTTTGGGAGTATCAATGAATGCAATCCCAGTACGAACACTTAAACTAGCAGAACATTTAACATGTAAACGTTAAGAAACACGGGTCTTTGTACCTTGTACAATTTAGTTTTTTGAGTTTTTTTAATTTGGAAAATTAAATTCTGAAAAAAAGTTGAATCACCAAACAGTATTTCTCTTGCTTGATCTTATTACAGCTGGTGGATCGAAGACCTCCAAACGATTAGCTGCCTTTTCGTCTGCTGAATACTAAAATATGAATGCAACCACACCTTTTTAACAACAGTACTTCCACTTTTTAATTGAGAAAAGTAATTTTCAAGATTTTATTCACAGGTTCCATTGCTGAGTCTGGCATAACCTGGTAAACATATTGCTTTTTTAATCAAACAGAGAGGCTCTACTATAGCTAGGACTTTGAATGCTGTGTAACTGTCGCACCAACTTTCTGTGTTACATGAGCCTTTATTAAATCCAGAATAAAATCTTAAAAATAAGTTACAGTTTGTTTCCATGTATCATTGAATAACCCGTAGTTGATTAGAGAAGTACAAAATGAGACAGCTATTGTTGTTATTTTTTCTTGTTGCTCAGGCTTTAACCATGGCATACAACTGAAATAAAATATATTCTATGAAGTTTATTTGGAGAAAAAGCAGGTCAAAATTAGGTGCAACAGCACTCCTAAAGTACAACAGCTTCACTTGTGTAATAATTCTCCCTGGTGCAATTTGTCTTTGTATGGGATATACCTTTCACAAAGTTTTTTTAACATGCAGAGTCTATTCTCAAGTAGAAATACATAGTACGTTAAATTATTTCAAATTATATTATTAGCAACTCCTTGGAGTATATATTAAGTAGATGATAGTTACTGAAGTTTGGAACTTTGTTCTACCTTAGGCCTTGCCTGTATTAAAAATATTTACATGGATATAATTATGCTAACATAGCTGTACACACAAACCGTGCCCTCTCAGTAAACATACAACTGTACACACAATAAATATAAAACTGTAGGGGGAATTTGCATCCAGTAACCTAATGAGCTCTTGTGTGCAGTAGCTAATGACTGATGAAGGTCCATGCAGGCACAGTTCTAGCAAATAGCAAAGCAAATTGTTAGGGTTTGGAGTACACCACTGGGCTTGTGGATATACCTGGTACTGATGCCTAAAATGCTGGTAAAAATGAGACGCAGACTCCGCAGTATAGGGAAAAGAGTATTACCTTGGTTTAATATGATTCTAAGTGCACCATTGGCAAAGGTGGAACCATAACGAAAAAGCCCCCAGGTACAATGCATATACAATTTTATGGACCTCACCAATTAGCACGCCTATCTAAAATTACCCAATAAGAATACTAACAAATGAACTAATTGCCCCCTTATTCTAATTACCTCCCCCCAAAAAGGCTACAACTTAGTTTACAAAAACATCTTCCAGAGATGAGGCTCCATTCAAGGATGGTGCCTCATGCTTTTGAGATTCTGGGGATGTTTCATCTTCCCCAAAGAATTCTGAACAAGGCTAGAGTACAAGGGTTATAAACATGTGGGGCTAAGATACAGACAGTGAAAAGCACAGGGAATGGGAAAGGGTAAAAAGTATATAAAAAGGGTATAAAAAGAGTATAAAGAGAAAGGACAAAAAAACATCAGGCATCAGTACTAGCTTTAGAAAGTTAACTAGAAAGACACCATTAATTCTTCCTTTTGTTATAAAGTAGGACCTATCCAGCCCTTTCCTAGAAAACAAAGGTGACAAAGTATGAATGAGTTCTGTAATGTGGGTTACATCATGAACAGTGACACATGATGTTTTATGTCATGGCTTTGTTAGTGTAAGGAGTGTGGCCATCGGTGTTGTGTAATCTTAAGAGATCCTTAAAATGTGAGAAAAGTGAATCTAATTTATATTTTGAGGCTAAATACTGGATTTGTCTATCAAATTTATCTAAGTGACTTCAAATAAAAATTGCAAGCAGTTTCTTAAATTGTAAGTTTTCTTCAAAAGACCATTATGACTGCAAAATCCGTAATAAAATATTCTGTCAGAAAGGATTCTTAAGGAGGAGATGAAGGGAGTCTAAGGAAACCCTCTTTTCACGTTCTCTAGTATTAACATCCTGATATATTTCATTTCTCATGCCAGTTTATAATATACTCATGGTCAAAACATCAACATTGGATGAGATGTCTCCGTTGCTGCTTTACTTAAATAAATAAAATATTAATATTAATGATCTACTGCTTAGATTTATTAGAAAACATGAAGGAGAAGTAAATTCAGAAAAAAGTCTTTTGAAAAATAACAGGGGCACCAGAAACAAGGCTATGTGTCCATTAAATCATTCATCAGGCTGCTGTTGGGGATGCAGTCTTTTAAAATAGTAATGGGAACAGGATCTAGCCAATGAAATAAGAGTCTGATTCTGCTCTATCTGAGTCAGAAGTACTGACTTCGCTGTGAGAAGATATTGCCTAAGAAACACATTTTATGCCACTTATGGCACAGACCTCTTTATTCCCTAACAAAATAAAATGTTCATAACAGTAATTATTTCATCACTGTGTGTATCATATTTTGGTGTGGGCATTGTTATTGCACTCCCCACTGCAGAATGGATAGAATATTTAATTTAGGGACATGGAGAATCCTGTGAGGAAGGACTCAGGAATATTTATGTATTTTTTATTTACAAATAAAATTGTAATAACAATTACAATTGCTTGAAAAATTCCATCCATGAATTTAGAATAACATGAAAAGAGATTAATAAACACTTTTCATAAGTACTGCCTTGATTAAAACTTGGATACATTTTTGGTTTTATAGCCTTACTCTTCAGTATTACCGCATCATTTTCTTAATGTATATTCATATGTATATATGTATACATAAACATAGTATTATATTTTCATCACAACACTTGCTCAGATTTTAAGTTAAAAACCCACTAATTACCATCTTCCTTTTTAGAGAATGGTAATAATTTATTATAGATCAAGTTTCATTCCTTGATGTGTCAACTGAGAGTAATCCATTGCATTAAGTGGAATCAAGCTGTAAGAAACCAATCTCAGATCAAAGATGACTATGATCCTAATTCCTATAGCTGCTAATCTAAATATATTAAGTATGTAGTTATGCATTTTGTCCTTATCCAAACAAGGATGGATCACCCACTTTTTTCATTGAGCTCTTTAGAGTAGAATAAAAGTAATATGAGTAGAAGCATACAGTATTAAATATAACACTTCCATCTTCTCAATGTAAAAGTTACACTTCAAAAGTCAGATGGCACAACTAGGCAGTTACTTCTGTTACTGGAGGTTGCACCATGCATGTTGTTATACAGAATTAAAACTGGAACTTACTCTTAACTTTCATGTTTGAAATTTATACAGTTTTTGGATTATTATGCTGGCAAGTGGCGAATATTAGTTTCACTTACTGAAGCATGTGTGTTGGCAAGAATGGTGCATAGATTTAAATTTTAAAGGTTCTTCAGGAAATTGTCTTCCCTGGGGACATACTTCATAACTGTTATTATTGCTATTGGAGGGTACACATGTGTGTAGAAGGGAAAGTATGCCCCATAAGGTAAAAGAGAGTAAAAAAATCATAAAAGATATGTTAATTATTTATAACTACAAACCAAATACTTGAAATTATGACAAATTAAAAGGGCACTTATTTACACACAAACAGGATTGTTTAAAGCCACAGGCTTTGCCCAGAGCAGAGAAGTGAAGCCAAATAAGTGACAAAGCATATTAACCTTATCATAAATTTTTCAGATACATAATACCTACAGGGAGTGTCTGGTTTTGTCAGATTACAACTTTTTTTTTTTCCCCAAATGTTGTATTTTGCCAAAAATTGCCCCATATTTGACAGACCTACTCTCAGACAACATAATTTAAAATGCTTTTCTCAGAGGTCCCTCAAAGGACGTAGTCCAGAGTAACATGGGATCTGGTGTACTTGTCAATGCAACAGTTGTTCCAGTATTCAAAAAGACAAGGCGATATCTCATTAGCAATTCTGGTGTTAGAAAAATTGGTAGGTCCTGCATGACATGGAAAGAACTTGACCTGACTAGTTCAGGAGTTTAGGTACAGTTGAACTGGCAAAACTAAAGTACAGAAATATGTATTGAACTATATGTTGTATGGCTCTGCAATTTATCACTGTCCAAGTAGTGTTTGCCTCTATATGCACTGTTTAGCTATCAGTGTATCTGATCTCTTGCCCTGTGCAGTGAACGATGCAGATTACATTTAAGAATACATGTTATCTTCAAGTCTTGGCTTCTCATCCAAGCTGTGAAATTGGAGAAATGTTTTCTTTTAGTGATTTTCAGAGTTAAAATCGTAGGAAAAAGTAGGTCCCTGAATTTGCACCTAGGCCTTTTGCTCCCAAAAACATTAATGATATTACCCATTTTGTATAAATAGTTCCCTACCTATTGGACCATCAAAATGGTATCATCTCACTACAGCGTCCCGGTCATGGAACAGTGTTAGAGCTGTAGTCTGTTTGAGAGAGCAATGAAGTTTTACAGATAGTTTTGCCAAGTCATTGTGTGTACAGTGAGACTGTGCAAACAACCCTGCTCCATTGCTTTTCTAAAGGAGCTGATTCCCCATGGATTTGCATGTTCTTTTTCAGTTTTGATTTATGTGTAGAAAAGAGGCAGAAATGTACATGTGTGTCCGTTCATCTTATTCATGATGTAGGTGAATTTTGGGTTAGGACTAAAGCTATTAATATTACCACTATTATTAACTGCCGTTAGTACCATTAGTACATAGCTGCACTGAAAATGTGATTATTACAGACTAGGAATTACCAGCATGGTGTTGGTATCAGTACAGGGAGTCAAAAATCCAAACATGCAAAGAATATATCCATCTGCCTGTGAACTTGGAAACTATGTATTGCTCATTCACAGCAGCCCAGTCATTTAAGGATGGTAGGAGACATCTCCAAAGATCACTCTGCTATTTTGAAGAAGCCATCCAGGAAAAAGGCCTTATTAGCTATTATACCTGTCATTCTATATCAGTGCTACTTTGTCTAGCAAGATTATCACCTGTAAAAACAAGAGTGGAGGGAACATTTCTGTTATTGAGAATATCTCCTATTCAGCCATCTTGATGTAAGAGGGAAACTTCTGATGCATTGTGCTACAGACTGTTGGCCCAGATGTGAGTGATAATGTCTGTAACCAGCCAAGTTTTTAGAGTCTCATCAGGTTCACTGATGTAGTCCTTACAATTTCCTTTGATTCTTTGAAGGTCTTTGCTTCCGTTGTTCATTTCCTTCCTCAGGTGCTGTAAAGGAGTTTACAATTTCTACTGGCCACACAGAAAGTACAAAGATAAAAATGAAAAAAAAGAGAGAAAAGAGCTTTCAGCTGACCAGAAGATGTGAAAAGGTTGACACTTCTGCAATAAGGTGGTTTATACAAGTATGTGACAAATGAAAGTTTCAGTTTAGTTTGTTCTTAAATAGGAATTTAACCGTAAGTTAAAATTACTTTAGCAAATGAGGCAAATTTAAATTTAGTCCAACTGCAAAATTTAAAAAGCTCTGTTCAAACAGGATGCTAATTCAGTAAATGCTCTTTTTTCTGTTAAAGTCCACTTTGGTTTAGGTCAGCTGCTTCTCTTATAGATAAAGCTTTCTTCTCATAGTGGTATTGTCAAAAAGAGCTCTTAAAGCCTTCAAAATGAAATGAGAAAATTTGCCCTCAGATGGGAAAAAAAAAATAAAATTGGTCAGTAGAAGCTTACATTATAAGTAAAAATAAGAATCTATACTCAGTCTAAACCACCCAACAGTAGTAAGCTGAATCCCTCATTTTCAAGAGTTAAATGATTGCCTATCAGTACTGACAGCCTTGTATGCAAAAAATTGTTTTCTAGCTAGATGGTGTAGCCACTGTCACTGGCTAAGTATAATTTTTTTTTTTTTTCTCCAGCCTCTTAAAGATTCATACAGTGTGCAGACCACAGGATGAGGTCTCAAGGCTGTAATAAACTCCCTCCAGTTTTATGACTTGAGACAACATTTAGTCTACATTCAGTCAGAATCACCAAATGTGTAAGGCAAAGACAAGCTCAGATGAGCTGCAGTGTTTCTTCATTATATGGTTATCCTTTAATTTTTGTTGCCAAGGGGACAAACCAAGAGGAAATGGATTTAACAACTGCAAAGTGATGAATTTTAAAGCTAGTCTTAATAATATTTGAACTCTGAATCTAATTTGTATGTAGGAGGAATTAATAATAATAGTAATGTAATAATAACTTAACCAAGCAAAAATCACTCTTTCTCTGTCATGCTCTTCTCTTTCATGTCACTATTATATGGGCACTTGAGCTTTGAAAAACAGAGCTACAAATGCCCAGACAACTACAGAAACATATGAAGGTAAAGAAAAAAGTATTGAACTATTCTGTCTTGTAATCCAGTATTGCCTTAGAGTACACAGACTTTCTTGAACATGAAGAATGCACAATGCACGTCTGGTTTGTAAATGCTAGTTTAACAGCAGAAAGGAGCTGCTTCAGACAGCAAGAGAAATGTTTCTACAGCTCTCCATCCCACTTGTATGGTTTTCAATGGGAAAGATTTTACAAGAGAAACAGAAGGGAAGCCAGCATCAGGAGAAAAACACTTGTAGTTTTTAGGACTGCTCTCTGCATGAATCAGCTGTACACAAACTTAGACACAGTAGTTTGTATATAACCTCCTGGCCTGCAATGCAGAGTGCATCATCACAGTCATAAGACTACAGTCAGCCTTTCTCCCTCCCTCCTCCAGGTCACTGTATGTGTTCTCCTGCTCTAGAATCTAATGCATGACACCTCACATGGACTTCACTACAGGAACATTTCTGGGATTTTCAGACATCTGTGCCTGCAAGGTCACCCTCACTGGAGATGTCGTCTGCAGGTGCATTTTCTTATAATGCCACTGTCCATCCACAGTACTGGTATAAATGGTGGACCTGGGTATTGAAACTATCCTCAGAAAAGTTAGAGAGAAACCATTCTTATGGAATCTGTTCAATCTGGAGAGGTTCAAAAGCCTTTCTGCAGATCTGTGTAAGTACCTAGAGAAGGCTACCAGTATTGCTGCACCCAGCATCCAGCCCCATCCAAGTCTGTTGCCTGGGTCTTCAGACCTTCAGAGCCAGCAGCATTATGTTTGGGACATTGAATTTACCTAGATTACTCCATTTTTGTTTCCTAATATATTTTTGGTTTACTCTCGGGTAAGTCCTGCTAGAATTCATAAACCAGGTGTTTTTCTATTTGATTTTGGAGACTGTACCCAAACTTCCCAGCTAGAAGATCCCTTCCTGTGCTGGTACCACAAGGACCGAAGGGAATCTTATGTCTTCATTGTTGAGAAAGAATTTGGCACACAAGCAAATGAATTGAGATCCCTCTTGGAAGGCATCTAAACTTACATTTCTTGCAAAAATAACCTACATTATCCTAGCTCTTGCTATGCTGAATTGGGCAGAGTCCATCCATCTGACACTAAGCCTGTTTCATCCCTTTCTCCTCATACATGGCATTATTGACATCTAAACCCAGCAGTCTTTTACTTAACTCCCTCAAGGAGTATAGCAGAGACCTTGATCAAGAAAGCCCCCAGTCCCAGCAAGGGCAGGAATTAAAATTCATCTGAGTCTGCTACACTCCAGCTAGAGGTTCATTAAAATGTTTAATGCGTATGTGGATGTGGCTAGCACAGGTTTTTCCCATGAGAAGTTTTCTTGTGTTTTGTAAATAAAGATAAAGTTTGGATGTTGTTGGAACAGTGTCCCAGAACTTGGCCAGTGCAGGCCTGGCCAATCAGGCCTGGGGGAAGGCTTCTGACTGACCAATCTGGGTGACTTTTGAGAACTCTATATATGTGATGAAATCAAAACAATAAAGGTCATTCCTTCTTGCCACTGAGAACTGGTGCCTTCATTACTCTGCTAGCTGCTCAACAGCGACATGTGGATGTCTCTACTCCACAAAAAGGAAAAGCCTTTGTTTCAGGTATTAAATAACCACAGAATTTTTTGGTCTATAAATCTGAAGTAAAAAGAAATTACTCAGTTCAGCAAGGGAGAAAGATTTGAATATCCTTGTCTATGTTCTTCCTTGCTAAGGCAGCTTTAGGGTCAGCATAATTTTCTAAGACAACAAATGGTCTCTTCCTATGCCTCAGTATTTCCATGAAGGCATTGAAAGCCATAGCAAGGGCATAGGCATCTAAAGTATTTGTAAGCAACTGGATTAATCATATTTTCTGTGGATCCAGCTTTACATTCATTGCCATGTTTTTGCTCAGGAAAATCCAAATGGTGTCTTACTTCATTTTGTGCTCTCAATTTTGGGAACATGAGATTAGCTCAGTTGGATAGAGTATGGTGCTAATACCACTGAGTTTGTGGGCTTGATCCCTGTAGGGGCCATTCACTTATGAGTGGACTTGGTGATCCTTGTGAGTCTCATCCAACTCAGAATAATCTGTTATTAGTTAGAAAAATAGCATCTTTAACATCTTTATTTGATTTTTTGGTATGAATTGTAAAGAAAATCCTTGAAGTTATTTAACAGGAAAATTTATCTTCTGAATAGTGTAATAAAACTTACTTTGCCTCTCCAATTTTATTCTAAACCAGTATTTTTATAACCAGTTACAAACAGTTTTGAGAAAAAATATCAGTATTGCTTTCTGACTTTCAGCTGCCTCAGGCTTTCATTAAGCCGTAAGCATCAGCAGTCTGATTGTGGCACATGTACCAAGTACAGCACCGGCAGGCATGCCTTGCTTGTAAGTGTACTTTCCTCACAGGAGTGGCAAGGCACAAGTGATTTTCCTACCTTGATGAGAGATTTAAGAAATCAAATTTCCTGTGGGAACAAAAGTGCCTTTTAATCTAGGGGCACTGAAGACACTTGCTAAAACTGAGGGGTGGGGGGGAAATTCAAACCCTGAAAATTAAGGAAATTTGAACCTCTGTTTAAGCTCAGTAAACATTTCCCCAATGAGTGAAATAATAAATCTGATAGACTTTTGGCATGGAGGCTTGAAAGAATAAAAAAAAAAAAAAAAAACCAGATTTCTGCTTCAAATTAATTTGCCAAATGGCTCACAGGAGAGTTTCTTAATTTCTATTCAAAATTTTAAAACGAAAACGCATGGACACCCAAGAGAAACTTAAAAGATTTGAGGAGTTAGATGAAGAGAGGCAGATAAATGTTATCAAGTATCCATCACTGCAACTTGCTGAACCTATGAAAAATCCATAGAGCAGGAAAGAATTCAGGTCCCTAGTATTTTCTCTGCAGAGTTCATCTCCATAGAGATGGCTCCAGTTAGCACTTCAGATATGCTGGCATGTCAAGGTGCACTGCTCTGCAGAGACAAAGACCCTGGCTTCAGGTATTCAAAGGTGGCTGAGGTATCAGAAACACTAGATACATATTAGTACAGAGTTCAAGAATCATTTGGACAACGCGTTCAGGAATATGTTGTGGCTCTTGGGAATGTCCTGTACAGGGCTAAAAGCTGAACTTTATGATCCTTGTGGGTCCCTCCCAACTCCAGATATTTTATTATCCTATGACTCAGCTAATTGGCTCTGGGCAATGGTACATTTTAGCCCAGGTAGACATTGTGCTAATGTAATTGTCCTTCTCCGGATACCCATGTGGTTGCATCATGTAAACACATGTAACTATGAAATTTACACTGCAAGGAATGAAAAATTCACATCACTGTTTTACAATACTGTAAATTACCGACAATGTTTGTAATGAAAATTGTTGAAATTGTAGATGTACCAATTAGTTGACTGGTGCAACATTTTTCCACAATAGATGCTGTAGTAGTTACTTCAACCTTTGCTTACAGAGAAAGAGGGACACTACAGAGCAGAAAATGGGATATAAAGGGAAAGTGGAAAACAAATTTCATTGTCTCTTCCACTGCAAGTACTAGAGACATGAAATGAAACTGAAAGTCACAACTTCTCTAGACAGCTTGTTCTAGCATCTTATCATCCTCATAAATAATTTGTACTTTATGCTCAACCAAGACTTAACCTCTTTCAGTTTTAAACTGTCTTTTCAAGACAGGCCCTGTTAAAAAGTCTCTTTCTCTTTCCTGTCAACTCTACTTTTAGTACTGCGCTAAGAGCCTTCTCTTTGCCAGGATGCACAGTCACAATTCACTCTGCCTTTCTTCAGAGGAAAGATGTTCCATCCCTTTGATCAATTTTGTGGCCCTCTTCTGGATCTATTCTAACAGATCTAAATTCTGACACCCCAGATTACAGAAGTAGGGCTGTCTTGCCTAAGATTACCTTCACAGCATCAGTGATTTGACAAGTTCATGCTGGAACCCTTGCTTTTATTACTGAAATGTCCTTCAAAGGTGGTTTTCAAGTCTACTGTCATACAGTGCATGGTAATTTTGGCCACAGGTGGCAAAATTTTCCAATATATAAGGCGTGTGATTGAAAAATTAGTCATTTAAATGCTGTATCTAATTATATGAAAAGTTTCTAAAAGCATCTGTAACAACTTACCACTATTCTAACTTTTGTCTCCTAGTAAAAAGACCAAGCTTTATCTCAGTATTCTTACAGCTGGAAAATAAAAGGTAAGCTCTAGGTCTGTTTAGGAGTACTGAAGTCTCATTTTCAAATATTTAGGTTTTCTAGTTACAGCAGTGTTTCCAGAGAACCTTAAATAAATTCACTATTTGCAGCCTTGAATATTGGTTTCATTTTTACATTACCACAGCCTTAGGAATTATTTAATGATATGTAAGGATTATTTTGAATTGAAAATTCTAAAAATAACATAGTTCTCATAAATTAACACTGCAAAAGAACTATGTTTTCAACTAATATTTGTGAAATACTTAATTGGATGGCTCCAACTAAAAGCTGACTTTCATATTGTTACTATCTATAGGAAGAACAAATTAGTCTTTTAAATATCTTTTCAAAAACTCTTTTAAACACTTTAAAAATAATAACTATAATATCAATTGGTTTATATTCCCAATGCCTTGTTCTAATGCTAAAATGAGAGCATGCCATATCAAGATGTTTAGATCAGGCCAGCTTGCTTGTAATTTTTTGTAATTTTACAAAGCTGCAGTTCATACAGATAAGCATTTTACATGGTTATTGGTCAGCGGTTTCTCTGGGCATACTCAGTGAGCTGTGTATCCTTATAATGACTGAAGCATACATGGATTTATTGAATGTAGTTATGATGCTTAAATTAAAATAATATGAGGTCTTCTCACATTCAAAATATCCTTATGTTTAAAGCTACTGATAATCAACTTCACAACTTAGGACAGATATGGAGATGCTCAAATGCATCTGGAGAAGGGCAACAAGGCTGGTGAAGGGTCTGGAGCACAGGTCCTATGAGGAGCAGCTGAGGGAGCTGGGGTTGCTTAGCCTGGAGAAAACGAGGCTCATGGGAGACCTCATCATTCTCTACAGCTGCCTGTAAGGAGGTTGTAGCCAGGTGAGGGTTGGTCTCTTCTCCCAGGTAACTAGCGGCAGTACAAGAGGACACAGCCTTAAGCTGCACCAGGGGAAGTTTAGACTGGACTTTATTAAAAAAATTCTTCACAGAAATAGTGATTGGTCTGCCCAAGTAGGTGGCAAAGTCACCATCCTTGGAGGTGTTTAAAAAAAGACTGCAGGTGCCACTTTGTGGCATGGTTTAGTTGATAAGGTGGTGTTAGCTCATAGGTTGGACTTGATGATCTCAAATGTCTTTTCCAACTTAGTTATTTCTGTGATTCTGTGATATCTGTCAGCATTTTCACCTCCGAAAAAAAGCATTTAAACACTTATCAAGACTACTGTACGTCCATCTCAAATTTCCTGATTTCTTACACTTTTGATAAGCTCCAAAACATGAGATAAAAAATACAAGCATGTTTGAGAAGCGTGTGAAACTGTATTTCCTGTGTGACTGCAGGTAAACCATAGGTCAACACTACCAAGTGTTGCTCTTTCCAAAAACTTGGCATAGTCCTGTAATCTGTTATGTCAGTGTTTATGCATGCAGACTTTATGATAAGCATAGACAGAAATCAAGCAACAGCTGCTATACAAACCCTGCAACTTCATTATTAAGTGAGCTATTCCACTCATTGTTTCAAAGGACCTTAGAAAGATAAAGCATACAATTTTCTTCTTAAATCTTAGAGAAACTTATTCCTTAGTCTTTTTTCTCCATCCTGAACTGGCGCAGTACCCAATGTGTCTTCCTCCTCTTGTAAAGACAAAAAAATTTGGTATGCAGTCAGAGGACTCAATTAAAATCAGAGAGAGCATTCTTTAAACCAGACCTTTAAAATGCCACTTGAAATCTATCAATGAAACACTATATAAAAGGCAGTACCCTAAGGCATCTTTTTTTCCCCAGTTTTTAAGGGAGAAAATATCTAAAATATAGCAAAAGTTATCTATTATAAAGTGGCAGACTGATGTTTAAAAATAGACCGACATACTCTCTTTTGTTTCTTAAATGGCTGAGGACACATTCCCTTGGAAATTTCATTACATTTTTAAGTTCTGTTTTGTTTGTCTTTCTGTGGTTTAAGGACATGATTTGTGGTTGTTCATGTGTACTCTCTATGTGTACCCTGCCTATCAGCTTTTTAGTGTGTTCATTTTTATAGGATTCCATTCCATTTCATTATGTGCTTGGGCAGCTATAAATTAAAAACTCATCCAAGAAGTGTCAAAATAACTTCAGCCAGGGGTGATGGCAGGAAAGAGTTGCTTGTTTTTCTGTGCTGATGCAGACACTGTGGTGCAGGAGGTGTCTACTGTTGGAGTCATTATAGAGCGGTTCTGATACAATACTTGTGCTATTTAAGCCTGACTCAGAAAACCCATGCCTACTGTTAAATTTGCATTGTATGCCTGTTATGTCATTGCAATGACATTTCTTTAGTACCAAATTATTCTGTAACAACCCTATTCCCTTTAAACACATGACTAGAGAGTGCTAAAAAAACCCCAGCCAAATTGGTTGGTATACCAATCAACTAAAATACAAGTCCAAGTAGTCAAATTGTGTGATATACTTCATTACAAATATACACATCTTAAATATATGCATAAATGGTATATTTCATTCCAATGAAAATATAGATTCTTAAAATATATTCCATTATTAGCAAGATGTGAAGACAATAGCATAATTAGTTGTTTTAAGGGGGAAAAAAACAGACAGGAAAATAAGTACTTGAACAAAGTGATATTTTCTTGTACCACAACTTGTGGTGTGCAAACTTTTTATGTGACTTGTGACTTTTTACCTCAACTATCACACATAATAGTGAAAAATATTATTATACCAGTAGATGTCAGTACAACCATTGAACTCAGCTGTAATATAGGAGAGTATATTCTTCATATTCACTACTGCAGACAAGTGAAAGTATACTGATGAAAGTTATATCATGAAACACTGAGTGTGATGGTTTTGGAAAATACTGAGTTTGGAAAATACTGAAAATCACTGTTTCATTTATAGCTTCAGAAGCTTGAAGGGAGCTTCTGTTCAAAAAATGTCAAATATATTTTCTAGGAATCTTTACTTCCTGAACAACAAATCTAATTTTCCTTTTTTCTCCCAAAACCAATTGAATATACATTAATACATAACATTAACAGAAATAGATTGGGACTTGACTTTTTCAACCAGAACCTTATCCATTCAAAGGAATAGCTAAAATTTATCAAAGATTAACTGTAGCTTTCTCTGATCTTTCCAAGAGTCCAGAGCTGAGTGAACTGCATGGTGGTTATATAGGCAGTTAAGCTGGTGGGATTTTATATCCTGAACTGGTAGGTTTGGAATCACATTAAAAGGTAAAATAGCTCACAATTCTGTTCTTCTTATTTTAAGTTTTCATTCGCCAAGACTGTGATTCTTTATTTTTTCCTGCAATAGCTGATGCTAGTCATGACACTTATAGCAGAACAGAAAATTAGATTCTCCATGATCATTTAGATGTTAGTGATGTCATTAACTTTTGACAGGAAAACACAAAACCCAAAGTCCATGGCAGAATGAAATCAGTTGAGATGTTTAGCTGAAACCCAAGAAGGAGAAGCAGAGAGAAGAAAAAGTGTTAAATAACAGTTAAACTATTAAAGAAACTAGTACAAACTACTATCAAGTTAAAAAAAGTCATTAAGGGTAAATTGTTCTACTTCTTTGGGTTTTTAGCAACTCTTGTGAGAACCCCCAAGGTGGAATGCTAAACAGAGTAAGTTGAAATGGAAAAATTTCATCAAGCCACATGCTCCTGTCTTCTCCCTCTAACTCCTGTTATCTGTGTCTTGTCTGTATACAAATATCAGTTTCCTGTAATGAGGTGGAATATTTTGTGAATTGTTTGAGAAATGCACACTGTTCTATAAAGACGCCAGGATAATCAGGAACAGGTCTATTCTTGACTAACGTCCTTCTTGGCTTCATGAATCATAGCAAGTTTATCATCTCTTCATCAAACTCAACAGAGTGTATTATTTACAATATCCACAGTTCTCCTGAAAGCCAGTAATCAGTCCCATATTGCTGATCATTACCAGACAGCTGACATTAAGCGGTATAAAGTACATAGTATGCAGTACAGGAGAATGGTTACAGAGCTTGGGATGAGTATGCCTCAGTGACACTAAGTTCTCTGATGAGATATGTGAACAAGAAAGAAGAGAGATGAAATCAAGCACCCAGGAGACCGTAGTTAATACACAGCCTGGGAAATGAAGTTAGGATCAAAGATAATTATGTACAAAGGGATGAACTAGCCTCTTAAAATCAACAGACTCGTGAAAGCAAATGGAATGTAACACAGAACTTCAAAGACTTTCACCCATTTCTCCAGTACTTCTATCAATCACACAGCAATAGATAATACATGAGAAGGGCTTGTCCCTGTGAAAGAGAACAAATGCTTTCCATTTGTTGCTCTCTGAAGAGCTAAACATCTACAGTTAGTGATATTTTGACAAAATTCAAGGAAAAGTTTGGTCCCCTCAGTACTAAAGTTGAAAAGAAAGATGCAGGTTTATAACCATAGGCAGAAGATAAGTTTCACACAATACAACATGACAAGTACAGACTTTCTGGGAGGGAAGACTGTATTTAATTAAGCCCTTTTTACTCATACTTAAAATGCCTTTAAAAACTGATAGGCGGCTGCCTATCTTGAGTTGCCAGGCTGCATAGCCATTCAAACTTTGCTAATATTTCCTGGATTAGTATTCATTTTGTATTGCTTGCACCATAAGAGTAAGATCTTCATGCAAGCCTGTGGTGGCTTTAGTAACACTTTGGTGGCTTGGCTTCACCACTAGGTATGAAAATTTATACCAGTAGGGAAATCATAAAATCCATGATGAACCCATACCCATCTAGGATCTCTGTCACATGTCTCCTCATTCACTGCTGAAATGGCTGCTTTTCTTCACTCACCCCCTCTGATCCAAAGATAGTGGTCCTGAGCATGGTCCTTAGAGGAGCATCTTTCCAGACACAGGTGAGCTGAGCTTAAACCACAGCCTCTGAAGTGCCTGCTCAGCTGCTGATGAGTATCAAGAAAATCTGCTGTGAAAAATGATAGCTCAATAGATTGTGGCATCACTTTAACAACATAGGCAACTTGGCTAAAACCTCCTTCATTCTGCTTACTTCTTTTCAGGAACTCAGCAAGCACCAATTGCAGCCCATCATAGTAATTCTTCACTGACGTAAGATAGCAAGGTTCTTCAATTTCAATAGCTTTGCAATGAATACTTGACAGAACTTAATGAGATATGCAACATTGCTAGCTTACTCAAAGGCTAAGCTAAGTTGGAGTGGGCAGCTCTGTGTTTCCCTACCCTCCATATTGCTTGGTGGTGTTACAAAAAGTAAAGGAAGGATGAACTGAGCAGTAGCATAAGGAAGGTGCCAGTTCTTCACATTTTTTTCCCCTTTTGAAGACTGCTAGACCACTTCATTTACTGAGGGTCATCAGAGAAACCCTCAAATGGGACATGAAAAGTAGCCTGGTCCTAATAAAGCTCGTCATAGCAGCAGACATAAATGTGCCCTCCAGTGCCACCAGTGGTTTTTCAATTATTTGCCTCAGTGATACAGTGGCAGAGGCAATACCTGCTCAGTACCAGGAGGAAGGCACTGGAATTCAAATCCATAAAGCATCTAGGCACTAAACTCCTAGACCACAAGCTTTCTTTGCATAGGTCTTCAACATTGAAGATAGACTAAGGGGGTTCCAGTGCCCTGAGCTGGAGGATCATGACTGCGAAAACGATAACAGTAGACCCTGGAACTCTGCAGGATCTCCTGTTCCAGCTGGATCCCTCTAAGTCCATGGAGCCTGATGGGATTAATCTGAGAACACTGAAAGTTCTGGCTGGTATCATTGCAAGGTTTCTCTCAATGATTTTTGATCCCACTTGGACTCTGGAGAGATCCCAGTTGACTGGAAGCTAGCTAAGGTCCCAGTTTTCAAGAAGGGCAAAAAGGATGACCATGGAAACTATAAGCCTGTCGGTCTCACTTCAGTGCCTGGTAAAATTGTGGAGAACGTTATTCTGCAAGATACTGAAAAACATCTGAAGGACAACGCAGGCATCGATCATGGTTTCATGATAAGAAAGTCCTGCTTATCAAACCTGATTTCCTTTTATGACAAGGCAACCTACATAGTTAATCAAGGGAGCCAGCTGATAAAATCTTTTTAGATTTCAGTAGAACTTTCAATACTGTCTCTCACAAAATCCTCCTGGAAAAAAAAAACAACTGTACAGTGCACAATGCAATAAATGCCTCATGCAATGGGTGAGCAACTGGCTCATGGGTTGGGCACAAGGGGTGACAGAGAAAGAGGTGACATCGTCCTGGGGCCTGTCACTAGTGGGGTTCCACAGGGCTCCATCCTTGGCCCAGTGCTCCTCAACATCTTCAAATATTATTTGGATGCAGGACTTGAAAGGATACTAAGTTTGCTTATGACACTAAGTGGGCGGGAGTTGTTTGACTCTCTATAAGGCTGAGAGGTCCTGCAGTGAGACATTGATAAATTATAGGGCTGGGCAATCACCAACAACTTACCATTTACAAGGGAGAGTGCTGGATTCTGCACCTGGCATGGGGCAGCCCTGGATGTATGGACAAACTGGGGAATGAGATGCTGGAGAGCAGCCCTGTGGAAAGGGACCCTGGGTTCCTGGTCAATGCAAAGCTGAATAGGAGTCAGCAATGCCCTGCCTGCCAGGAGGGCCAAGTGTGTCCTGGGGGACATCAGGCACAGCATTGCCAGCCAGGCAAGGGAGGGGATTGTCCTGCCCTACTCTGAACTGGGGCAGCCTCACCTCAAGTGCTGGGGGCAGTTTTGGGGGCCACAATATGAGAAAGACATTAAACTATCAGAGAGTGTTCAGAGGAAGGGGATGAAGATGATGAAGGGTCTTGATGGGAAGCTGCAGAAGTGGCAGCTGGGTTCACTTGGTCTGTTCAGACTGGAAAAGAAGAGACTGAGGACAGACCTCACTGCAATCTACAACTTCCTCATGAGGGGAAGAGGAGGGACAGACACTGATCTCTTCTCTGTGGTGACCAGTGGCCCCGGGGAAATGATCTGAAGTTGTGTCAGGGGAGGTTTAGGTCAGATATCAGGAGTAGGTTCTTCATGCACAGGATGGCTGGGCACTGGAACAGGCTCCCCAGAGAAGTAGTCATGGCAAAGAGAATTCAAGAAGAGTTTGGACAGCATTTTCAGATGCATGGTCTGATTCTTGAGGTGGTCCTGTGTAGGACCAGGAGTTGGACTTTGATGATCTTTGTAAGTCCCTTAGGATGATTTATGATTCTAACATGGTGAATTTTGCACTAGCCTTCAGTTAGGGCAATAGAAGAAAAGCTATGTCATCTGAGAAAAAAGCAAGGACATGTAAATTGGTAGCAAATTCAATGAGGAACTTGCCCTGTTGAAGCCTCCTGTTTTTGTTTCTTTTCTAGCCACTACCAGGTGCCTAACAAATAAAGATCGGCACATACAAGAGTAAGCAAGGTTGGCTTGGTCAAAGTTCAATTTTCTCTCAAACTACATGGGGGTGCCCTCGGGACTGCAGTGCTGTGGTCCCAACAGCTTGGCATCAACAAAAGGCTCACAGCATTTTAAAGTACTTGGAATTAAACATTCTGAAAGTATGCATCACGAAAGTAATAGAATTGCATTTGAGTGTGCATTGAGAGAAGCAATAAGATGAGTTTGACTTCTCATGTTTGCCAGACCCATTAGGCAAATAAATAAAACAAAACAAAACAAAACAAATTACATCATCTGACTTGAAATACAGATTACATCGTTCATGTCCATAGTAGAGCCATTTCAATATTTAATTCACAAAAACATGAATAAAACATAGTTTTAAAAGACAGAAATAAGAGTCTTCATATAATTTTGAGGAAAAAGGCTTTTTTAAAATATAGAACAACTGACTGAAAACTACAGATGCAACTAAATATTGAAGACATTTGAAAACCTAGCCCAGATGCAAATTTTGTCTTTGTGTCCATAATGATCTAACTTAAAAGTGAGAAACAAGCATCACAGAGACTGGAGTTGAGGTAGTAATAGAAATCTGGGTGTGAATTCAGTGATTCAGATGTGTGGCTTCATACACATACTACTTTTGAGGGCACCCCCTATCTTTATGTAAATGATGGATTCCTAAAATGTGTACCATATGATTTGCAGAATGACAATGCCCCAGTTTTGCATAAATTAAACAGCAGATCCTGATAACTAGGCTTTCCCATTTACATTATGCCTCAGTTCCAAATCCATGGGATATAAATGAGAGTAGCATATGGTCCAGAATGGGAAAGCTGTGGGACTTTCATGTATGCACCATGGGAGCAAATGGCTGTCCCACAGATGGTGGAGTATTTAGATGCATCTCCTGTATGATGGATGCCAACGCACAGGAGGATGAAGCCATGAGCAGCCTCTAGAGGTCCCCACTGGCTGGCATGCCTAGAACAGATGCTAGAGCAACACAAAGGGTTTGCAAGGATAGCTCTTTTTATATCTTGGCTTTCCGTTTTCAGTGCTTGTCTGTATGTGGAAATTTATGGCATAGCTGAGTGATCTTTCTATAGAGCTGTACTATAGTTAGAATTTGTCTTTGACAGTAATAATAATAAAAATAATTTTATTTCAGTTTAATGTCTTCAGTTTTTTACATGAGCAATGCAGGGAGCAGACACAGTTTTTTGTGTTTGTTTTTAACTCTCTTGGCCTGGGGCTGTGAAGAGAAATTCACAAAGCAGAGTGGATGATAAAGAAAAGTCTGAGAAGCTACTTCCATATCCCACAGACTTCCATAGGCACAAGTTATATATAACCCCATAAGCATTGACAGATGCGAACATTTAGACACAGCCAAGATGGAGAATATCATTGGTAGGAAACTCAGAAAAATCTTTATGTAAAAAGTAAATCAGTCCACTGGTATATTTTGAAATACCAGGTTCAGTTATTTGGAGAAGAGTTATACTGAAAAAAAAGTCATAACAAAACAGAAGTTTTATTTCAAAAACTGCTTTGTATTTACCTGTGAATCCATAGCCAGCTGTAACCAATAAATGAGAAATCCTACAGGGATTCTAGCACACTGGTGCATGTCCCATCAGCTATAATCAAAACATGCTTATAAAGCAGCAGAAAATTGTCGCAACAAACAGATAAGAAAATACTTGTGACAAATGACAGCACTGAACTTAGTAAAGCAAGGCATGGTGAGCATACAAAATTCCTCCCCCTGGGCTTCCTCCCACAGCTAACCATATCTCCCACACTCTGCCTGCTCTGTATGCACTCCCCTCCCGACCCCGCTCCCATTTCCTCCTCCTACAGCCATGCTTCTTTGCCCTCCAGATGCCTTCATGAATAATTTATAGTGTTGCTGGCATCAGGATTCTTACCACAGACTGGGAATGTGATGTCCTTTTGAAAATGCCTAGCTGGGCAGCAAGGTGCAGGCTTCCATGTGAGTTTTGGAGAAAGTAAATGGTGGGAGCTAGGCCAGGAACAGAAAGGATTTATCCTTCTCTTTTATCAGGATGAGGATTTCTGGATCAGAGCCTGGCTAGCAGAAAGGAGAGCAGTAGCATGCTAACGCAGGCATGGGTGTAGAGATGTGGCAGCAGCAAGGTGTGTGGTTGACTCCATGTAGTGGGATTGATACTGCTGGGGAATGCTCCCTGCTGACCCGAAAAGTTTCTCCCACACAGCATGAAGTATGTTTCTTCACACTTTTGCCTCCTTACCCTTTTTTCCCCTCCTACAAAACGGAGTTTTCTTTCATAACGAGGTTAAAGTGAGTCAGCAAACTTCCTGATAAGAATCCACCTCAGCACTTTGAGATATGATAGCATTTTCTAAGGATAAGGGTCAAGAAAGAGCAGAGATAGATCAGGATGTTTTTGCCCCTGTTCAGGTGTAGCTAAAATCCCAGTCCATCCACAGCATATAAGAAGAATATGATGGGTAGAAAGAAAATTTTATAAAATTTTGTATGTTTGAGATCACAGAACAGATGTGGATCTCAGATCTCAGATCTCTCTAGCGGGTTCACTGCATTGGTGGAATCCAAAGAACAGAAATTTTTCAGTGTGCTCATTTTGTAAATCAATAGCAGACTGTATGTGTGTTATAAAAAGCTTAAGCCTTGGTGTTCTGTTTTTTTTTCCCTTGTCTTTCCTTTAGCTATTAATTTTAATTTTTTTTAATTTGTGTTTACAGTTAGTTTTGTTAAGGACATTCTGCTTCATCCTACTTTTCTGTTCCAAACATCTGGGCTTTTTGATTTTATTTTTCACACTTTTAAATAGTGGTTAGACATTTTTCTCAGTCTTTCATTAGCATTTTCTTCAAAGCATTTTGAGATTTTATAGAATTCTTCTTTTCTGTGAAGACCTTTGCCCCATTTCAATTCCCTTTCTGAAAGCTGATCTGTTCAATCTGTCCACTTCTACCTTCCACTGTTTTGTCTTCAAAGTCTCACTGTATTTACAATTAAAATGCATTTCTAGAGATTACTTATTGAAAACAATGTATCTATACAGAACTAGATTTCTAGGCATTCACAATAAATTTCCAAATGAAAAATGTGTCATAACTTCAGTTACAATAGTACAGATCAAAATTATGACCCTTTATTTTCACCAATTTAATTGAGAAGGCAATTAATCTTAGTACTTAATTTTTTCTAATTTCTTTTGTACTATGTAAGATAACAAAAAGGTTGATAACTTCAGTAAAGCCAAGACAAACAACTTATTTCTTAATATAGAAAATGTCCTCTAATAGCTAAAACAAAAATAGAAAAACCCTGCTCATGAAAATGTAGCAAATGAGCTCTTGGATTTCACTCCATTTAAAGTTCCAAAGTTTAAATTTGACCTGTTTATTGGCATCCAAGTGAGTAATGGAGGAGCTTTATTTGGAAACCCTCTTGGAAAGTATTCAACCCAGTTTTGGCAGCATTAATTTCACTATACTTTAGGGAGAATTTCACCTTCTTGGAGAGCATCAGTTTCTGGCATTAACCAAGAAGTAATCTACCAGAATCATGTAATTTAGTTCTTAAATATGTTCAATGATCATTTTGGGAAGAGTCACTGAAAGGGCATACAGTAACTCTTCTGTTTTGCATGTGGTACCTTATCTTTGGTCTCAAATGCAGAACTTGAAAGCCTTAAGAAGTACTTTCCAAGCAAGGAAACATTTTTCACAAACATAATACCAAAATAACAGCTTTTGGAGTTGCTCTTAAAATTTACTCACTGCTGCCACCCTCACTGAAATTAACCTGGTCAGATTGCATACTTCCAAAAAGTATGCAATCTCTTGTGTAATTTTTTTCACACATCCGCTCCAGCTCTTAAGCTTCATTTTCTTTCATTTATTAGAAACATAAAGAAAACTTATTTTTGATTTAATTGTCTCAGTCACATAATCATAGGATCACAGAATGATTTGGGTTAGAAGGGACCTTAAATGTCACCTAGTTGCAACCCCTGTGCCATGGTCAGGGGCACCTTCCACTAGAAGAATCATGGAATTATACTGTGGCTGAGGCTGGGCAGCACCTCTAGAGATTCCCAGACCTACCTCCGCTTAGAGCAGAAAGTGCTACAGTATATTGCTCTGGGATATGTCCGGTTTGGTTTGATTATCTCCAAAGGAGAAGACTCTGCAGTCTCTGTGGGCTCCGTGTTAGTGTTAGACTCTCATTGTCATTACAAATACAAAAAAGCTTTTCTTACATATATTTAAGCAGTATTTACTGCATTTCAGTTCAGTTTGTACCCACTACATCTCATCCTGTCACTGGGCACAGCTGAGAAGAGTCTGTCTCCATTTTCGTTAGTCCTCCATCAGATATGCTATGTATACATGAGAGTCTCCTGAGTCTTCCTTAAAGCTGCAGTTGCAGAAGTCTCAGCCTGTCTTCATATGGCAGATGCATTAGTACTTTCAACTTTTTAGTAACATTTCACTGTATCTTCCACAGTATATTTAGTCTTTCTTGTACTGGAAAGCCCAGAACCAGACCCAGCATTCCAGGCAAGGTCTCACCAGTGCTGAGTGGAGAAAAAGGGTCACTTTTTCTAAGGCAGTTCCAGACACTGTTAGATTTCTTCGTGGGAAGGGCACATTTCTGACCCCTGGTCAGATCGGTGTCTACCAGGACTCCCTGTGGCTGTTCTGCAAAGCTGAAGAGGTAGGTTGGCTCCCAGTCTTTGTTGGTGAATGGAATTATTCTTTACCAGATGTGAATTCTGCTTTCTATTCATTTAAATTCGTGGAGTTCCTGGCACCCCACTTCTCCAGTGTGTCCAGGTCCCTCTGAATGGCAGCAAGGACAGCTGATGTAAATAGCCACTGCTCCCGGTTTTGTGACTTCAGCAAATTTCTGAGTGTTCACGCTGTCCTATCATTATGGTCATTAAAGCAGGTGTTAAACACTGTTGCACCTACTACTGACTCCTGGAGTAAACCAGTAGTGATCATCCTCCAGCTGGAATTTGTGCTGCTTTCACATCTCTTTACCTAGTAAAGAGATTTTGACAGCCTTCAATCCACCTCACTGCATTTATCTAGACTATACCTCATCAGCTTTGTCAGCATTTTCTACAGTGGCAAAAACTTTGTTAAATCAAGCTTAATAGCACCTACTCTTTACCACCCCCCACCCATAAAGCACTTTTTATCTTTGTAGAAGACTACAAAAATGGTCAGACATGATCTCACTTTGTATATTCATATTGATTTCTTCAAATACCCTGCTTGTCCCCAATATGTTTTGAAATAATTTTCAGAATTATTTAGTCCACAATCTTCCCAGGGATTAAGGTGAGGCTAAACAGTGGTTCCCCAGATGCTGCTTCTCGCCCTTCTTGAAGACAGCATTGTTATTTTCTTCCTTCCAGTCATTAGCGATCTTTTGTGATCACAATGACCTTGCAGAGACAACGAAGAGTTATTTCACAGTGACCTGGGCCAGCTCTCTCAGCCCTCACAAGTGTTTCTTGTGAGGTCCCAGAACCTGTGCATGTCCAGTTCACCTAAATATACCCTAGCCCAATCCCCCTCTAGCAAGAGGATGTTTTCTTTGCTCCAGATGCATGTTTGTTGGTTTTAACTGACTGTTCCTTAAACTTTAAAATAATTTTCAGAAGGGATTTTATCATTTGGCTCATGAAATTTAATAATCACCATGACATAAAACCCCTGCATCACTACATGAAAAATCGACACTAAAACTTGGTAATACTTTTGTATTTTTGGACAGAAAAGTTAAGGAAAGTATTTTTGTGGTAAGAGTAGGAAGAGGCAGGTTGTCTGGATGTTAAGGAAAGTTTTGAGAAAATGAAGTCCTTTGTGTGGAGGTAAACAGTTTAAATCATGAAATGAGAATGCAGTATTGCATAAAAGTTACATCAGTGACCTTTATGAAATGAACTTTTCTCAGATTTCCAAGATAAGCAAAAAACTGTTAAATATCCAAGCTGGATCCAAAACAAGACTGTGCAAGGTATGAGTACTGAATTCTTTTTGAAAGCTGTACCTCCAGGAGTAGGTCAATACAGAGAGGTGGATATATGTAGATCTGGCTCCCCTCCATGCTAGAAGAGTTTACTAGGGAAAAAGGAGACTTCAGTGAATACTGTCACCAAAATGTCATCTTCTGCCAAAACTAAGATTTTTATACAGAAACAGGGGCTTACTTTGAAAAACAAACATCTTGTAAATGCAAGGAATTGCCTAAGACAAGGTAAAAAATAAGTACCCCAAGCTTGAAGAGCATGCAAAAACATATCCCAAAAAAGAACAAAACATAATATTCAGACATTATAACAATACAGCTTCCAATAAAACAAAACTTATGCGCATCTGTTAGTGCCATAGGCATTATCCTATGTGCAATGAAGAACTGTCACATTTATGCCAGACATGAAATAAGACTAGATGAATCTCTTGAAATGGAGTGCAAAGGCAAAGATGAAGGATTAGATGTAACTTCACTGTCTGGATTCATCTTCGTTCTTTCTTTACATTTAAGCACACCACCAACTGCCATATGATATGTGGCTCAAAGTAAAAGGAACAGTGAAAAAGTTTGATCCATACCAGCTGGCAAAGAGTTGTGGTTTTTGCCAGCATTAGTAGGATGTGCAGGAGCTGTGTTGGGATTTAGTGGCTCTGCAAACATATCTGCATGCTGAAACATCAACTCTATAGAGTTATCTGCTTCTGCTGGGTGTTACCTGTCCGGAAACAAATGTTCACCACCCAGAAATGTACTTTACTTTGATACAATACAGGAAGGAATGTTCTTTGGGGAGAAGGAAAGACGGAAATGATCTGGTAAACAATGATAAATGTTGAAATCAACCATGAAATCTACATTCTTATAAATACACTCAGTGTGAGATCAGGAAACAGGAAATGTGCATGGTGTTTATTACCCACACACAGCAGTGAGACCAGCTGCCTACATGTCCTGGAGTGGTCAGGATAATCCTGTAATTAACATTGCACCTCAATGGAGAAAAAAAACAATCCTCCAGTCATTTTGTACTTGACGATGGAAGTGTAGAGGAAGAGGGCAGCAAAGAGCACATAAAGACCACTGTTAGGAATGTCTGAGGAGCTGATTCCATGCCATGTTCACAATGCAGTTTTCCTGTGCACAAGCACATCCTCGAGCAGTGCAGAGAGCTTCTAGAGGTCCTGTGTCAGGACATCCTGTTTCTTGACTGCAGATATACAAGATGTATTTCTCTTGGAAGCCGAGAGATGCTACTGTAGAAACATAACACTAGGCATAATTCTGCCAGTGTCTGGTGCCAACAGAGATATACAAGTATGATAGAAATATACAAGTATGATTAACTCTTAGAAATTTTATTTTTATCCTACCACCCCTCACCATAAAAAGTGAAGGATTTCTGAGATCACATTACAATAGCTGAATGGGTGGAAATCACTATAAGGGGAGATCCCTTTTGTAGGTATGGCAAAGGCAGAATGCCTCTCTGGAAAACACAAAACTGCAAAATTATTTCAATGGTTTTTTGTATTTAATGCATGTTTCATATATCCCAGTTTCTATGAAGTATTTTTTCTTCAACTTTAAAATTCAATATAATGAGATAGACCTGTTTAGAGAACAAGCTGAAGTGTTATTTCAGTATTAAGCCTACAGCAGTATTAGCAGGTTATGTCCTTTACTCCTTCATTCACAGATAGACAGAAATGTTGCCACTGAGCAACAGAACATCTTGGTGTTGATTAAGGACCATTTTACTATGGACAAATTATTTTCACTGATTTTTGCTAGCTGTGAGAGGCAGGATTGCATGAGGGAAGGCGTGGGTCCAATGACTAATGACAACTGAACTTTACCTACAGTATTTTAAGGTGAAAAAAATCAGTTAATGCAAAAATTGTCATACTTGTTTTTGTGGGCCTGTCTTGAGTTCACCATCCCAAAACTCACCTTCTGTAAAACACAGAGTAGTGATGATTATTGATCTATCAGAGAGCAGCACTGCAAAAGAGCCCCACTGGTCTGACTAACCCAAGCTCTGGAAAGAAGGAGGGATAAGTTTCCTGAATAATACAGAGATAGTCTTTCTTCTCTGTCTAGTGGGTTTTCACTTAAACCCAGATGTTACTTGAGAAGAAGCATAGCGCAGCACATCTACCACTAAGAAGCAGAAGAGCTGGTGCGAAGACACTACCTCCAAAAAGCACAAATCCTTTTTGGGGGTAAGACCATCAAATATTGATGCCTTTTCCGGATGATATTCTAACGCGGAGGGGGAGGAGGGATGGAACCAGGCCTCTGCGTTCACCGAAAGTGTCTCTATGGCTATTGAGAGATCACTCCAGCCAGCACTGCTCTGGTGCTGTACAGAAAGGCCCTTCTCATACCCGTGCCGGTGTAAGGCACAGATTCTCACTCACCCACGGAGTTGGATAACTCGTGCGTCACCAGAGACAAAGAACTCAGAGCGCTCAGTCAGCTGGAGGTTCCAGAGGTTTATTCTGAAGGGTTCCAAGGTGAAAGAGGAAGAGGAGACCCTAGATGTCTATATTTATAGGGATAACTGGAGGGTCAGGGGAGAGGAGGCAGGGGGAACACCACAACCAATGGGGAGAAGGAAGGGATGGAATCAGGGGTTAGGTTACAGCTGGGGGGATTTACATAATTTGGGGAGGGACCATCGTGTTCTCCAGGGGGGAGACTAGGATGTCTCCCACCAGTGAAGCCCTGCTGTACTGGAACCACTCCACTCCCCAGCAGTTCCTGAAGTGGTATTATCCACCACAACAATATTCCATGCACACACTTAAAATCTCTACATGATATCTCACTTGGCTCTGGCTGACAGTGGAATGCATAGTGGTTGACTTAGGTATTTTGGGGTTCCCCTTTACTTCTTATGGTCACAGAAGACATCCATTTTGCTGTTTATCCACCTGTCTTGGTGCTGTATTTTGTTCCAGACTCGTGTTCATTATGTGAATGTCAAAATCATTTCATTTTGACCAAAAGTGAATAAACAGTGCACAACTTCTCAGTCTTGTTTCACTTACATACCATAATGGATACATGAGCATTTAAAATGCTGTGCTGCGCTCTGCTCCAAGTGCCTGCTAGTGTAGCAAGTGATGAAGGGTTAAAAATTTCTCCTTGTCCTTTCAAAAGTTCCACTTTTGTTTTAAGCTTAAAATAGCCTCCAGTTCATCTATTTCTCCCAAAAGGGAGCTGTTTGCAAACAGCTCTTTCCTTTTCTCCCTGCCTGCAGCCCCGCCTGCACAGACCAGAGCCTTCATTCTCCCAGCCAAGGCAAATGGGTTGCAATTCCCCTTGGATTTCATCCACAAATCTCCTTAATTGGCAGGAGAGATTGCCACTGAGTGGTGTGAAGGACTCTTTCCTCCACAGGGGTTGATTGTGCTGCCTCCACAGGACTACCTGCACCTGCCAGCCGGCAGAGTAAGAAGCCAGCATTGGTCATCATCAGATATGAGCCTCCTGCCTAGTTAGAATACAATGCTTTAAAGGGCATGTCGGGAAGACGACGTGGAGTGCACTTGAATATAGCATTATTTTTTTGTGATGAGCACTATTGCACTTGGCACTCAAAATGAGTCAGCCACTGCAATACAATGTCCGTCTCTTTCTCGATGGGCTGTGTGCACTAAAGAGTGAGTATTTAATGCTGCCTAAACAGGGGTGTCATCAAGGGATTACAGCCAGAGAAGAAGCACGGAATTAATGACTGTATCAGAGACCAGCACTTTGTCTTCCATCTGCATCACCCATAACACCATCCCTTACAATCCTCCTAGCTCCAGGACAGTAACTGCAGGAGAAAAGGTTTGTCCATACAGGTATACCACCATGGGGGAGAGCAAGCCAGAGGAAAATGCTCGGCAGCATCACTTTCTCAATTGGAGGGTACTTACCAGCAGTGAATGTGAAGAGCCATGTGGGTTGGCAGCAGTCAATTCTTGCTTTCAGGACCATAATGTGCGATGCACAATAGTAACTCTTTTCAAGCTGGTGCAGCTGTTCAGCTCCATCAAGCACCTACTGAGTTGAAGGGTAAGCACTGTATTTGAACACTGAAGCCTCCATTTTGAAAGGCAAATGTGTTTCCTGAAATGTGCAAAAGCCTTAGCAAGTCATGCAAATAGCATACATGAGTTGGTCATGGTAATTTGAACACTTAATTTGGATACCCGTTTTCTTAACAAACCGAACAAAACAAAACAAAACAAAAAAACCCCAAACAAACAAAAAAAAAAAAAAAAGAAGAAGAAAAAAGCCCTGTGCTCCATCTGTCTCTCTGACTAGCTGGCCATTTTCAGTCTGTTTGTAGGTCCGCAATGCAAAGTGAGCTTGGAAGGCAAGTGTAGGACTAACCAGCTTTATAATCCTAAATAGAAACAAGCAAATATTTTAAAGAAAAACATCCATTTGACAAATTTGTTACTTTAGCCATTCATGAAATTCCTGCAATCATATAACTTTCTGGGACAGTTTTTCTCAAGTTGTTACTGTGTGTAATTCTCGCTTTGCACTTCACCTGATGACAAGTAGTTGAACGGCTGTAACTTTAGCAATGTGAAGTTCAGATTGTCCTGTTCAGCTTTTGTCAGATGTCCAGGAATTGCACTGGAGAATAGTAAAGCTAGCTCAACTCATCCTCCAGATTCTCTGTTTAAATGTAAATTTACTGGATGGTGTAAAACAACAGCTTGCCAAGTATCACAGTCTTGTGCCTGTGTGTCTGAATGGTTTCCAGCAAGACCCCAGATCCCATTCACAGTCATGACCCACTTTCACCTGCCTTGCAAGTCGTGCTGTAAGTTTGCTAATGTCTAGCTTAGCTTTGGGTGGGTAATGGAAAGGAACATCTCACCTGGCTGTCAGTATCCCTGCCACTGGCCATCAAACAGTACTGCTTTAGGTGAATCTCCTGTGGCAGTGGGGTTGGACTAGATGATCTCCAGAGGTCACTTCCAGCACTAATTATTCTATTATATTGTGATACTGCTTAAAAAAATTCTCACACTTTGATGAAGAAACATATTTTAATAGTAATATCTACTGTTCATTCTTGCATCTAAAGCCTCCATGTTATGCCACACGGTCACTGTTGAATATGCTAATTCCATCTGTGTTCCACTATCACAGAAAAGATTTCACATTTGCAAGTTCAGTCTTTTTGGTTACCTGGAGATATTCACTTCAAATGTGTAGTTTCCCATAATAGTCTGAGGCAACACATGAGCAAGGAACAAAAACTGAAAGCAAGATAAAGCTGAAAATAAATTTATGTGAAACGCTCATGGATACCAGACAGGAATGTTGTCTCTATCCCTTATGATGACACAATACTCATTCTCGAAGGAGGAGTTAAAACTCTCACTTCTCAAAGGATGAATACTGAAGCTTCTTTTCCTGGTGTGAGCAAAATCTCTTTAGGACAACTTGAAAATTATCAGAATATTGCTGAAGACTGTTGTGCTATTTGGTCACTCACATCATAAATATTACATGCAATGTAAGGTAATATAAGGTCCCATTTAGGCTCATTGCACAAGAGAAAATTTTATCCAAACACAATAGAAGCTATGAATGCTTGGAAGAAAGTCCGGCTGCATAGTTTGTTCTCTGGACTGTATGTAACTCTGTAGAAATGTGGCGGTCTGGCCAAGACAAAAATTGAGGAAATTAGTTTTGGTGGGACATTTGTTTTGTTTCATTTTAAATCAGTGAACAGTTTATGATTCTAGGATTCTATGAACATGATGTCTTTGCAAATGAAGCATTCAGACAAGAAATTCAAAACTGGGAAAATAAGTAACTTGAAAGATGAGCTGTTCATAATTAAATAGGATGTCAGCTATTGAAAAAATTATTTTCTAAAACTGGTTTTCCCACTGAGATGTGACTTTTTTTCTTGTAACATGCTGTCTAGTAGGAAAAAAATGTGGGAAGGAGGATGTGCTCACAAAATCTTCTCTTGTGAATGTGATACCCAGTGATATAACTAACAGCTCCACTTCTGCAAAAACTCTGGTATCCTCTGCATCTACATTGTATATGCCCTCACTGTGAATTAGCTGTTAAGGAATTAAAAATGAATGCAGAAACCCAGGTAGTAGAAAGGAGGGAGGGAACAGATTTAGAAATGCAGTTCTGTTGCTGCAAAGGGAAGAAACTCCTTGTTAATTGGCCAAGCCCACAGTTACCAGTTTCAGCTGTGCTTAAAACACAAGAAGTTCACTTTATTACACCTAGGGAAGAAATTATGTAGTATGACAACGCAATTCTATTGAAAGTCATGGGTAATACAATAAACCAGAACTGTAAATCTCTGTCAGACTTCAGATTTAATCATCCTATTATCTCCATTGTGTCTTAGTATTGAGTTACTGCTTCGTCTGTATTCACACATCCATGCAGTCTCTGATGAGGTCTTAAATCACACTTCAGGCAGGCAACACCCTCATCAGTGCTCCCTTCTTAACCTCCCTGATTAAGATAAACAGTTCAGTAGCACAGAGTACTGCCATGGTTTTCTTGTAGTTTGGGGGAAAAATATACTGCACTTATCTCAAAGGTAAAATTCTTGCTTTATTAAAAACCAGTTGGGATTTTATTGAATATAAATATAAACTGAATATTGCTTGAATAAAGCAGTTTGTCAGACTATCTTATAACATTTTCAGGCAATGTTACATGATTTTGCAGCTACAGCACCAAACTCTACTCAAGATATTTACATATATGAGCAATTACCTCTGTAATCTCATTATTAATATTGTATGTGCATATACCCATGTATGAAGACTGATTAACCTGGCTGAATTCCACTTTTGGATATGCCTTCTGAAGCTTAATAATAGTTATTTTATGTAGTTGTATTTAATGTTGGTTGAAGCATCCAAGATTCAGCCATCCATTAACACATTAACATCTGAAACTTTGGCTGGAATAAAAACCACTATTATTTCAGTCCATTAAATTCTCTGTTTGATAATTCAAAGTTTAATCTTTTCTTTATTCCTTTGCTGCAACCATTACAAATAAATGAAGGAAAAGGTTCTCTTAAATGTGAAGAAAAATATTTTAAGTGCCAGTGTGTATTTGTTGCCTTTGTCCAATTTTAAGCGTTTTAAATGAGTGATTAAAGGTGAAAGATTGATAGAAAAGAAATTGCTTCTTTTTCTTGCCTGATACTAGACTCCAGTTCAGCAAACCAGACTAATTTATTTGTCCTGCTGTGTGACTTCTCCATTTGCACATCAGTATGTTTGTTATTCCTTATTTAAAATATTTATTGAATAAAGATTACCCGGGCAACAGCAGTGCATGAAAACTTTCAGTCATTGAGAAGGAAGGAAGGAAAAAAAGGCAGGCAGTCAAGAATTAAAAATTAGATTTTCATAATTAAACTCTTTAACTTGTATTCCTTTTGCTAATAACATGTAGTAAAAAAGTTAGTGAGTACTTCTATTGTTTTGCCAAGCTCAATAGGAGGTTAATCGTAATTTGAATTTTGATTCCATTTTAAATGAAGGTAAGAAGTGTGAAATATTGGGCTAGAACCATTTATAGTGAAATAGAAACTCCAGAGCATCCTTCATCTGCACGTCCTTTTATCTGGCTGCAAAAAAAACATTAACTCTCATAGAACATTTTTTATTTCATTTTTTTCTTCACAATATACATTGATTATTCTAGAATGTCACAGAAGCCTTAATACACTACTTCTTAAAAGAAACATGCCTGTGTCAGAAGTAGTCGAACAAAAATGTTTTTAGAGTCATTAAGCACATTTTACATTTTTGTCTTACTTTCCTCTACCTTGTGTTTGTGATTTAAAGGAAAAGTACTTTGTCAGAATTGCAATTTCATGTTTAAAAAAAGGGGAAAGAAAGGAAAATAAATTGCTTTGAGTGCCATACCTTAGTATTGTAACTGTATAAAGGAACAGCATTAGTCAGCATGGTATCTAATTTCTTACCTGATGCGTTTTGAGGCACATAAAATCATATCCTATCCTCCAGAACACAGAAAGCATAGCAGTAAAGTTTACAGGTTGCCTGAGAATTAAGTACTGTTTCCTAAACAGTGTCCAAAGACAGCAAACAATTATGCTGGAACTCAGCATACTTCAACATGGTTAAACAATGTAAAGACATAAAGGACCATCTTATTCTTTAGCCACACTATTTTCAAGCAGTGTGGTTGTAACACAATAAAGAAGAATAAGGTAAAAAGATTAATATGAAGATGAAGAATTAATTTAAATTTTTCAGGGCTCTTTTAAAAGTGAACGTTTAAACAGTAGTCTCATCTCTTTTTTTTGGGCTCTAGTCAATCAGACTGTAAAAGTAAATCAACCAACCAACCAATAAATTGAATCTGCAAATTGTATGTCTGCTTGCAAAGTAAATAAACACATAGACAAAACGTTGATGTTTGATGCTGAGACAAGTCAGCATATATTTGTGCACGCAGCCTAGCTTGAGAGCCTCTGAAGACCCCATTGAAACCTGCTGCAATCCACATGGAGGGAAGTTACACGTGTACACCCCTTATAGTCATCTCTGCCTATAGCATGCTTCTGCTGTGCAGGAATTACTGGAAAGCATCATCAAGGTAGACCAGACTGTTCATTAGCATTATGAGGTAGATCAGCCTTACAGAGAAGAGGTAATTTACTTGGGAGAATTCTATACCAGTAGCCAATTGCACTGCATATACAATCATTTGGCTAAATTTTTATGGTAGACAGCAAAAATCTAATGCTAAATTTGAAGTGATCCTCACAGAGAGTATGGTGCTGGGGAGCACATGGCCTGAAAGGAAATGATGTTCTTCTCCTTGTTTGGGGTTTTGGGGTTTTTTTCTTTCATTTTCTTATTTAAAAAAACAAAAGAAAAACAAAAGAAAAAAAACAAAGAAGTAACTCATTTCACCAGGAAAAAAATACGTGAATTTGTTTATTATCCAGCTTCTGGCACTATGTGGCCCTGGGGAGCAGGACACAGCTGTGTTGCACAAGACCCTGAATGCAAGCACAGCCCAGCAAGTCTTGCTTTCCATGAGCTCCAGCAGCACGGCCATATATAAATCTACCCCACAGCAACAGTTGTGTGTAAGGCAGGAGCATCCTGTCAGGGACATATGGACCTCCCCAGGCTAATGACGAGACCTGGGGGTGCAAGGGCACACAAACCACCAAAGGGATCTGCAGGGAAACTCACCTGCACCCTGGCTCTGAGTCGGATCCTGTGCATACCCCACTCCTGACCCCTCTGTCTGGTTCCAGCATTTGCAACAGGGGTCTTTCTTCCCATAATTGATTATGCTGACCTTTGCTCTTCCTTGCAGCCTGAGGACCATCCGTATCCGCCTTTGTCTCAGCTCTTATCTTGGCAATCCCTCATCCCTCATCCTCACCCTGTAACCCACCAACTGGAGTTTCCTGTTTTCCACCCCTGCACACAGCAATGTCTGCCTTATCTCCCTGCTGGTTTCATTCTCAGCTCCATCTGTTCATTTGACATTTATGAACCTCATCAAGCTTTTGTTTTCAGACCCATCCAAATTTAAATACCTTCCATTGTATTTGTGCTTGCTCGGTTCCCACATTTGTCACTGGGATGATAACTGTGCTGAATAACCTAAATTTGTTCTAAATTTGGTTCCAACTTCAGTTTCTATCCTTTTCAAAAAGCCTGCCATGCTTTCAAAGCCTCACAATGAGGTGCCCACGGCTAAAACATTCCTTTTTTTTGCTCTACGCCTGTCAGGCATTCTCCAGAGGCATGAAACTTCTCATATCAGCATAGCTCCTCATCCTCCTGTCTTCTCCCAGCCATAAAATGTGTTTATCTTCAAACATCATCTGATTTTGTAATACTCTTTCTTGGTTTCATTCATTTAGCGATTTACACTCAAGTGAGGAGCATTTTTTACTATTCTAGGATGTTTCTGCCGCCTCTAAATTCAACAGGAAACCTTTCCTTCACCTGGCTTTCCTTCTGAGCAGAGAGGACAGGTTTGAAAAGAGAATAAATGTTTTAAAGGTATATTTTTTAAAACATGTATTCCCTCCTTACTTATGCTTCTACTTCTTGGATGCTTTACTCTCATCTGAAAATGTCTAAATCCTCCATTATTTTTGCTGTAGTGAACTGTTCCATAGATAAAGACAGGAAGGAAATATACCTAACTTAATTTATCCTTATTTTTATCTTGACTAAATCTGACTTAAATCTCTCAGTTATTAAATCGGCTTGATTCCAAGTATGCCACCTGCACAGGATACTGTGAGAAATATGCTGCAATCAGAATGCCAGCTCAGGAGCTGAAACTTAAAGAAAAAAGACCGTACAATTCCCCTGCCCCCCCCCAACAAACAAATCTTGAAAGCAAAAATAAAAACCCCATTTCAAACTCACAAAGTGCAGCCTAACATTGATATTTAACATTTAAAACTCCTCACTCCTTAGTCAGCTTACTAAAACATCCACAGAAAATCCATACCTTGCTGTTGTGGGGTTTTTTAATCCATAAACTAGTTGGGTTTTTTTAATATTTTCCTAGATTCTTAGGTTAGAGTCTTTGGCAGCGTGCAGCTATTAATCTGAATTAAACAGCTACCAACATTTCCTTTTATTTCTAGCCTTCAATTTTTTTGGTTCCTATATTCTAATACCTAATTTGTTCTAGTCCAAATGATTCTCCAGACAGACACTTTTCCTTCCCAAATACCTGGTAATGGTTCAGATAGGTTTAGAGAATATTTTTTTCATAGTCCAAGCCATTTTAGTTCCATTATCAGCTTTGCTGCTCATCACTGTATTTTATTTAATGTATTTATATTTCATTCTTTTTAAGACTGTTTAATAATCTTCAGCTAATAAATCATAACTCTTCACTTCTATGATTTCCCGACGTGCTATCAAAAAATGTTGCCTTCAAAGATGTTTTTCTTCTTCTCTCATATTTTTCAGGTTAGTCCATGAGGTGATCAAAACATTGCCAAAGAACATTCACAACATCTCTAAAAATCAACGACACTCATTTTGCCAAGCTTTAGAAGGAAATGATGATCACAGCAAATCTTGATACACTGTAAAGTCAAAGGAACTCATAAAACCATAGAAAATTAATTAACAGCAATATCTTCCTGACATTAAATATGACAAAGAACCTCAAGAGTAAACAGAAGCGATTCTGTGGTTCTAAACTTGTTATTTCATGACCAACATGTGATCAATTAGCAACACCTGTATTAATAGCACAGCTATCTCAGAGTTGACTTCTGACTTTTCCAGGGTATAACATGGGCAGCAGGATAGATTTGTGTAATTAAAATGCAAACACCTGGGCTGACTTTTAAAGACCAGATGTTCTTCTATTAAACAAGCCCTGAGGTTGGCTTAAAACTAGCACCTGCTTCCTGGTTACATGCAGTCACCTGGGTTTCTGTGTAAATTTTAAGTTTTCAATGTCTTTGGTTATTTTTGAACGGGAAATGCCTCTATTTAGGTACTTCTTTGCAACCAAGTCAAATTACCTTTTCTGCAAGGTATGTTCCAAATTTAATTCTCACCCTTCAGCTTCCTGCAGAGGTTTGCTCCTAGATGTTGTAAAATCGCCAAGAGCTAAAAGCTGCCTACTGTGCTGTCCCTCAGTGCTTAGTTCTTTTGATACCTTTAGCTACAGTGAACAATGGGAGAATTGAAAGCAAACCTCTAATGAGTCAGCACAGCCGATTAAACTACAGCATCCCTTAGGCCACAGCAAAAAAGGCAAAGTTAGTCAGGAGCTGTACTCTGGTTTCTCTTGCTACCTTGTGGACATGTACATAGGCTCTGCCTGGCAACTCCCTGGTTTATAACAGCATGGATTTGACTTTGGGGATGAATACATATGCATCCTCTGACTAGGGACTCCCTTGTGCCATCTGTTGTGTGCCAGCTGTACTGAACCAGCATGCACCAAAAAAGCTCACACGTTTTGAGACTTGCAGGTAAGACAAAGCCAACAACTGCCTCCTGGTGATCAGATTCATAATTAGAGGAATAGGGCTTTCCACAGATCCACAAAGTGAGCTCAGTTCTTCAACTTAATAAATCTCAGGTTCTGCATCCAGCCGTATTTAACAATATATATATATATATATTGTATTTGGCAGGTAAGAAATTAGTCAGATGATATCTTAGTCAGCATTTTTTTCAGATATTGGAAGAAATTATGATTTCAGTGTAAATAACTGCCTGCCTACTTTTCTCTCAGCCTTTGTCAATTATAGCTGATATAGATAAGAGTTTTAAAAACATTAGTTTTTATAGTCAAGGTCCTCAGCTAGATTAGGAGCTGCTTGATTTTAGGGTGCTTGTAATGCCTGCTGGGATCTATGACAAAGGGATAGGGTAAGCAAGAAGGTCTCAATATTTTTCCAATAGTGTTTTCAATAGTTAGGGGTAAACTCTGCAATTTGCAAGCATCTTACTTGCCACCTGGCCAAGTAAGTGGTCTAATACAACAGAGCAGAAATACCCTGCCTCAGTGAATGAGCAGCCAGCACTTTACAGTGGCTCTCCAGTGGCAGAGGCAAAACAGCAATATAAAGCTGCATCTGTATTCAGTAAGGCAGGTTGAACTTTTACGTGGAAAAAAACTTGCTAGGACGTGAAAAGAAGTGACCTTGACTTATAGCAGAGTGAGCAACTGGCTTCTCAAGGTGCTTCTCTCCAATTTCCTAAGGCATTGTGTCACCATGTAGGTTGACATCATGGTTTTCAAACTATCTTAATTTTTCTTCTAATTCATCTTTTGATTGTTCTGCTCAAACAACAACCAAAAACCTCCCATGTTTAAACACAGCTTAGAACAAAATCACTTCTGAATCTGCAGAAAATGTTTTATCTCCAAGGCAGCCAAACAGCAGGATCAACAAAGCAATCCATGACTATTGTTATCTGGGTGCCTGTGGGGAAAACAGATATTTCATGATTTGCCTGGAGCATCAGAAGCCTTAGCATCAACTTTCAAAGTGAAATATACACTGAGAGGGACATGAAAAGTTCAGAATGTGTTAGGCTGGCCTTCTGCAATGTCTGATGGAACTATGGGCAAATGGATCATTCATTTTACCCAAAGGTGTTCAGCTTTTGGAAGCCAGAGGGAGTTTACACCAGCCCTTGATGCAAAGACTCAGCTTAAGTATGAAAAAATTATGGTTCTCCTTCTACAGCATTTTGAGAAGGCCTAGCTTCATAGCTAGTGACTATTGATAGGTTTTTACCCAGCTGGTCATATCTAGAAGGCAAATAACTCATGCATCTCAGTAGCACTTAGCGAATAACAGTTCTTTCTGCTAGTATGTGAAAGGCACGGACAAGTACACGTGGTATACACATGCAATTATACATGCCTAAACACACAGACAAACGTATAAACAAAATGTGGAGCTAATATGGTTTTAATTTGGCTGTCTTCTTATTTTTAATGAGCATGGATAACCTCAGAAACACAGCACACATCAAAGGCACAAGAGGCATTTTGTTGGTTTTTTGATAGTGTAAATCACAGAGATATGACTGAAAGGATCCTTTATTGTGTTGACATAAAAGCCCTCCTTTTTTGTGCTAAGTCATCTGAAGCTGTCACTGGTGAGCACTGTGCTATTCATTTGGATTAAGTGCCCCATATTGCTTTGTCTTATTTTGTGATTCCTAGTTCACAATTTTAGGGAAAATGTGCTCAGGGATTTAATGCTAGGATGCAGGTTCTTCTTTACCCAGGAAGCACCTGAAGAAGTAGAGAAAAACTTGCCTCTTCTGTCTCCCTCTTTCACAAAGGGTCTGGGGGCCAGCCCAGGTGTCAGGCAAGCTCTGCCAGGACCTTGCCTGCCTCTTCTCCTAAGATATTGTCCTTCAGCAACAGTCTGCTACTCCCAAGAATATGATTCAGCCTGGGATATAGGAACAGCACGTGTCCTCTTTTGTGGGCAAGGCACTGCTAGATACCAGCATTGTACTCTGCTCCCTCTCACATCCCCATAGCAGAGATGTACAGCAAGATGAGAGAAAGCAGATAGAGAAATAATTCAGAAAGGGAAATTAGCTTCAGTACCTCACAAATGGAGAAAACAATGATGTGGAGTTCTTTGTTTCCAGAAAGCAAATTCCAGAGATCTGAATAGGAACTGGGTCTGCAAATTGCTATGTGCGTGTAGAAATTATCCAGTGATGCAGAAATGTACAAATTATCCAGTGGAGGCCAGGTTTCACAAAATGTTTAGGTGGCCATAAATGCTGATAGACAGGTAGCCCCAGATCCTTGGACATATTTAGGCACCTATCTCTAGTAAAATTAAAGTATCTTAAGAGAGTGTCAGCATCTAATTAATTTCTGTGGATTTGGTCCTTGTGAGTTTTCAGAGAGAAGGCCCTTATCAGATTCCTCGGGTACCTACATACCTTTACAGATCTGTCCTTACATGTCTAAATAAAGATGTGAAACACAATCAACACTGTTATTTCACTTCCTCTAACCTGCATTAACAAGTCTTTTCTTGACAGTTTAAGCCCAAAACTTGCATGACTGTAACTTAAATCCTGACTGAATTGCTAGTAGGCTGGTCCTTTTTAACCTCCGTATTTTAAGTTGGTTTCTCTAAGAGCTACTGGCAATAGTCCATAGTTTTTCCTTCTGGATCTCATTCCCTCAAGTAATAACCCTTCATCTGTGTATTTTTGCGTACAATATTCAGGTCAGGACTGGATAATCTTGCTTTATTTTTTGAAATTAACCAGCAGTGACATTTTTTTAAAAAGGCAGCAAATAAATGTAAAACACTTAGATGTCTGGATATGACAGCAAAAAGCCAGTGCTGCCTTATGATCACATGTAATTGTCACAGATCCATCTTATAGCACATATCTTCACATTCTGCATGTTCTCCAGCATGTGTGAGCAGTCCAGTGCCTTTTTTCCTTGCTGTCAGAGCAATACTAAGGCCCATTACCTTAGCTTGGTCTTGCCGTGCTCGTTTGATTTCCAGCATAACTTCACCTCATCAGTCCTCTGTGATTATATTCAATGATTCAGTTTGATTTCTCTTCTTTTAGCCATCACAGAAGTTGGAATTTTGACAGCCCTGAAAATCATCTGTCCAGGGAGCAACAAGCATAGGCAGCACTGCCAGTTTTCCCAATGCTGTTCAGATAGTATACCCCAGCTCCACAAGAAAAAACACTCTCAGCTCTAAAAGATTTTTCTTTGCTCAAATAATTCAAGTCTTGCATTCCTTCGTAAGGCAGTGTGCAAGCATGGAGAGGTTTATGATGGCTGCAGCGGTACCTCTCTGATAGCACCTTGACATGGACCACCTTTCCATTTCACAGAAGCCAACACTGGATGGCAATATATTTTTTGTCACAACTGCCTTAATTTGGATTTGAACCAAAGATCTGGAGATGAAAGGCAATATTTTAGCCACTTGAGACATTCAGTACACCTTATTGTCTCTCCTTTTCACTACATATTTTCTTAAATCTTTGGGTCTTTCATTCCTCTTCCAAGCTTTTATTCATACTCCTTGAACCAAGGTTAGGTTCCTCAACAGACCATGACCCACATATTCCAGAATCTCTATTGCACCTTTTGAGTTCTCTCTCTTCTTGATATCACCATGCTTTCCACGGACCAGAAGAGTTCCATGTCTTTTCTGTTCTTTGTCAACCCTCTCTCAGTATAAAATATCCCATAATACCAGTGGGCTTGGTGTTAATGGGTACAGTTTGATTCTGACTCTCTTTGACAACGCTAATAAACTTTGTGGCCATGGGGAAGGTCAGACTATATTTCTTTTTGTCCTGCCTGAAATATGTTCCATAAAATTAAATTAAATAAATATTGCCTCTGTCATTAATACATGATTTTAATGGGACACTTAGCTATACTGAAGTATGATTTAACAGCAATGAAGGCACTTATAGCATCCAACCTTATTATGAAATAAATCAGTACCCATCATAACGGTGTGACATTGAATCCTTTAGACAGGGTCCTCCCCATTGTGATTTTCTATAAATTCCAGAAATAAGAAGAAACAGCTTGTACATTTTGCTAGTTTCCTTTTTTTTTTCTGGGTGAGTTAAGAGCACTAGAAGACAAGATTATTTTGGCTACTCTTTGAAAACAACCTCATTCCAAATTAAGTGAACCATTGATTTTTTTCCACATTTTCCTCTACTAGTTGCAACTTGAAAAAAAATTAATTCAGCAACATATTTTACTGTATTCACCCCATTAGAATTCCCCCAGTTGCTTAGATATAGCTTGGCATGCAGAGTATGTACATGTGAGTCCTGAACTCTCTGATCACAGTGACTTATTACACGTGATTAAAACCAAGCAATGTGATAGAGTGTTGGAGAGCTGTGAGCAATTGCAAGACAAAGCCCATGACATCTGGCTGAACATGCTGTCCTTCTGGTGGAGCTAATTTATGGTTTGTTTTCATTTCTTCACTGAAGTGCTATGATGTAACCTTTCTGACCTCTCATTTATGAGATTTGTGGTAGTTCAAATCATCGTCAGACCTTCATAAATGCTCCCACAAGTAACAACACAAAGCAATTCAACAGAAATTTATTGAGGAATTTTGACTGAGTCCTGAAAATGGCAGTGGACTGACCTTCACAAAGTTTTAGCTGAGAAGGAAAATTTCTTGAATGCTGAGGCTTCTAATATTTCGCAAAATCTGTGACCACATAAAAAATTCACTTAATCCCTATAACTTAAGAATCATTCACTTACAGACATTATATTATTTTTATGCATGATGTCAGGTTAATACAAAGTTCTTGTGTAGTTATTTATCTTTTTAGTTTTTTTCCTTTCCTTCTTTAAAGTTTTCCTTCGAGATTTACATAGAATGCATGTGGATACTGCAATTTTTATAACAATCATATTTAGTAATTAATTTTTACAATGTTATGCACAAGCTACAAACAAAAGAGTCATTGATATTAAAAAAGTAACAATTATTGCCTGCAAACTCTTAATATTATTATTTTACCTGTAGAATACAAAGAATTTATGCATTGTTATAGGCAGTAAGATTTACTTTATAAAGAGACAGACTGTTTCATATCAAAGTTTATGGGATTATGGAAGGACACAGAGCAGTTTTTCAATATTATCTCTTTAAAGATATGCTGGACAGGAAATATGTCTTAAAATATGTTCGTTTATTTTTTTCGTAGGTGTAGTGGAGTGTTAGAGTGTTGTCCTTGTCTTGCTTGCTTTCCTCCCATCTAATATCTGAGATTTAATGTTTATATCATCTTAAATCATTTCCAATATATTAATATACTGCATTGATCTACCATTCATCTGATTGTTGAGAGGAGGACATTAATGGTTTCCATTAGTCCATTTTCTAATTTCCATATGTTCTGATGATAATAAATCTTTGCTTCATCCATTTGCAAGGAGCAGCTGGTTCCAGCATAATGGGCTGCATTGCAGAAAATGGAGGTTTCTAGAAGGAGAAAAAAAAGCATGGAGCAATGACTGTCTCTTCAGCAGGGAGGCAGGTTTTTTGCAGAATACACTCATGAAAAGGGGGAGGATGTGAAGGCAGGAAAGGAGGCTCAAGCTGTACTCTGTGACTGGAAATCTGGGGTCCAACATCAGTCTTGTAAAACCAGAGAAGAGGGGTGAGGGATGAGGCTTGGTGTCAGGGCTCAGCAATGTGTCTTGCAGGTGGGAGGCAGCTTGACTATTGGTCACTCAAACTGGGCAGAGTGACCACAGACCTACCTCAAAACTATACCAAGGAATGTATCTGCAATTCCTTGTGTATTTTTCATCCCATGTGGTTGGCTTTGAACTGTCTTATTCTCTTAATATCACTGAACTTTAACATTTTGTGCAGTTCCTATATATCATCTGAAGAAGGGCAGGCATGAAGTTGAGCAGAACTTAATAGACAAAGATGGTGTTGATTTGATAGACCAAAATAATAACTGCTGCATCTATTCACAGACTTGCACATCACCAATACCTTGAGGAAATCTTCTTTGCTTTTTCTTTGCCCCTCAGACTTGATCTACGTATCTTCACTCCCTGACTTTCCTGCCAACATCTTTAAAAAGGCACTGGTTAACATATCATTATTCAAAAATCCTCTTTTCCATTCTACAGCTTCAACATCTTGGAAAAGCACTAAGCTTTGGAGCACAGAGTAGAAAATACGAACTATGCTGTGAAGGAAAACATCTAGGCAGAAGAGTAATTTTGAAAAAATGCAAGATTTATTCTGGAAGGAAACAGTGCTGTGAGTCTGAGCAGTAAAGTCCTTGATTCACCCATGGTATCATCTACTCCTTCACTCCAAGAGAAAAACTACATACCTAGCAGCTCTCAGAGGCACCAAGGAATCCCTCAGGGATTGATGGGGGTCCTGGCTTCACAACAGGTAGGCCATACAGGAGTCCCAGTGGCCAGGCTTCCACCCTGCAACAATTGTCACAAGTACTAAGTGCACAGATTCTTCACCTCATTGCCTTTTCTCAGAAGCTCCTTGCATTTCAGACATTTTGTCAGGTGCTCATTTTCACTAAAAATGCATGTATTGTGTTGAGATCTGTTTAGATATTGGTGGGAGGAGGGCATATAAAGTTTGTATCTTCTCTTGTTGTGATCGGATTCTGTGCATTTTCATGTAACCACCACGTTTAAATAACTGAATTCTATATAGGTCTGTGAATTTTGAAAAGTATAAGAGTGATGTAGGCAGGGTGGGAAGGAGGCTCATGCATAATGCAGAACTCTGTTGCTACCCAGTAGCAGGTCAGGAATATGTCTGTTTTCTAGGTGCTGTTCAGAAAAAATATTGCCTATTGTAGTGTGAAAAAAATAATAGCTATTCAATCACCAAAGCTATTCCATGTACCAAACTTCTGTATTTTCAAGAGAGTCCTTTTTTGAAAGAGAATATATTAGTCTGATCCGCTCTATATCTGAAAAGCAGATGCCACCTCTGTTTCATCTGTTTTCACAGTGTAAAATCTGTGACAGAAATGAGCAAAGTAAAGGTGATTAGAAGAACTTAGAGGTAATATCCATGGAACTATCATCCCTCCTTTAGGAACAGACAGTAATAAAAGCTCATAATGTTGTATTCCTTGGCAAGATTTCTATGCTAAGTCTCTAAAACAGAGCTTTGATAGTCATGACTTGGCAAATCTTCCTTAAAAGTATCACATGCTCACACATACTGCTCTGTTTGAACTTGGCCTGACGTAATCAATTTCAAAGTTGTACACAAAATTCAGGATTTCAGAGTTTATTCATAAGAAAAGGAAAGCAAAAAGAAACAGCCCAATCTTTAAAGAAGATGTTAATCTGCATCACAGAGAGAACATATACACATGCAAAACTGTGAGATAAAAAGAGTAGTATGAGGCAGGAATTCTAAGGCAAAGTAAATTGTGTTAAACAAAGCATCTGCTGAACCTGGGGTGCACATTTTGCCAAGATACATTTTGGAAGAGTTATTTTAACCCTAGTTTTAGCTAACAAGTTTTAAAATTGAATCTAGCATTGAAGTGGATGAGAAGAACCCAGACAATCAGTTCCAAGGAAAGTGGTCATGAACTTGAACAAATTTTCTACTCCCACCCTTGCCATAAATACTTCAGGAGGTTCTCAACAGGTTGTCAGGCTCTGAGGACTGCATCTTAGTGAAGAAGCCAGGAAAGAAAGAGTAAGAAACTTATCTGCTAAGGAAAACAAACAAACAACAAAAAAAAAGCAAAAGGAAGAAGATAAGAGAAAACATTAAATACTTTAAATATTTAGCAGCACACTGCCTCCCAGGGCAGTTGACAATCTATGTGCTGCACCAAGTACAGCCTAAAAGCAGAGCTGTTGGTGGGTTCAGCTGCTTAAGTAAATGATAAGTGCAACCGAGAGAATTGCCATGGCATGAGAAGCAAATGCTATACTTTATGAATTCTATACTGATTTGAATAGCTTTCTTCAATCTATTTTAGCTTGAGGCGTGAACGCCTTGACTGACCAAGCACTGTGAGCATTGGAGCACCCTGCAAGCATGTAGAATCTTCTTGGGAAGAAGTCCTATCAAATGAATGTGTGAGCTGTTGGTGGGTGCTTCTAAACCAGCCTTTTCAATATGATGGATAATTATGTCCTTTTCCAGATGATTCCATGTGGTAGTGGCAGAATGATTACAGAAATGGTCTCTCCTGAATATTGTAGTTAAAATGTGTTCAAGCAGAAAGAGGGGAATTGTAATTGCAGGCTAAAGGAGGAGAGTAGTGAGAGACCTTGGGACACAGCCTGGAGATGACCTCTTTCCTGGTGCTGGGGTACAAAAAGGAATTTTTTTTAAATGTTAATGTTTTAAATGTTAAAAATCTTCAGCTTGAAGAACGAAATATAAAAAATGATAATGTTAATATTTAGTACAACCTTACGAAATTCTATGGAATATTTTCTGCGGGTTTCAGCCATTTCCTGCAGCTCTGAACTGATTCTAGGTGAAACTGCATCTGATGTTGACTAGACCAGGCTGTGAAGGGAAGAGGTTAAGCTTTGCTCAGCTGAGCTGGTAGGAGAGTGTGTAGCTCTGCAGGCAGATGATCCAATTAAGCTGCTGGAATCTGCTATGACATTCCAGATTAGATTACTGCAGCAGAGTCTAATTTTGGGCAAGGTTTCTGTAAGGGTGACATGGAGTGAGTGGCCAGTCCAGCCCACTGTCATCACCAAATAAAATGGAGGAAGAGATGGAGGAGAAGATGGGATGGGTGGAGGCAGAGAAAGGGAGACTCTGAAGAGGAACAAAGTGATGAGATTTGCACTGTCAAGTGAGATTCTTCAAACAGCAACAGCAACAATGTTGGCAGCACCAACCAAACAACAAGCAAGCTTCCTAACACCTGTGCTGTTTTTAAAGTGCCTGAGCCTGGCGAAGGGCCAAATGATAGCAGGTTCTCCCTATATTCACAGAGCACAGTGGAAGAATCAATTTCTTCACACTGTACGTCCAAGCCAAAAAATAACTTCACTAATTCTAGAGAAACGTGCTTGCCACCTGTGTTAGGTTGGGTACCAGTTTTGAAGAACAGAACGGCAGCATTTAATTAGCTTGTTTTCATATTAGAAGCCACATTCTAACCCCAGGCACTGTTGCAATGCTGGCTCCAGAAAAAACACATCATACATCCGACTTTGGAAGTGTCTCATGATTGGGCAGAATGGGAAGGGACTACACACCAAAATGCCACAAAACCATCCCAACATTCAAGTTTTGCCAGAGGGTGGGACCTATCTCTGACTCTCTTAATTGCTGGTGCTGACTGCAGGAGTTGCTCCGGGTGCTTTGCCCACCAGAGAAGTCTGTCATGAGGTGAATAGCTGAGCAGAGCCAGCTATAGCTGGTACCTTGGAGATTAATTTCTGGAAGCTGTATTGGGAATCCAGCAAGACAAAATCATGGCATCCTCTATGAGCAGATCTAAATCCCACCCTTGTATATATCGTTTGAAGTGGGGGGTACAGCTCTCGTCTAACCCAGCCTTATACTTTTCCATGATGTGGGACTTTGGGAAGGGGTAAAGAGAGGAGACATAGGCTCCCACTTCTGAGTAGGTAAATTCAGTTTGTGAAGCAATTGAAAAGGGGTCTGAAATCTTAATGTTTCCCTGGTCATCTTATATTTCCGTCCCAAAATGAGGAAGAAAAATTCCAGCAGAACAAACTTTTCATCACAACACTCCTTCTAATGCCTACTTTCCTACCCATAGCTCAAGAGAGAGCTTATAACCTAAGTAAATATGATCCAAGCCTTTTCTTGTGCTTTCTGAGATCAAGAGAATTCTTTATTCCATCTTTTTTCTTTGTTTAGTAGTATTTGTTTTCATTCATTAATAAGCTGATTGGTGTTAATTTATTTTAACAATAGATTTTATCTCTACTTTTTTTAGAAAACCAAGCTGTAACAGATTTTTTCTCCAGATTCCACAAAGCTAAATCTACTAAATCTGACTGAATGCCTAAAAACCTAAAGATTAAAACCAAGAGACAGACCACATAATTACCCAGTCACCTGATGCTGACAAAGCTTTAATTTTGTGGAAATCACATTTTCTAAGATGATAGGACAGATAGAAAATTTTGCTTGTAATACTAAATTTTAGAAGTTCAATTTAGAATAAAAAGAGCAAAGAGCCACAGGCAATGACGCAGTTAAGAGTTGTGACTAACAGGAAAGGTCAAAGAAGAAACAACTTTGGGAAGCTTTGACAGATGACGTGACATAGTAAAATATTGCTGGTTAGCTTTTGAGCTATACTTTTGCAGGGCAAGCATGAAGAACAGAGCAAGTAGAGCTTAGAGGGAATTGAAACAAAGTTGATTTAATGTCATTGGGCTTAAATGAGTAGTCCTATACTGCCATTCTGCTCAGCCGAAAATCCTACAACTTGTGCTCTCAAAAGAGCAGAAGGCTGCTTAGATTAGCCTCAGTCTGCCTTTGCAATGGCATGCTTGTTTTTATCCACCTGTAGCCATTGGGTTGTTTTGATTTTATTTAAACAACAATGGATCTCCAGTCAGAGACGTATATTGATTGAGTGAATTCTTTGGGCTATAGTGAAAATCAAGACCCACACCTTATGATTTCAGTGGCTGGAAATATGCTTACAGCAACTAAACTAAAAATAATTATATATTTAATAATTATGATCACTGTTCTATGCCTCATATTATATTGACTTTATTCCATATACAGTTACACTCAGTTTCAGCATCTCTCCCTGCCTCAGTTTTTCCTTCCCTAATTGGTGTAATATTTGTCCATTTCGCTATGCAGGCAAACCACAAACCTTAGTACACATTATTTCTACCCACTACAATTGTATTTCTACTCACTACTGTACGACTCCAAGGTGGGTGGTTCTTGAGGAACTGTACTAAACCAGAAAAAAATAGCATTCATTCTCCATTCATTAAAAAATCAGAAATAGGGTCTACTAAATGCGAGATCATGCACAACATTCAAAGGCTTTTAAAGTAGTAGAAGAAAGGGGTTACAAAAGAAGAAAGAGATATGCTCAGGAGCAGTAAAGCTTCTGGAAAGGAAGTCAGAAAAGATTAATTTGCAGGGTCAGTAAAAGAGTACGTGAGAGGAATTGGCTTTCATATCAAAGGTATCCTGTACTTGTGCTTACAAGCTTCTCATAGATCTTCCGAAAAGTCATACATCTGAAAAGAGCCTAGAAAAAAGGAGGACTAGGAGGAATTACTGAGAGATTTTGTAGCAGTAACCGTGAGGAAAGAGCTTGTAGAAATATGATGAAATTTCAGCTTAATGGAAAACAGCAGTAATGTAGTTAATACAAAGGAGCAATAAAAATTCATTTGATGTAGATAGGTGAGGAAGAGGAGCTGTTAGGAAGTTTATTCCTCGTGGTAAAGAAATGTCACTTAATGGTGCTAGAGGAAAAAGGGAAATTGAGAGCATATGCCATGAAATGATGTGTTATACTAAACAAGAAAAATATCTAACAATTGTATGAATGTGCCCTCTTTCAATTCACTAACAGCATAAGGAGATATATCCATAAACAAAAGTGTGGATATTATACAAACTGCAGGACTGGAACAAAGGAAAACAAAACATACCTCTTCTCTGCAATTTTTAGTTTAAATTAAAGGAAAATTTAATTTTCGCACCTACAAATACACACACATGGGAAAAATCATCCTTCACTGAGTATATCAAGTCACTCTTCAAACTGTGTAGATGTCTGCTGGGGCCTTCCCGTACAGACTGCTGATCAAGTGTGATAGCTGGTGAGTTGGCTATTCTTCACATGGAGGTTGGTTCAGAATTAGATTAAAAATCTTATTTTCTATGAAACTTGAGGCTGTGTTTTGAACATTTTCCAAAGACTAAATGGTATGACACCTTGTAAATTACTCACATGGGGCTGTATTACCTCCTCTCTTTCCAGATTTACCTTTTACTCCAGATTGCTCGCACAAGTGTGCTCTGATGGGCTCGGAGCTAGTTTTTAAGTTTTTAATCTCCCATTAATGTTTATGATTATGACACAGTGGAAGTCCTTCTCCTCTTATCCATTGCAACTGTGGCAGGTCCATAAGTTCCAAATTGTGCAAGTCTTCAAGAGTTCATTTTAGATAAGACTCCCATATACAACAGAATCAAGACATGTAGGTATGTTTTAAAAATACTAGAAATCAACCCTTACCAAGGGAGAAATACCACTACTCAAGGATCTCCCTTGAGGAGCATGACTTTAAAACTGGAACATAGCCCAGACCCCTACAGCAACATCAGAGTAACACCCAACCAAATCTTGAAGAGCGTGCAAAGAAAGATAAGCAACTCAAGGGCTACTCACACAGAAAGGAAAGTCTGACATTTTAGTATTGCAAGTATGATGCATTTGTTGTGCAGCAATAAATTACGTAGCAGTATATGAAGAACAACTGAAATGCCAGATGGCAGTGACAACTTCTGCTGACTCAAGGCAAGGTCTGAATGATGAAACCATTGGGGAACAACTGTAACTGAAGCAAAGAAAACTGGAATGTCTATAGAGGCAATCTTCTCTAAACTCCAAGTCATCCAGATTTTCAGGAAAATAGTCAACCTGTCACAAGACCATCTTGAATAAATAGGATGGCCCCAGTGCAAATTATCTTTGCACACAGCAGGTGAAAGCAAGGACAGACAGTAAGGGAACACCATAGAAACATTTTCTAGGCATGCAGAATATTGTTGGAAAACGCAAAGTTCAGTTGAGACTGATATTGCCAAAGGAAACCAAGGGCAACAAGATGAAGTTCTATCTGCACAGATGAGTGTAAAGAACAAAAAAGGAACATGTCATCATGAAGCAAAATGAAGCACTTGAATTAGTGACAGTGGACATGCCAAAGGATGAGATACCCTGTATTCGTTTTCTTGGCCTTCATGGAAACAACATCCCATGTCTTCCCTGCCAGAGACCCCAGGAAGAAATCTGCTACCACCAGCAGATGAGCATTGATTCTGAACTGAATTTGGCTATTGTACTAAAAGAAAATAAAAAAATGTTTCTTTAAATAAATTCACAGTAAAAGGAAGGTCCAAGAGTATCTCTATCCCATATTCGGTGGTGTTGGGAAACAGTGATGAGGGATTAGGAAAAGGCTGAGGTACTGAATTCTGTCTTTGCCTGAGACCTTTATGGTAAGAGAACTGTTCTCAAAGCACCCAGCTCATAGAGCTGGGAGACGGAGATGGGGAGTGGGATGGAGCCCCCACAGTCCAAGGAGAAATGGTCTTCAACCTGTTACAGTCCTTAGACACACAAATCTAAGGAGTTGGATGGGATATACCCAAGGGTACTGAGGTTGATGCCAGAAGTGCTCACTGAGCCACTTTCAATCATTTGTCAGCATCCCTGACTAACAGGGAAGGCCCCAGTTTACTTTAGGTTAGCCAATGTGATGCTCATCTACAAGAAGGGCCACAAAGGAGATCCAGGGAACTGCAGGCCTGTGCTTCGTGCTGCAGAGGGTCATGGAACTGGTCATTTGGAGAGTCATCACATGGTAGATGTAGAACAACCAGGCAACCAGGCCCAGCCAGCATGACTTTGTGAAAAGCAGGTCCCGTTTGACCAACCCAATCTCCTTCCCTGACTGAGTGACCCACTTGTTAGATGAGGGAAGGGCTGTGGATGACATCTACCTGAACTTCAGTAAAAACTTAGAAGTCGTCTCCCAACATTCTTAGAGAGGAACTGGCTGCTCATGGCTTAGACAAGTGTACTTTTTGTTGGTACAGAAATCTGGATGAGTGAGCCTGAAAGTTGGTGGTGATTGGAGTTAACATCCAGCAGGCAGCTGGTCACCAGTGGTGTCCCTCAGGGCTCAGTACTGGGGCCAGTTATGTCCTTATCAATGACTGGATGAGGGAACTGAGTGTACCCTCCTTTGCTTCACAGACCCTATTTTGTTGGAGTGTTGATCTGCTGGAGGGTAGGAAGCCTCTGCAGAGGGATCCCTGTGTTCAGCACTGGTGAGGCTCAATCCTGTTTTCAGTTTTGGACCCTTCAGGACAAGAATGACATTAAAGTGTTGGAGTGAGTCCAGCAAGGAGAAATGAAGGTGGTGAAGGGTCTGGAGCACAGGTGAGGAGTAGCTGAAGGAGCTGGGGCTGTTTAGCCTGTAGAGAAGGAGGCAGCTCAAGGAGGACCTCATTTCCCTCTACAACTTCCTGAAAGTAGACTGTAGCCAGGTGGGGTTGGTCTCTTCTCCCATGCAGCATGCAAAAGGAAAAGAGGGAATGGCCTCAAGTTGCACCAGGGGAAGTTTACATCAGAAATTAGGAAAAAATTGATCATGGAAAGGGTAGTCAGGTGCTGGAACAGGCTGCCAAAGGAAGTAGTGGAATCACCATCCCTGAAAGTGCTCAAAAACTGTGTAGATGTGGTGTTTAGGGACCTGATTTAGTGGTGGAGTTGTCACTGCTAGGTCTATGGTTGGATACAATATTTTTAGGAGTGTTCCATAATTCTTGAGTAATCTTGACCCCTGCAAGTCTCCGGGACCTAGTAGAAAGTATCTGAGTATGTTTCATCTTTGAAAGTTTCTGTGAAAATCTCCTGATGACAGGACAAAGTTAAATCTTGCAGTCATCCTTAAAACGGGCAAGAAACTAGATCCAAAGAACTGGAAGAAAGGTCAGAGGTGACATGGGCTGGCGTCCTTGTTCTGCAAGGAGAGGCTGCAGGGCTTGGGCTGGTTTATCTGGGAGAAGGGATGGCTCCAGAAGCACCCAACAGCAGTGCAGGCACCAAGGGGAGAGAAGTAGTTGCAACTACACTATATTCTAAGGCATTCAGATGGCTGATGAGACACAGTGTTCATAAATGTTGTGGATTCTCACTGGGTATTGGGAAACAAAATTTCACTGTAAGGATAATTAAGCAGTAGAAAATGTTGCCTAGAGAGACAGTGCCATGTCCACCACTGGAGATTTTCGAAACCCGTCTGGAAAATGTCCTAAGCAACCTGACCTGAGTTCAGGGTTGATCACTTTCTTGGCGCAAGAGTTTGGACTGGAGACTCTCAAGGTCCCTTCCAGCTGGAAGCACTGTGGAAACTTAGAGTAGAGATGAAGTCTGGGCTTACAGGTTTCTGAAGTGGGGATGAAACACATCTCTAGTTCCACTATCTGCACTAAAGGATGGGTTTGTGTCCAGCAGTCCCACACTTGTTGTCTTTGGCTCCTTTGTTTTATCTGTCACCACTTTTTAGGGCTTTCTTCCACATTTTCCTTATATTTTGTCTGTCTAAAGGAGACCCAAGGTATTACGTGTCAGGTCTATATGTCATAGATATGAAATAGCAAATAGCTGTATATGATGCCGAGCAGTGTCAAATTGTTGACAGTGCAATAGCATGCTTGATTTTTGACACTGAGAGACTCAGAGTGGCTTTTAATGACCAAGAATTTAATGCTCTTGGTGCACAAGTAGTTCAGCAGTAAGCCAAGCACTTCAATAATGCTGAGATGAATTGTAGGAAGACAAGGATTACTACACGATGGATTAAAACAGTAGCCTGGACTAATTTCTTCTCTTTGAGGGCATGAAATAATATATGCTTTAGAGGAAACTGGAAAAAGGCTAACCTAGGAGAGATTTTCTTCCATCTGCTATAGCTCCCACTAAAGTAAACAGGATGTGTACATATATGTCTTTCCAATCAAGTCTCACTTCACTAAGGAGCTATAGGTCATAAGAAGTGCAGTGCTCTTCATCAGATCTCACTACATTTAGAACATTTCAGGCTGGTCTTTAAAACAGGGTCCATAAAATTTAGAAGCTGGATTCACATATCTAAAGAAATAAGAAAACTTTCCAATAAGTTGTAGGCTTTCTGGTCCTGCCAGCTTCAGCAGAATGTGTGTGATTCCAGCTCTTCTCAGGACTCATTCACAACTATTTATGTATTAAATAAAACTATAGAAGCCTATAATTAGCTACCCAAAATTGATATTTTTGTTTTATGTCTTCAATATCTATGATGACTTGTACTCACCAGCACCTGTAAACTGTTTGCTTTTTCAATATGTGTAGATATTTTTCCATTTTAAAATCTTGCTCCCTGCCATAGTGTCTAATCAGCCAACAGTTGAATGCCAGCTGGAGCACCCCTCCAGAGGTAGATTGGTGATCTCTTTTTACCAGCTTTCATTCTGTTTTTGTGCTCTTCTCTCTCTTCCCTCTGTTTACAGTGTGGTAGCTGAGGTGTAATAGAGCAAAATTCTTTGTTAATTTAAAGTTCTTTCTTTGCAAGCTTATTCTGATAAAGACACTACTCCATTGCCTTTCATATCTGCAATTGCCCACAGCAATCCCAATCTCCCCTTGAAAAACCCTGCCAGTTTAAGTGAGGATGACTGCAAAGCATTCTTTTTTGGAGGTGAAAAATAACAGACTTTACATCAAGAATCTTCCTCTTTTCTATCAGCTTGATGCAGCCCTTTAGAATTCATATCTAAAGTTTTGAAAAACAGGGGGGAAAAAATGAAAGAGGAAAGGTTTCATTTTATTATGCATTTAAGTGAAATCTTTAAACCCCTTTGCATTATTTTATCACATCAGACTTGTCAAGTCACACTCATTTGAATGAGTGAGATTTGAAAACTTCTGAGTGTTATATTACATTTTCCATTGATATATGCCGTGAATCTTTATGGCTGCATGAAAATGAAGCCAAAAGTAAAAGAAGACAGCTCACTTCAAATGAGTGAGACTGGATAGGTCTGTCATGTTATTTCAGGTGCTCGAAGGATAGCAATTCTAAGCAGAGATGGGTGATGGGGTTGACAGGTTTGCATGGATTTAGATGAAGAAGGGAAACTTAATCACAGAGACAGAAATGAAAGGCAATGACTCCAATAGAAGAGCCATACCCCTTGAAAACGAAATTGAGTCAACCCATACTTAAAAGAGATAAAATGTCAGAGATGAAAGCCCTTCTCGAGGTGCCCTTGCACTCCTGGCATGACACTGAACCCTTCGTAGGGGAAAACCAGCATCACTTTTTCTGCAAGTCATCCTTTTTGGCTGAAAGGAGGAATTGTGACCCCATAGCCACGCCCTCCCCAGTGCATTAACTGCTGTCACAGATCGTCATAATGAGAAAATGTCTGTGTGGCAGAGACACTTTGTACATCTTGCTTGCACATTTGTTCAAAAGCCAGCCACAAATTTGACCCTGTTCCTAATTTTCAAGAATACTTTTCCTCTGATTGTGCATGCAAAAGTTGACTATATTCCCCTATCTCTATTTTAAAGCTTCCAAACAGTCTTCTGAAGGTTTCCCAGCAGTATTTCAATGGAGATTTGATTTTCTGGGCAGCTGAGGAGAGGAAATCTGGTACAAGACACCTTCCAGAGCTGTGCTGTGGTAAGGAAGTGCCTGCAAGCTGATTTTGTCTAGCAGAGGGAACAACACGTCAGAGAGTTCATTACCATGTGCACAGGGTGCTCAGCAGTGCACAGCTCTATCAGAAAGACTCACGTGAAAGATGCAGAAGAGAAGCGCCTGTATTTAATGGGTTTGCTCGCACAGCGAGAGCACACAGCCCAAGTACCAGTTATCTCAGGGATGCCGGGACGAGCTCCCAAATTATCCCTCCAGGATCGCCCAGCCGCAGCACCGCCTCGCCGGCAGCAGAGGGAGATGTCGGCATGCCTTTAAGTAGAGGTTTGTCTCGGATGGGTTTTGCCACTTAATTAATTCAATGTTTGAAATCAAACCACCGTTTAAACTTCACTGGTATTGATATGCAAGGGTAGAAAATAACGTGGAGAATTTCCACTAAACTTTCTACACAACCACAAATTTCGAGTACTTTTGTGGGATGTTTTTGGAAAATCAGTAGAACAGAGATATTCTTACAGCGAAATGTTCTCAGGAAAGAGTTCATGCACTGAGGCAGGCATTGGTTCAGCTTTTCTGAGACTGAAAACAAGTCAAACATGACGATTTGTAGGAAGACACAATCAAACCTAAAAATGTGCGTTTGTTTGTTCGTTTGGGTGTGTGACACATTGTAACAATTTTAAAGGAAAAGACGGATGGGGGTAAGCATTTTTGAGTGGTATTAGTATACAGTGGATAAACGTATGAGCACACTTTTATGCCATGGTTGTGGTGAGATCAAACTTGATCAGTTTTATCTTGGAAAGCGGCAATAATAGCAACAACAATAAAAATTATCTTTATTCAGTTCAACATAGCCAAGGGGCCACAGAGAGTATGTCAAATTTGTACCAGACCAGAATTTTCTCTCTGTGTTCAGATTTCATTTGGACAGAAAAAAACACACTAGTATTCTCACTTACTTTTCTGTTTGGGGAGAATATCTGCTAACTTGGGATGTTGGAACTGGAGCAAGTATTAACTCTTGTATTCCTTTCATGAGTCAAGTGAATGTCAGATTTGTTTTTAGACATCAGGTAGAAGGAGACACACAGAATTGATTCTGTTTTGGCTGAAGCCAGATTTCAGCAGGGAGTGCTCCACTGACTTGATGGTGAAGGTAGAAGTGAGAAGGGTGAGGTTCTTCTCTGCTATTCCAAAGGAGGAGAAATGCTTTGTGTTGATAGCTCACCTTTCCCAGACTCTGCAGATTTGCTTACCATTCTGTTCAAATCAATTACTGCAAAACATAGAAAAAAACTGGGGAGAAATAAATTTGATAGTTTTGTGTGGAAATTTTTTTGCTTGTAGAGTTGAAACTGATTTTGAAGGCACACTCCTTAAATTCTGGGTTGATCTTACTAACCACTTTTAGCTCCTTGGATTTCCCTTAAGTGTAAAAGAGACAAAAAGGTGAGGTATTTCTTCCCACTAAAATTTTTCAAAGGAAAAGGATAGAATTACCTAAATATACTTACAGAAATACCACCAAGCACTGATGCAAGCAGATCATGTTATTGAACACCCAGCTCCTTGGGGTGGTGGTACTTCAAGTCAAATAAATTATAACCAAGTCTTACAAGTTGGGCACCTACATGGAAGCATAGCGCTGGCTTCATTCAAATTATCCCTGCCGCTTCCAGAGGGTAGGACAGGCATCAGAGTGCAGTCACACAGCCCAGGCTCCCTCAGCAGGTGACACTCACACCATCGAGGGCAGCTGTTGCTACCAGTCAGTGTCAATGGGTGCTGCAGGCAAGGGTCTAGCAAGAGTATAAGCATAGCAGGAATGGCAGGCAAAATCCCCTCTCTGCATCCCCTGTCTCATGTTGTGCTAGTTTATTTTGGAAAATGGTGTTTGTATGAACTTTGGAAGCACAAGAGCTGTGCTTTTTCCACATTCTGGTATTTCACTGATACCTACAGCTGGTCTAATTTTTTTTTCCCATTTTGTCAATACAAAATCACAGCAGCTCATCCAAAATCCACAGAGCTTCTCCAAACTTGACTGTGATGCAAGCAAAAGCTATGGTAACCCCTGAATATCTACCCAGGCAAAAAAAAAAATTGATTTTTATTTTGCCATACTACGAAGTTCAGTGGCAACCTCCTACACACAAGTGTGTGGGAGATAATGTGAAGTGACACACAAACTAATGTTTAAGAGAAATGTGAGGGTACGGCCTGTAGATAAAAAAAAATCTACAATGTAGAAGCACTAAGAGAAAGAAAAAAGACACAGTTGTAATGAGAAAATTCTCTGAATTTTGTGGATCAAGTTTTTAACTCAAAAAATATAACTAGAAAACATTGGGATAAACTTAGCATTACATATAGCATTAATTTTAATGACAGCTTTTTATTTTTTCTCTTTTGAATAATAATATAAAATCAAATTTAAACTGTAAATAGTATCCAGATACTACTAGTTTCCTGGCTCAAGTTCTTCAGCACATATGGCAGAAGCATAAGCTTGTGCCAGTCTGCCTACTTTGGGTAATTTTGCATGCAAATAGTTTAGTCCCTATACTGAGGTGCTAGAATGTGTTTAGTACACTTGAAAATATTTGCATTGCAAAAGAAGAGCTAATCTCCTGAGAAAAATCAAATTGATATTTTGTATTAAGGGACTACTTTGGACATTGTGTGGAACTGTTATATGGAAAATTATGTTTACAGTATAGCTAGAATTTTTAATTGACCTTCAAGAGAGAAGGACCCACTACTGCTTTGCCAGATTTGCAAGCTACGGAAACAGTCACTGCTTGTCATTCATCACAATGCCCCTTTTCTGCTCCTGAATCTTTTCTCTGACAATTTCACCACTTTGATAAAACTATTGCCCATAAACAGGTTTAGCAGGGCTTACAATGTTTAATAAGTACTCAAATGGTAGGTTGGTTGGAAAGAAGAAGCAATTCTTATTAGTGGCATGAATAATTAGCACACCTGAGTCTGTTCTAGCTTCTGGAAATGTCTTTTCATATAAGGCATACTTAGAGGCTCAACTGGCCAATTCATGGCTTTACTTCCAATCCAAACAATGGAAATACATACATTCGCATACCAGTAAGCTAATACTCGGGCTTGTATTCCAACCATCCCTTGACACACACATATGCCTTTTTGTTACTAAAATTCATCTCTGACAATAATTAGCTTGGAAACAGGGTGTGACAGGTTAGTGTAGCATCTGATAAACTGCTGGTTCATTTACTCTGTTGATGCTCTTTGCAGTCTGTCCCTCTTGTATATGACTGGCTGTCACAACAGAGGACCAGCATGACTCAGTGCAGTGCAATTTGTTAAATTCAGCTGGTACTAGCTGGACTCTGTGGCATGGTGATGCTGGAGTCCGTGGTGACACAGTACTCAATGCTTCCTCTGAAACCAGTCTCTCAGGACACTGAAAACAGTCTGGATTCCCAAATATTTTGAGTCCCACCACGTGCATGCTGTTTGCTAAGATGGAACTTAAAAGGTGTTCTTTCTTGAAGTGTAGCTGTATGTTCAGCCACACATTTTTATAGTTTCAACACAATGTGTACCATAGTGGAACATGGATGTATTTTCATATTGTTTTGTGGGGAAGTGAGGGTTTTGAATTAACTGTAGCTTATATAATTACATTACTCATGTGTAATGCTATTGTACTTAGAGAAAAGCTGATGAAGTTACAAGTAGGCTTTTTTTTTCCTCTTCTTTCTTTCTGTCTGAGCACAGATTTTATTGCCCTGTTTGCTGATCCACATGCAAATACAGCTGTCTCTGCTGCAGGAAAAGCTCTTCTGGGGCCTAATTGGGTACTGCCTCACACAGCTGTCATAAACACTCAAGAAGAAAGGTGTAAGTGCCTTGGGAAATTCCTGAAGAAGCAGCCTTTGATATGGCTGATAGCCTGGGACAGTGCAGGGGGGTGAGGGACAGTGTAGTAAGCAGTGCAGCAAGGTGGAGGAATTCAGGGTCTCTTGCAATGGAGCTGTGAGCTGCAGCAGCATTCATTTCTGGTAACCAAGGCTGCATTTTCTAGTGTATGTTTAATGGCTGTAATGGCTGCTAAAACGACTTTTAGACTTTTCAAAATTCAGAGATTTCCATTATCTTTATAAAGAAATAAGTTTTCCTATTCTGTGTCATTCACAATCCAGACTAAGTTACCATTCATTACAATTTAATTGCCATGTAATCCTCCAAAAATCCATTAAATTACTATTTTAAATACCCCAGGTACAAAACTAATATCAAGTTGCTATTTATGAGTCTTCAAACTTTCAAATTATATATTTGAAGTCTTCTAGCTTATTTTATTTGACCTTATTTATTAAAAGGCAAACCTTACATACAAAATTACAAATATTTATGACATACAAACTTTTGCCTCCTAATTTTTAATTGAATAATGCTTAGATATTTGTTTTGAAACCATTTCTGAGAAGGTGTCATGCCATTTCTGAGAAGGTGAGGCAGGCAATTTGGAGGGAAAACTCTGTAGTAACTACCTGGCACTCTTTGGCTGTGCATTGTTAAGGCTTCAGAGTACTTCTGTGTGAATACGTGTGTACTCAGAGGCCTTTTGCCATGCATTTGTATACTACATGTGAATTATTTGGCAAGAACCCTGCAATGCCATGAGAACATCCCTTCTGTTGCTGTTTCAGCCTCAGAGTCTTTCTTGCAGGTGCTGTACTATCAGTAAAATAGCTGCTTTCTCACATTATTACTTTCTTAATGCTAATTTCTATTAATGTATTTCTATTTGTTGGTGAGTCTGGGGAGGACAGTTGGTTTTAAATATGCCATGTGTGGTAGAAGAAGCCACAGGGCTGTTTCAGAGATCCTTGTCTTCAGGAAGGCTTTGGAGCTGCTCACAATTTCTAAATATCAACAAAGGAATTCATTACCAATGATCCAGTTCAAGGTGCTGATAATTTTTTTTGTGTGATTTTGATGTCAGAGGAAACAAATTGAATGCTCCATCAACCAGCATGCATCCCCTTCTCAATACTAGTAACACAGTTAATTACGTACCTTGTAGTTCCATTAAACTATCACTAAGTCTCTGAACAATATCTACAATTAAAGAGCCACCATCATGGTCTGAAATAAAATAATAGTGACAGCAATAAAAGCAGTTCAGTCTTAGATCTATGTATCAGGCCAACTGCAGACTCGGGCTCTACTCTCATTTCAATTATCCTTCCAGCCATAAGGCAAGTGTTTAATATTTCTGATGAAAACAGATTCTCAAGTACAATAATTCCAAAAGTTAAAAAAAGAAAGCGTCCATTTGAGCAGCTGCATAATAATATTATAAGTCTTTGTATGAACACATCTGTTAGCATAGATACTTTCATAGGAACATTACCTCATCATTGGTATATTCAGTCCCATACTAATAATATGATACCTGCCTGTACAGCAAGGTGCCAAACCAACTACAGTGGCAGTTTGATGAGAAGCAGCAGTTGCTGATTTGTGAGCACTGAAAAGCGCTCCCTGATTTGCAGGAGACCAGCTGGTTAGAATCTGAACTGAACCAAATAATGTGCACGTTGGTGCACACCATCAGCTGTGCTGCTTTTTGTTCTCCCATTAGGTTGAATCAAGGAAAGCATGATCAAACGGTCAATATAGATCAATATAGATCTGGCACAATCAATACATATCTGGTATCTCTTCCTTATCTCATGTTATCCTTTTCTGTGTACCTTAACATTGCAATTATATCCCTTCCAGGAAATGGCCTATGACCTGTTTTGCTGAGGGCTGTGAGATTTGCTTAGTTACATTTGTAAAACACTTTAAAGATCAAAACCCAGCAATAACAGCAAAACAGTCCCAGGCTTTTCTGAGGGAAAGCAAAAGGTTCTGACCCAACCCCACGCCCCAGCTGATTTGCTATGATTTTCCACCACAACCTTTTATTTGGCTTTAGTTTTTCCTGTAGTCAGAAGCAAACCTCCAGAAGTGTGCAGCCAGCTGGAGCAGCCTGCCTGGGGAACAAAGGAAGAAATGGGACCAGCTGAATCTTCACCTTCATAATTTGCACATATACAGTCCCATACAGGTTTTACAAAGCCTTTCTGCTTTGAAATATATTGTGAACCGCCGGAAGGTGACAGAGGAAGAAAGAGTAATGTTAAAAAAAAAGGGTAAAAAGAGGTAATGGCAGTGAAGAGTGAGTACGGGAAGGGTGGAGGAGCAAAGAAAGACCATGGAATACTGAATGCAAGCGCCTGCTGCTCTCTGCCTGATGCTCTCTATTCCCAGTTATTGCTGCCTCTTTTAGGAGGGAATTTGCAGCTCAAAACTAAAATGAGCTAGATAGCCACATGAAGCAGCAGGCAATATGAAATCTCTATTTTAGTAAGACACACTTTAATACACTGTGCCTACACATTTCTCATTTCAAATAAGAAATACCAGATGGGAATGTAATAATTCCCTTTCTTATGTAACAGCGCTGCTGCTTTTGGGAAAGTTCTGTCTGAAAGAGCAGCATCCTCTGACCATCCAGTCCAGTGAAAAACACATCTTGCATTCCACAGTGTTTTGCAGTATTTTATTTGTGCTCAGACTGCCATAATTCACAACTGCTTAATGTGGGATTCTGTTTCAACAGATAGACAGTGACAGGTACTGTTTGTGGTCCAACAGGAACTTATTAAAAACACAGAACAATAAGGAATATCTGGTTTAGTATGTTTGTGAAACTCCTGTCTGTTAGCAATTCACTTCTTTTGAAAAAACAGAAATGAGGCTTCTGCTGCCTGGGGGTTGCTGGCACATCAATCAATCCATTAGGTATGTAAGTAAAGCAATAACTGAAGAATAAACAGTTTCTAAAATCCACCAATAAAATCTTCAAATATATAAATTACCAGAATCAAATGACTCATGAACAATTTGGTGGCTACAGGATATGTTCAAACATGGTGGGGGCAGGGAGGAGAATAATAAAAAGGAAAAGAACAGCAGGGCCAACTGTAAAACTTTCATTTCTCTTTGATCCTCTAAGTCTTGCCTTTACTCCTTCTCATTCACACCCTATTGTAAGAAAAAAAATTTAAAAAGAAAAAAAATGAAATATAATCCTGCAGCATGTTTCATCTGGCACAGAGGGTGGGCAAAACAGCTGCCTTCACAGCTGATCACACCATTAACTCCCTGTACTTGCTTCACTAACCTAAAAGCACATGAGCCCCTGGAATGCCCAACACACGGCTCTACAAGTAAAGTGCCCAGCTCTCCTGGTGCAGCAGCATGCTGTCTCCTCAACAACAGACACAATAGGTGTATGAAACCAGGCCTTCTGAATGATTCTTCTCTTATGCTGGGGAAAAAAGCCACCAAAGAAATAATACATTTGCTGGTAGGTAAGTGCACAGCAACTTTTTTAAAGGACAGCAGAGAATCTAGTGTTGAAGCTTTTTATTTCCGTGTACTAATCATTGACAACTTCAGTAGGTATATTTTGTGTGCTGAAAGCAGAGAATGAATATTTTAAATTAATTATTATTGCTATGACTATGAATTAATGTTGTTAATCTTGCAGCATGCTTTCCAACTGGACTGTGCATACCTACTCCCAGTGAAGAGATCAGATACTTGAGACAGCATTCCTAGTGAGATGGGATAGTTCTCACAAAAACAATAATATATTTAAACTGAAAGGGATTGCCTGTTGCAAAGCAATGTGTTGAACAGAAGCCTAAAACTGAGGTTTTCATTCATAGTACAATTTCTGGAGCCAAGATTTTTGTGGATTGGACCCTAAATTGTTTTAGTATCACTTAAATACTCACTAATTTAACACCACTTAAATTGGCAATAAAAACACCCCCAACTGTGTTGAGCTGTCATCCTGTTTATGCAAAAGAGCTTCAAATCTTAATATTAACTATGCTAAGCAATGCCACTGGGATGAAATTGGTAGTGAATGTGCACAGCTTATTTTTTTGAATATACTATGAGGCAGTCTAGCCAAGTTGTGTTAATTACTAGTACTACTTTAACATCACATGGTTATTTCCACAGTACAAACACTGGAGGGGAAAGTGTTATTCCTGCAACAACTTTGAAGCAAGAAGTCTTTGTGGCTAACCATTTCCAATTCGCTCTGTGCACTGCCAAGATTTAAACAGTGCCTCTTTACCACCTTGTAGTTATGTACCTTCCTTTGTGATTTGCCAGATGAGTGTGTTCCTATATAATTGCTTTCTTTACAGCGTGACTTGGAGGTTAACCACTATCACCTAATGTTAAGTATGAAGGTGGCAGCAGTGGATAAAGAGGGGAGGTACAAGAACTCCCTCCTATGCCTATCCCTGACAATAAGCTACTGAAGCATTTAATGGAAATCCTGATATCTGAGTCAATATGTAGCTGTGAATCTTAATAACGGAACACACCTTGAGTTTTCAAAGTGGCTGGAAGTACTCCAGAGGAAAGGTAAATACTCTTAAAGGAAACAATCCACACTTAGCAGTGTACTGCAATGCAAGTGCTAAGTTCCTTTCTTATTCAAATGCCTCACTGACCCATTTCGGATAAAGAGACAGAGATCTTGATGCTCCATCAAGTGTCACAATCCAAAAGGCATGTCTTCAACATTTGTGGTTAAAATATGATTCTTCTGCATTCTCCAGAGACTGGGCTGCTGCTTCCTGCAGTCATTACTGGAAGCTGAAAAATGTCCTACAATAGTACATCCTACAGCCTGAGGCAGTGGTCCCATTTTTACCAAGATCCCCATGAAAGAAGGGAATCAATTTCTGCGATGACCTAAAAATTAATTATGAGCATCAGTGACCGTAACTTACCCCTTTCTGCTATAACATATTTATAGACACTTCAAAAGAATTCAGAAAGAATCACAGAATCAGAGAAGACTCTGAGCTGCAAGGAACCTCCAAGAATCATCAAAGTCCAGCTCCTGGCCTTATGCAGGGCAGCCCCAAGAGTCACACCATGTGCCTGAGAGTGATGTGCAAACACTTCCTGAACTCTGTCAGGTTTGGTGCTGTGATCATTTTGCTGGGGACACTGTTCTAGAGCCCAACCATCCTCTGAGGGAAGAAACTTTTCCTAATATCCAACTTAAACCTCCCCTGATACAGCTTCATGTCATTCCTTTGGGTCCTATAAATGGAATACAAGAAGTTCTAGAGCACTGTGAATTCTCAGAGAGACAGAATGATGGGTGAAGAGAGAAAATAACCATTATTTATGATTTCATCTGAAATGCTCTCCTTTTATATTTTCCCATCTATCTTTTTCTTCTTTTCTCTAGTCAAGTAGTCACACCTTGACCTTTCCCCAGGCTGAAGTCAGGTGCAATTTTTAATGTATAGGTAGCAATGTTTTTCTTAATTCCTAACGAGAGCACTACTAGTTCTTCTTTTTTTTCCCTAAGATATGTGCAAATCTGTCTGTGAGTCCACTGACAATGAATTACAGGAGACTCCCAAAATCCTTTTTCATCCAAACAGCTTTTGCATGTCGCTGTTGAGCAGCTAGCAGAGTAATGAATGCATCGGTTCTCAGTGGCAAGAAGGAATGACCTTTATTGTTTTGATTTCATCACATATATAGAGTTCTCAAAAGTCACCCAGATTGGTCAGTCAGAAGCCTTCCCCCAGGCCTGATTGGCCAGGCCTGCACTGCCCAAGTTCTGGGACACTGCTCCAAAAACATCCAAACTTTATCTTTATTTACAAAACACAAGAAAACTTCTCATGGGAAAACCTGTGCTAGCCACATTTGCAGTTTTGAATAACACTGCAAGCATGGACAAGAAGATCAAAACCAGAAGTTTGAATAGCTGTAGAAATTGTGACAGCCATGGTTATAAAACCACTACGATACCTTTAGGACAAGTTCCTTTCACAGGCAGAGTATCTACTTTGAGGACATTATCAACAGATGTTTATTCAACTAATTCATAAAATATTTTACAACTTCTACATATACATCCAGTTTGGTTCATCTCTTCATATTTAAGAAATATTTGACTGGTAATCCATGTTAATTTTCAGCCCCTTCTCTCTCATCCCTTCCTCTCCCTCCCCCATCCCCCTCAAAAACCAACCAACCAAACAAAAAAACCCCACAACCCTGGTAGCCACAGAAAGCAATTGATGGCAGCCTTTTTTGTGAAACCATTTATGTACTAAAATGTTGTCACTGTGTGTCAGCTTCTTCTCAGCTTTCCAAAATATATTAAATCATTTATTCAACTCTTTTCCTTGCCTCCTTGCTTTTCATTCCAGTCATCTTTCTTTGGACAATGACCATATATTCTTTTTTTCTGTTCAACAAACTCTAGCTTCGTGTAACAGCTACTTTTATTGTCTTCATTAGGCTCATTTTATACAAAAATTGCATACTGGAATGAAAAAAGATCAGTTATTTCAGCGTGACCTCTGATAACAAATAATATAACTGAAATACTGTTCGGGGGGGGTTTTGTGGGTTTTTGTTTTTTTTTTTTTTTTTATATTAGCATGAGCAGGCCAGCATATCGATTAAGAATAGAACACATAGATGTGTAAGAGATTTTAAAATATTTGCCAGAGATTTCACACGGCAACAAGAAAACAAACTTAATCTTAAATTTATAGTGGACTATTAAGTACATTAATGGTTATTGGAGACAATATAGATGCTTGCAACAGTGGAACTTTAGTAAAATAACACCTGGACACCCATATATTGAAATGAATCTCAAACCCCATTTCCTAGAGGCAAGAAATATTTTTGAAAATGTTACTCCAGAGAAGAGAGGGTTGAATAATGTTCGGCTACCAATTTCCTCCTTCCAAGACCGTTTTATGTTTGTTTATCCAAATGCTAGCATGATTCTTTGTCACAAGTCTGTCACAATCAGAAGGACCATGTTATAACTTGCAAGATGTATTAACACTTCACAATAACTGCAGTGAAAATGTTCAGCCAAAGGCTGTCATAACTGAGCCATGTTTGTGCTCCAGCTCCCCTTGCCAAGTGTGGATGACCTAATCTGCCTTTGCTTAGTTTAGCTTCCCATTTCAGACTTCCCAGAATTTATGCAGGAGAAAAGTTCCTAATAAGAGGCTGAACTTATGTGCTGTCATGAAGTCTTATAAAAACATGTTTCCCAAAAAAGGGCAAATGTGTTATTTTGTTGTAGTCCACAGATGCGGGTGCATTTGTAGTGCTATACCTCCTGGAGTATCTACTCAAACTGTATTGCTATAGTGTTTGTCATGACCAAAGACATCATATTTTTGCAGCACCTGACGTGTCAGCTCAGTGACATGATTGCACAATCGTTGGTCAAATGACTGTGGCCGCAGTCATCCAGTATTGCATATGCAGTAGAAATACAGAATACAATTTATCCTCTTGATTTCTTCTATATGGAGCATTTACACCTTTTTTTGGAAGAAGTTCTAATATCCAGTTTTGTTTTCCTTTTGTAGTCACTTCTAATTAATGATGCCACATCCAAGCAATGACTTCATTTTCAGGAAGGAGTGTGTCTATAGAGATCTTGAGAAGACAGATAATATTTCTTGCTCCCATTTAGCCACTTTCTTTGTGATAAAGAAAATCTTAGTGTTTTAGCACAACGCAATCACAACACTGCCTTTCACGCGTCTGTGCACCATTTTATAACTGCCATTTAAAAGCATTTAATAATAAGAAACAATAAACCTTTGCTGGCATGGAAGCAAGTTTTGCAACAACCATGGGACGGTAAGTTTACTTCTTCACACCCACACCCTTTTGAGAGAAAATTACTTCAGTGCTTGTCTTAAAATTGCTGCATTTGATGTTGCTTATGTTGAAACACTTACTGAGTGATTTCTTAAAGTACAGAATTTGTATATAGAAGTACACATATTACTGTTTTGCTGAAGAAAGTTCAATTTATAATGAGTTGTTTACAGTTATAAATAGAAGGTGATACAGCTTATATTCATTTATCTCCTGCAATTTATATCCTGAGATATTCTACATGGATAACACAAAGTAGTTATGAAGATACTTTGTTCGCCATTCCTGTCTTCTTGCAAGCAGTAGATGCATGTTCTCTACGAGACAGAAAATTTTGATATATTCTATTTCAGATGAACACACACATATTAGTAGGAAAAATAACTCCAGGTCTAACAGCTCAGACAACACCTTCATTCTAAAGTGTGAAATTAAGTACTTGCCCTAAAAGTCACTATTTTGTTTGTGCCAGTTTGCAAGTACAATACAATCATAGTTTTTCTGGATAAGTATGCCACAAAGAAAAACTTTTGTAAAACTAATCCCCAGAAGAGGATCAGAAACATCATTCATGGAAAAGAAGGTTTCATCTTTTAGATATCTGCCACAATACAGACACATACTTGAAAGAACAGTATGAATTTCTAGAAAATATAGTTAAGCTGAAAAAAACCACCTCCCTATGAATTAATATGGAATATTTGGGTTTATAGCACTCTGTGTAGCAAGTGTAAAAAATATTTCTGCACAATTCTCCCTTCATAAGCTATGGATGAAATGTTTTTTTACCTCTGTCACTGAGTACTCAACAGTACAGAATTTCTTTTTCTGGTGTTGAATATTTAGTTGCATTTCTTAAATCCATGCTGTCTCAAGAAGATAATTACTACTGAATCAGCAAATGCTACTCAGTGGAGAATGGTGAGTCTTGGGAAATTATATAGCTCCTCACTTATTTGCAGAACAAAAATTGCTTGTTGAGTGGACAGAAATTGAGTCTCTAATTTTCTCTTAATTGCTTTTATCAAATGGGCAGGTGGAGTTTTAATTTCTTTGAAATGGCTACTGTGAATTCTTTTTCACCCAAGAGCAGGATGAATAAAAATGACGTTGTGGGATTTCCATCTTTTGCTATGAGACGTGAACTGATTTGTATGTTATGGAGCAGGATGAAGGAAGGGGAATGCTCCTTCCTTCCTTCCTCAACCATGAATTCAAGCTTCCATCCCGTCTTACTCTTTGTGCGTGGTCAGGAGGCCAAGATTCTCCGCCTCTACTCAGTCCCTATGAGTCCTCTGCTTGGGTTCTGTATGTAGGTCTGGCGTGCTCAAGGCGTGTTAAAGCAGGTCCAGAGAAGGGCCGTGAAGATGGTCAGAGGGCTGGAGCAGCTCTCATGTGGAGACAGGCAGAGAGGTTTGGGGTTGTTCAGCCTGGAGAAGAGAAGGCTCCACGGAGACCTCACTGTGGCCAGTAGCTAAAGGGGGCTTATCAACAAAGATGGAGGACAACTTCTTATTTGGGGTGATAGTGATAGGACGAGGAGGAAGAGTTTAAAACTAAGGAGAAATTTAGATTAGACATCAGGAAGAATTTTTTCCTCAGAGTATAGTGAGGCACTGGAACTGATCATCTAGAGAAGTTGTGGATGTTCCATGCCTGGAAGTGCTCCAGGTCAGGCTGGATGGAGCTCTCAGGAACATGATCTGGTGGGTGGCATCCCTACTCATGGCAGGGTGGGCTGGAACTAGATGATTTTTCAGGTCACTTCCAACCCAAGCCATTCTATTATTCTATGATCACTTAATATGCGTACTCCACTCTCACTAAGAAAGTGTAACAGATCTTGGACTCACTGTAAACATAAAAGGACACCCTCTCTACCCTGAAAAGCACTGATAATTCTTCTGAATGTTTTGGTTCTGCTGTGGAGCCCCAGAAAAATTATAATTGTTCAGGAGAGTTTACAACAGGACAATATGCTCTAGAGAGGACAAATTAAAAAGCACTGTATTTTTCTCAGTGGATTGTGATGTCTAAATTCAAGCCAAGATCTGGGAAGGGGTATTTTGTTTTGGAAGTCAGTAATTCCCTCATGACTAATGTATTACAGTAATGCTATGTGCTATAGAGAAGTTGATGTCATACCACTGTCCTCTGGGATCATCAGGGCAGTGCACACTGGCTTATACATTTAAGTTGGTTATACCTCTTCAAATTTCATTAATACAGCAATAAAAAAATAGGAATAAAAGTAGTAATGATTTCAATAAATCTAGAGAGTTTGCATTTCATAGGCAAAGTAACAGTAAGGAGTAGGATGTGTCCACCATTTACATGATAATTTTTATGATGTCATAAATTTGTACATAGTCATCCACAGTGGCAACAAGCTTAATGTTCAGTAGGGGCTGATTCAGCAATCCTTAAAAGAGAACACTATTTTAAAAAGATCAATACATATTTTCTATACATTCAATAGAGCTTTCTATCCTTCGTAGGGACCTGTGAAACATAAATTAATATGTATGGCAATAAACCTACTGATAAAGCATAATCTGAGTAACAGCCCAAATATTCTCCTGAGCCTTATAAAAAAATCAAAAATTCTTCTCTGCCCATCCATGTGTTTGGACTTATGACAGTGGAAAGCTGAAGGTGAGTTCAATAACTAGGTGCTTTTTGCAACTGTGTTAGGATAATTGAGTTTGTTATGCAATGCATCTCCCTCAAATATGTGCCTCTACTATTGTACTACATGGAAAGAGTAGTATTCTACAGAAGTTTTAAAACATACATCATTCCAAAAAGTGTGTAAGAGTCTTAAGAGAAATACAAACCATAAGTACAGTAAAATCAGTTCTGAGGTAGATAAATCTAAAGCCACTTGTGTTAAGGTCGACTTACAAGAGTCAAACCAGTTTTTGTAGAAGTTTCCATTAAAGCAGCTTTATAAGTCTTCCATCTTACTGAAAAACTTCACAAATTATGTTTTGAAAAAATGTTAAACTTTAAAATAAGCAGTGATTATCTAATCTGTTTGTCACTGAGTACAGTCTAGGGGTGGATATTTAAGCAGTCATGTTGATTTCAGTTTTTTTCTCCATTTCAGTTTTGACAACCCACTGCTCATTTTCCATGTTTCCAAACCTTCCTAGTTTGAAAAAGGTGTGGAGGACAGCATGCAGCTTTCATTACCATCATCTTGATATTCTCTCCATTATTGCTATAAACACCCTGCAGCTTTCCAAAGTTGACAGTTCTAAAATGTATCAAAATGTAAAAAAGTAAACCCAAACCAAATGAAAAACAACCATACAGCACATACAGCAGCTTCATCCCCTGAAGGTTATGAATGGAATTCACTATATTGCATTCAGTGAAAACAAGAAACAGAAGATAAACAGGAAAGCCAGAGCCTGAAACACTAAAAACACATGGCACCATCACAGACATGGCAGAACATTTTCTAATATTTCCATTGCTTAGCAAAGAACTACACCCACACCTGTCATACAGGGTGCCATACATCCACAAATCCCTGAGCTGGGCTAACAGAAATCAGTGAATATCTCTCCTTCACAAAAAACCATATCATTCTGCTCCCCTCTGTAGCTTTTATATTTTCCTCTGCTGACTGTTGCTCTTTTGCCACACATTTGCGCATATAAGTCGTTGATATCATTGTGTTTGTGGTAAAGGCCTTCAGAGAAAAAATATGGTATAATATTATTTTCTCAAATGTATCCACAAGGTAATTTCCCAGTAAAAGAAGAGGAATCTGTACTGACCCCACTGTTCTTCCTAGACAGATTGTCTTTGAATTCTTTGATCAAAATTCAGCATCAGAGAATATTGTAAAAGGACTACACATTTAATTCAGCTTCCTCACAAAGTGTTTAGTGCACTTGTACATTTAAAGGACTTAGCAGTTTAATGGGCAGAATGAAAATGTTACAAGAGGTAGATACCAAGATTAATTTCTGCCAGCTTTTGAAAGTCATGTACGTTTCTGTACTGATTTATAGAAATTTATGCTGGATAAATTTCATCTAAATTTGGTTTTTACCTCATAATGCATCTCACAAGTTAAAGTGCAGAATATCAGCAAGAACAAATCAAGCATTTACTGAAGATGTGAGTGAATAAAAAAATAGTAATGAACAGAAACAGCACTTGGAAAGCATCTTAATCTAGCAATCTTTATTCTGTTCCACATCTCTACTCTGTCTTTACTACACTTTCTCTTACAAGTTACTTTACCCACCCCCTCTTCTTCCATTAATAGGTGGGATGATATGTACAGGCAAGCCTTGGCTTCCATGTGAATCAAATTCTGACCTTGTTGTTCAGGATATATGCACTCCTGTGCCTATGGGTTGGGATTTATGAACAAATAAAACCAGTTCACAGAATTCTGTGTTTGGGATGTACAAATTCTGGCTATGGAAATTGTAAACACTCTAGGGCCTTTTTTCCCCTCTTCCAGGGGCCTTTCATGATAGCAGGTCAGATCTTCATTTCAGCTGCTTCCCTGTGGGATACAGAGGACAGTATTCCATACTCCAGCTTTGGAATGAGTATTACCCAAAGGTGTTGGAACATGTGGATTCCCTGATGGCACATGAGGTATGTCAGAGAGCTTCCAGTGCAGGAAATCTCTCCAGTTTTGCTATGCATCTAAGCGTATTTGCAAGTGCCCTACAGAAGGGAAGAAACAGTAGATATTAAACTTTACCCTGTAGAAATACAGTCTTCAAGAGTCAAATTACACCAGTTCTGCATTCCGTGTTTCCCTCTACAAGGTTTGAAAGTGTACAAATCAAAATTAGTACAGTGCTGCTAACCAGTCAAGTCAGTGATAATTTCAGAAAATATGAGGTGGGGAGGACTTTGCCAATGATCTGTGTGTGGCCTGTACTGTTATTCTCTGGTTGGGTGCAGAGTCAGAGTAGAGAAAACTGGGAGGAGAGACACGGATTATCCAAGGTAAACTGAGGATTCAGCCAGCTCAACCAAAATAATCTCCATCACAGTCTTGCATGGCAATAATCCACTTGGATTTCGTTCCCGTGTTCAATCCCCACGAGCACTTCCAGCAGCTGCAGCAGATAAAGGGATGTGGCCTGTCAGCCTCCTCCCACAGACACACGGGGAGGACTGCTCAGGTCCCTTCCCTGTCCCCAGCATAGAGCCAGGGGTGGGAGGGTTGCTGGCAAACACCAGTTGTGAACAGACTTGGTACCCACTGTCTGCCTGCTCATCCCGTCCCTTGGCAGAAGAAAGGGCTTAAAGGGCTTCCAGCGCAATCAACAGCAAGAATCCCATGAATCCACTGGGAGCAGGCTCAAACAGAAAGCAGATTTCCTGTGCTTAAAAATGCCAAAACATTTATGGTGTACAGAGCTACAGAGGAGTCTGTGAAAACAGTTCATAATGGGGGGTATGCTGAAATAAAATCCGAGTGGACATGCTGCTTTGGGTGGGAGGAGTGGACATTATTTTATTTCTTATTTGCCAAGGTAGATGGTGGCATGACAAATCTAAGGGAGAATATAGATTTTCTTTACAGATCCTTAGAATTAAAACAATTTGCATTAATACAGTGGTTAGATTTCACCACTTTTTGCTGGAATTTTTCCTAGCCAAATTGGATTTGTATTTTGTAGTGGGTTTTTTTTAGGAGAAAACAACTGGCTCCTTTGCCATGCATTTCCAAATATTTCTAATCTATGTATAACAATGCCTAAATCACCATGGCATTTACAATAAATATTAAACGATTTATTTATTTTAAACCTTTAATTGGCACAGATTATTAACAACTCTGTTGTCATGGTGCAGACTATGAGTTCACAGGCATTAGAGAACAAATCCAACTTGAATTACAATGAGCACCTTTTCTTACTTTCCTTACTTTCCTTTAACTTTAATGCACTTTAAAAAAATTATTAAACAAATAAAGAATTAAATAACCCAAATCTTTGATTTTGTAGAAATCTGATGTTTTAGAGTTGATTTGGCTTTACTAAACTTAGACATTTTTCACTGTACATTATGTGTTTTTTCCCAAAGATAGCCCATCCTAAAAGAAAATACCTGCATACCTTCCCTTCTTCCCAACTGTTTTACTTTTTGAGAGCTTTTTATTGTTCCATTTCATTGCTATTTAGGGTAAAAGCTCATTAAAATATTATGAAGCTCAGAGCATAATTGGGCAGAAGCACTTGCCAATGAATAACATCTGCAGCAATGTGTATGTGTATTTATATTACAGTAAACTTAAGCCCACTCTTTTTTTTTTGGCTTTTTTTTTATTTTTTATTGTCTGTCTCTAAATTCTTGTCCCAAGTAAAGCACTAGGCAAATGTATAAGCCACACAGGCTTCAGTACAGTCGTTGTCACTGAGTGCAGTGCCAAATACAATTTATTCATTTCACCAAGGTTCATGCCAGGGTAAACTACTCAGTGTTAGGTGTCTGCAACGTGTTATTTGCTGTTTTTATTATATTATTATTTTAAACTTATCTGTGCTGAGATTGGGCTCTTTCTGTGCGTCTGGTTTTGATGCTTATTGTCTGTGCATATTATGTCCTAAGTCAAACTGCATTTAGAAAACAAGCGGAGACAATCTAACACTTTCTGCCCTCTCCCAGTCTGTCTCTTACAATAAAACATAACTGAAGTCCTCTTGTAATGAATATTTTGTCAATAATGAGACACAGTCAAATCCACAAGTATTTGGATAGGCACATTGTATCATTTTTCTTTGACTATTATTATTTGTGAAATGGGCCTAACTATAACACAATCATGAAAAAAGAGAAGGAAAGAGAGCTGTTCTCCTATTAAAAAAGAAAGTCTTGTAACACAAGAGAGGGAATTGCCACAATTGGTGGCAGAGACAACAGAGCATACAAACACTTCTGAGCAAAGTGTATTGACCTAGCCGGCCTATATAACACTGTGTGCAGCCTCTGAAAATAACGTGTTTAGAAAAAGACAGTATAAAGACATTAAAAAATGCTTAGGGAGATGGGCTGAAATTGGAACTGTTGTGGTGCTGAGGTCTTTTCAGGACTGGGTTCCCCCCCTCCCTCCCTGACACAACCCAAGAGCTCAAGCTCTGACTGTTTGCCAAGAATCTGACAAACACCTAGCCATCATCTAAAATGTCAATTGTTCTCATGCTTATAAATAAAAAAAAATAATTTCCAAAACAATTCAGATTCTAGAACAACTGATAACAAAACTTAAAAGGGCTCTGACTGTGGTTTGTGCCTTTAATTCTCCTAAGTTAATCTTCCTATTATTGAATATATTGTCCTTTGGGAATGTTGTTGGAGCCTTCTCTGTTCCCAGCTTTTCCTGCATTCTCTGCCAATTGTTTCTAGATTGAAACCATTTTGCTAGACAATTGCAACCATACGCATTAAAAATATATGTTTTCCTGAATTAACTCAGAAAATACACGAAAAATACAAGTAGCCCTTAGGAAAGTTTGTATTTTCTCCTGCAATATGGCTCAAAAAATGTGTTGATAAGGGAGAAAAGACAAGGCCTTTTCTTTATATGTATGTTTAGAAGCACTGTACCTTGCAGCTCTGACTTAAGCCTTTTGGCATTTTTCAATCAAGCCCAGATCAGACTCTGCATTGCACAACTCTCATCACCCAATCTTCTCCAAAATCCTCACTACAGTTCTCAGTTTGAATCTCCTCTGAACTGTCTCTCACAGCCTCAGGTGACCCTATTTCCCTCTCTTATTACTAATATGCCTCTCTCCGTATGTGTTTAGACTATTAACCTGTCCAGGGTGAAAGAATGGTATTAGGAGGTTCTCTTTTGCTCCAGATAAAAAAGCTTTGAAGGCAAAATTAGGAAAAAAGTAATAAAAGACAAGGAAAATTAATCTCATAGAGCTCAGAACAGAAAGAAAAACATAATTTGCTATTTGTGGGCCTTTGAGAATAAGCAGATGAAGGCCTCAAACTGTAATTCTGTTCACTCCTACCCTAATCAGCTCCAAGTCTTCTAGAGCATCTGAGCTGAATTGGGAACTGGTGAATGGAGGAGGAATGCTATTTCCTATAAAGCGAGCTGTCTTTCCTTATCAGAATTCACTGCCTTAGATTGGCTCAGATAATGTATGTTTAATACTAATCTGACAAAATTAGGCCTCTTAATGAATTTTTATATTCTGTCTTTTAAAGTCTGCCAAAGTGGTGAACAGATTTTGTGGTGCTTCAAATAAGACAAAATTAAATGCAAGAGAAAACAAAGATAACTGGTAATTTATATTGGAGCAATAAAGATTTGAACAAGAGCAAAGTAAATGAGTCTTCCATTCCTTCCTTCTCCTCTCTTTTCAAATGTCTAAAGAGAGAAAAGGATTTATGTTGGATAAAAAAGAATACTTATACTTTGTATCCATTTTTTTTTTTGCATTTAACTGACACCCTGTACATTCAAAATGCATAATGTTACCAGAACCATGTAACTTTTACCTTTTTACCTGTGTCACTTTGGAAGCAATTCCAGTGAAAAAGCTTGGTTAGATTTTTTTCTATGCATCTCATAAAAAGGGGAAATCCAACAGTCCATGTTGTCCAGACTTTTAAAAGGCAGAAATCTACCTCTTATCTGCTTATCCAGAACATCAAAATGAGAACGCTCCCAAATTAAATTTACAACTAGAACTGGGAGGGAAAATGTTTTTTGATTGTCCATTTGATTTTATGGCTCAAATCTTTTTGCTGGGATGTAACTCCATGAATTGAAGAGAGCTACATGCTAAAACATTGTTTAAACAACTTTTCTCAGTCTTTTGGTCTGCAGTCATTGTGAATGGACTCTCCTGTATGGCAGCAGCTGGATGCACTTAGTATCTTTATCAAGATATGGACTCAACCCTTTGCAGAGTCAGGAATCCATGAACTTCACTCCAGCAAGAAGACATGAGGTGAATAAAGTGAAAGGAAATCAGGACAGCAGTGCTCCATTTACCACACAGAGTAAAAACTACTTCCCAAGAAACCCTGGAGACATGAGTGGTATTTCATGTTTCTGGACAAAAGATAGTGATGTATGCTCTTTTGTTTTATTAACATCCTATGTTACAGGATGTGAAGAAAAACAGAGTCTGTATTTCAAGTCTAATTCCTTAGCCAGGAAAAGAGAATGGATTTGGGTCAGTTATATGTAGGCAGATATGCCCTGATCATATAACCCCATGTATTCGTGTCTTCAGATTTGAATCATTGTCAGTCACCAATGTGAGATGCTCTTTCCACAGGAGAATATTCCTTCCTTAGACTAATCAAAAAGATGCATTGAAAAACTATTTCTATATGAATCAAAACTGACTACCAGAAAAATGGATGGTAAGTATTCAAATTACACCTAAGGCAACGCATTTAAAAACGAGATCCATGCACTTATTTTCGCCCTTTCCCACTTTTTAGATTAAGCAGTTGGCATAGAGTGACTAATGCACACTCAAATTTAAGATGCAGACAACAATCCTACCAACTTAATTGCATATGTCATAGAAACAGTTAGTGAAGAGTCCAGAAACTCACAGCATGCCCTGCCATTAAAAGAAAATGACTGGTGAGGTTTTATCTTTCCCTAATAAATTTCAGATAAATCTTGATTTTAATTAGACAACCCAGGAGAATTCATTTGAGTTTTGCATGTAGCTGAACTGATCAAAATCCAAGAAGGGAATAAGCCTGAACAAAGGACTACAGAATAAATATATATGCAGTCAACTCTAGATTATCCATGGTTATCCTATCTGAACTAGTCAGTGCCTAGTACCACATGAAAAATATGAAGGGTTCAGTATTCTCCTGAGCTCTGCTCTTTGTGTTACTTCTTACTTATTCATTGTTCTGGCAGAAACTTTGAATTGCTCTGTATTTTCTATATCTTTATTTTTACACAGGCTGTTCCATTTTATATACATCCATATTCCCCAGGACGACTGAATCAGCTGTTTCCTTTCAGTGTTACTTTCATTAATTTCACTCTGGTTTAAAGTCGGGTGGCAAACTGTTTCAGAAGTTAGAAGAATCTCCTTCTCAGTTCTAGTTACTGTCCAGTTTAGTTTTCCTGAAATTTGAATGTAGCCTTCTGCACTAGTTAAAAGACAGTGGAGGGCTGAATTTTGTCTGTTTTAGTGTAGGATTACTGTGTATTCTAAGCCTTATTCTCCTCATTCTTTCTAAATCAAGTCTAAATCCACTCAGGTCAAAGAATGTAAAGAAACACAGGCAAGAAAAACAGGACCTCTGTGTATAATTTTTTCCTCTTCAACATTAAAAACATGCCACAGTGAGTCAGTTCCCCATCGTTACCAAAAAATTGTGTGAAAATGAATAATGTTGGTGTGATGCACAGCACAATCACATTACATCTGCTGAGAAAAACAGAAAAGAGAAAGTGGCAGCCAGCTGCCAGTGCCAGAGAGATTAATTCCAAGGGCTGCACATCTGGATCCTGCAGCTGCCAAACACATAGTGACTGATTGCTTCCAATCCTGGTGTAATCAGAGGTTAAGTAACAGAAGCAGCACCATCCCAATAAAATCAGAAAAGATATAGTAGCTATTACTCATCAGTAAAGAGCTATTCTGTCTGTTTTCTCCACATTCATAGGACGTCTACTAACACAAGAGTATCTAAACCTCTAGAACTGAGAATGGTGAAGGATGTTTTTTCAGTGGTCGTTCTCTAAAATAACATACCAGCCATTAGCACAGCAACATTATGTATGATCACGGTTTCTGGATTGAAGAAAGCATGAATCCTCATTCTCTGACTGGCATAACTCCATTGTCAGAGCTGGTCTGAACACGTTCTCTCTCTCTTTCCCTCTCCTTATGTTCATTTTCTTGTGTCCTAAAAAAAACCCTGATAAACCACCATATTTCCAATTAGAAATCAACATTTTTCAACAGAAACAATTGCTTCACATTTAAGTAAAATTTAAAATTAAAAAAAGAATTAGTAAGAGGGGATTTTTTTCCCAAAGTTCCATTTAATCTAAAATGAAAGCAAAAGGAACAGAAGAACTTTTTGAAAACTATTAAATTCTTAGTATACTTAGAATAACTTCTGATTTGTGGTGCAATGAAATCTGAATCAGACCATCAGAATGATTTTGTGGTGTATATTTATGCTGTTATTTCCGAGCAGTTGGAGACATTATATATATTTTTTTTTTAGGTTTTTCTTTCTTTTCTACATCAGTGTAGTTGCCTGAAATGATATATTAATCACATCTGCTGACTATGAACATGTTTTTATTAAAGGGTATGCATTTCTGCAATTTAAATATGCCCTCTCAAGTATTGATTTCTTTTTTTTTCCCAGCTGGAAAAGAAATACACAAGTGTTCTCAGTGCAGTTGAAACACACTCATACCAGTGAATTTTAAGAGTCTGAAAGTTATATGCACATTGGGGATAGATCAAGATCTTCCAGTAACTTGAACTCCAGTAACTTGAACTTGAAGTAACTTGAAGTGTCATCTAGGAATCAACAGGAAAACACACAAGTATTGTGAGGTGCATAAAGGTAGTTGTGAATTCTATCTCTGAACATATACAGCTATCAGCAATTCCCAAACTTCATTTGAGCGATTTAATATTTCTCTGTGATGGAGCAACTGCAAGATCCTGCTCTAAGGATTACAGCTGTTCCATCTATATGTTCTTGTAATCTTTTGCACTGTTCCTACTTCATATTATTATGTCTACCATACCCTTACATATGTACTCAATAAAATTGAGCATTTTTGTATATAATTTACAAACTGTGTACACTGGGAAGTATACAGAGGCATATGTAAATAGTCAGGATGGTGCCATTAAATTAGAAGCAATACAATGTTCTAGAATCATAGAAACATAGAATTTGTTGAGTTGGAATAGACCCACAAGGATCATCAAGTCCAACTCCTGGACACTGCACAGGACACCCATTTGGCTGAGAGCAATGTCCAAACACTTCATGAGTTCTGGCAAGTAGGTGCTATGACCATTTGCCTGACATAAAAAGGGCTCTTCAGTGAATCAGTGTCAAAGCTATGAAAATAATACTAGGTATAGACACAGAATTTAAGGAAATTTAGCTGGTTATGCAAGTAGAAATTTAGAAATATTTTCAGGCTGTTTTAATCTGCTTGCAAAGTTTTCTCAGTTCATTTTGTTTCACTGGACTGTCTGATTTCCAATATTCAGAAGGATGATTTATCACTTTTATCCTCACCTCATGCACTTGAGGTAGTGAAGTGTTATCCTGATTTAAAGACAAATGTATAAACTAAGTGAACTGACTCAGATCAACCCACATACCTGGTACAAGATAGGATTTTTATGATGTCTTCAGAATCTTAATTCAACAATTTGGCTAGACCAAAAGAACACATTTTAACATTTCAGAGAGTTTTTGCTTGGTTGCTAAGTTTAGCCACATTCAAGTTGTTAATTTACAGCTTTATGAAGAATTGGTGGAGAGAATGAAAACCTATGCCTTGTCTGTCTAAGGGGTTTTCTAATATTTCTGGTTTAAAATCTAACGTAAATCTTCGGCTGTACGACCCCAATATTTATTACCATTTAACTAGAGGAGAACTTGGAATGCATGAACATTTCAAAAATTGTATAATTAGAAAACAGTGCAGAAGTAGTGTGAAGTACTACACAAAAGTGGGCCCTGTTTGCTGCTGGACTGCTTGTGCATTGGATTGAGGGGTTCAAACATGTGATTGACTACGGCAGCTAAAGTCCTGCAGGAGGAAGTTAAATGAGCTACTGTAGGCACAGCTGCTAGGACTGGGATATTCCATAGGTACAATGCACACAGCAGATTACATGGGCCACTGCCTTTGCCCATGGCAGGGGGTGATTTTTCGACCGATCAAAGATCCTGAAACAGTGAGGACTGTGAAACCAACAGCTAAAGGTTTTATTTCTAAACCATGAGATTTTGTAGATAGACATCTTCAATTCCAGAACCAAGGGTCCTTAAAGAACAGACAAGTATTGTCCCAGGGGTATCACTTTTCAATTCTCTGTGTTCATACTGTAAATCAGAGCTATTTTACTAATCATTCCAAAGTGGTTTGCTTCATTCATCTCCTACCAGAAAACTATCTTTTCCTGTGTAAAAGATAAGACCCTACCAAAAGTTAAAGGACCAGAGGAAGACAATATTTAGGTCCTCCTGCAGTTATTTCAAAGCAAGAAAAGAGATCCTCTGAGCAACAAGTTAAAGTATGAAACGGAGACAGAAATTCATAGAGTCAAAGGCAGTCTGATCAAAATTCCCTAAGATGCTGTAGCCTGGCACCAAATACCCTCAGCTACCTTTCCCAAAAATACAACATGGAGCAAAACATAGCTAGTTAGCCTCCATGTTTCCTGTCTGCTTCAAAGACCACCTGCTTGAAGCATCTCATTAACAGCATTTCGTCCCTGTATCAATATTATGTTTTTCCCTTCTACTTCTTCCTTCTGATATTTGTTAGTATCAGGGTCCATATTGCTTCAGAAAAATCAGAAAAATAGAGATTATTTTGAAGATGTGATCATCGAAGAAGAACTCATCACGTGGTTTTGGTTATCATCACATGTATATAAAGGCCTTGTCTGGTCCTCACAATGGTGAAATAGATCCCATTGTACATGACTCATGCAGAATTTGCCCCAGTGTATTTAACAAGTTGTACTTTGTCTTTTTTTCTTTTATTGATTACACAGTGGACTTGACTGCTTGGCCCATAAATTGCATCTTAAATTTTGTTTATGGTCAGAGGAATTACTGTAGAAATGGTGTGTATGCAACAGAACTGCATCATGTTTGCATTGAGTTACATATGCTTTGTTTTTTGAACATAAATAGACCTTTTTTTTCCTCTTTATTTCACAGAAACTGATCCATCTAGGAGACAATAAGCTTGTTTCTTTCATGATTCATTCATTATCAACACAATTGTTAAGTGTTTACAGTTGCAGATCTTTATTTAATACAGAAAAATGAATGAAATTAGTCAGAAAAAAAATTCAGCTTACATTCCAATTTCTCTTTCATATCCAGAGACTGTGTTTCAGTTGTGACTTTAATGTTTGGATAGAAATCACATACACATTAAACAGTAAAGCTTACCTTATGGTTAGTGATAAAAATGTGGATGAAGAAGACTTAAGAAAAAGAACAGGTCTCATTTATAAATGGGAGAGGGACAGTTTTCACCATATTGCTTTTTAGAGAAAACTCTGTGTTTTAAAATAATTTAGTGAGGACAGTCTAGGACATTCTTATTACTTATTACTAAAACATGAGGATTGTACAGAAAAATCCTTTTCATGCAATGCTTCAAACATTTGTTATATTAACATTTGTCTAAAAAAAGTACATGAACTTTTTAGTGCTAATTATGAAGTGTCCAGAAAATGCCTTTTACCTTGTATAAAATGAGAGTTTTCTGGACATTTTCTGTGTCTTAAAAGCCTCCAGCACATGTTGCAGGGAGTGTGATTTCTGGTTTGATTAAGTAAGACTACCTTTCAACAAAACTGGTTAGGTATGTATTAGTACATTTACCTTGAGACATGTAAATATCAGCCTATTTCCTTTGCAATCTGAGCATAAACTGAAAAAGAAACAAACAATCCTTCAAGTGGGAAGAGGGCTGGATGTTTACTTGAAAGAAATATCTTCAGGGAACATTATGTATCAGCAGGTTTCCATTCTTAAGTCAAAAACTGTCTCCCTTTAAATACATGTGGATAAAACCACACTCGAATCAAAGTAGTCATAAATTTGGGGGGTTTCCTCATGAATTGATTGCAAATTAAACATGATGGTAGAAGTGTGCTCCTTAATTGTAACTTATGTAAATGTATTCATGAAGACTTTTGATAAACCATTTTTCTTGGTATGGGACCAGTTTCATGTCAGCGCTTCTGCAAGAACTTGGTCTTGAATCCAGTATTTATTTCAGTCAAATGCTAATAGGTGTAGTTCTGTTTGCCAGTTGAGGAACTTGCATTTAACAAGCAAAAACAGTGGAGAGAAAAAAGGAAAAAAAACCAACCAACTAAAGAAAAACCTTTCCCAAGAAAAGAGAGATGAAAGCCCAGTTTAGAGTGAAAAGAGTAATCAAAGCAAATTTGTAATATCTGAACTTTATTTCTTCATTTTGAGCAGGAGTTTCAGTCTTACCTACATGCAACAATGACAGACTGCAAAATAGTTGGTTTCCTTCCCAAAAAGAGAAACATACAAGTCATATCTATTAAAATGCCAAGTAGACTCTATGTTCTCTTTTCTTGTCACGTCCTATCCAAGTAATCAGGTGCATGAAGAGTAGTTATAACAACGGACTTCATCAAAGCAGGTATCAGAAAATACCTGCATTTGATTTTTATTCATATATTTTCATGAATGGGATTGGTTTACTGAGTGCTAAACAAAAATCTGTCAGAAGGAAGCTAAAAGGCAACTGTGAATCACAGATTAGGTTTAGCAATCCCATTTATAAATTTGCTTGCTCTTCCCTCAGCATCACAGAAAATAGCAGCTCACTTTTTCTTTAATTTGCAGACTTCTAATTAGGCAGTTATTTAGCTGTTTGGGCACTAAAGTAACATCCTGATTAAAGATGTTATAAGCATCTAAAATTTGTGGTGTGATATATTATTTCTCCACATGTTTAGAGCAACTCTTGGAGGCTAACTCTATGCTTTCACGATCATAAATGTTGAGCTCGGTTTCTTTGTGACAGGTTCAAATAGAATAGCAATTACATATTCTTAAAATTTTTAGTGACTACTAAATTTCTACTAAATATCTATTAAAAAACAGCCAGTGAATCTATTTAGTAGACCTTTAGCAGTCTTAAAACTTGTTAACTTTTACACAACATGACTATCGGGGGGGGAGAAAAGCACTGTTTAGAAGCTATGAATTCTGTATGACCATACTTACATAGGTACAATATTTTCTTGAGAATCTGAATGTGTGAAAATTAGTAACTTTAAAGGAAATAGAATTGTGAGCTTTTAAACATATAAGTCAAACTCCTATACCTGTAAAAAATTGTGAGAATGGCTTAATTCCTTGAGAACAAATACCATATTTTATTTGTTTAAATAATATTTTGTACATGTCTCTAAATTTTTTATACTTTTTATTAGGACTTTTTTTAAGTCATGATTTCTCTTTTTATTTATGAAGTCTGAAATGAAGTTTAGCAATAGTCAAAATATGTCTATTAATTTTTCTTCTGTGGTATTAATACAATGTAATAAATCAGAGAATGAAAGACACCGTTCTAGTACTATAATTTTTTATGATTATACTGCATCTTTTTGGTTTTAAAGCTGAAACTCCTGAAAATTATTTTTTGTAACTTTCATTTTTACTAATTAATGATGTAACAGTACATTACGATGACCTACTATATCTATATACCTCAAAGATGTATTTCTAATATATAATTCTATGGGAAAGGAAAACAGAAGAGAGGTTGGGTTCAGATTTTATTCTTTATCTTTTTATGTCAAGGGCTATTTATTTTAGGAACAGTAACAGTGGTTTGAAGCCTCATCTGATATCTCTTTTCCCACGGAAATAATTTGAAAGTAATGACTCTTCATCACTTAAGAGAGAGTGATTTTCAGATGAATTCTGAGAACTGGCATATTTCAATGGTTTGGCAAATAAAAGCAGGAATAGAAGAATACTGCTCAGATATTAGGATAGTATTTTAAAATCCTGTGAAATTCCCATCCCAATTTGTCAGATGCTGTAATGCAGATTTATACTTTACCAATATTGCTAACATTAATTTTTTTACTTCTTCTGATATGTGCTTCTAGACTTATTAATGTGCACCTAAACAGCAAAAAAAAAAGAGCTGCGGTGTTGAGTCTGGCTTGATGCCATGTTCACAATCATTTCTGTAACAGCAGCAATAGATTTTCTGCTTCAGTTCACAAGACAAGGATAAAAAGAATATCAAAGAAGCTTTGAAAACAGTATTTCTGCTTGTATTTCACAAGTAACACCCTCTTCCCCATGTCAATTGCATCAACATCAAATTTGCATCGGAATTCTTCTGAAGTATCAGGCTGGTTTTTAAACCAGCAGTATTTCTGAAATTCAAAAGATAGTGTCATTCTGGGCATTCTGTAGCACATGTAAATATTATGCAAGTTTCTAACTCTACTAATATCTCACCTTTGACTAGTATGCTACACTCCCATCTCTTCCACCATCAGGTGGAAGCTTACTGTCAGTACAATCTATGCCAAAAGAGCTTTCTCTGGTTGCATCACTGCACACCAGCATAGTTACCTTACTAGGGCTTGTTTACCTCTAGGTACACAGTTCTGTAGGGTGTAATAGCAAATTTGATGTATATTCATTTTGAATGTTCTTATGATGGGGGCTTGTTTGCTAATGGGACATCCCACAGACACAGTTAGTAGTTTTAAAACATCGTGGGCACTATCACACATAATCATCAGCTTGTTTCAAGTCAACTGTAGAACTGTCTGCTATGCTCCTATATCAGGTAGTTCTTTTTATTTTGTACTTTTTAAGTACTTGAAATCAACTAAACACACAGCAAAATAGCAAAATTTAGTTAGCATGCACGCACAAGTTTCTTTTTGCTTTTTTTTTTTTAATTAAGCCCTCAGACCTACTTCAAAAGTAGCACAAATATGCAAGTCAACTTTATGATTAATAGCTTCAGACTTAAATGTTTTTACTTTTGGTCTTCATGGAGAATCTACTATTTCCACTGAGATTTTTTTAACAACTTTAGCTGTATTTAAAGTTAATGAGCTTTTTCAATTAAAGCCTCAGATATTTAGCCTTTGGATAACATTTAGATGAACCAGGGTGTATCTAATTATGTTGGGTGAATTCTTAAGAGGATCTGCATATACTTCATTCATAACAAGCACATTTTATGATGTGGGCACGTACTGGACTTCAATCTAGACTGAATACAAATCACCCCTGTGAAAACAGTGTTTCCAATAGGTCTGAGAGTTCGAGGAATGACTGCACTAGCAAATGCCCTTGAGAATGTGCAACATCAACCATTCTGAGTGGCAGAGAAATCAGAGCTGCCATTATGGTAAAAACCAAACACAGAGAAAAAGGCTGTGTAAAGATTGAGGAACGTTGTCTAAACTGTGCAAAATATGTCAGAACAGCATATTGGAATCTTACTGCTTGCTTTTAGAAACTAGCTGTGAAACTAACAAAGGAATTAAACTAAAAGCCCCGCCAGTTTAACTTGATAGAAAAGGGGGTGGGGGGAAGCTGTGTGGTTTCCAAATTGTGTACTTTGGTCCAAATGTAACGTGGAGGAAAACACGGCTTTACACACTGAATTCCCTGGGAAATACCTTCTGCATTGGGAGTCCTCTGTTCCTAATCACTCTACCAGACTGCTAGGTGCAGAAGTGACCACACGAGATAGTCTGACTGGACTAGAAGACTGGCCTATGTGATTAGTTGTTGACTTTTATTCAGGACAGACATTTAAACCTGTGTCGTGTGTAAGTTTTACAACACGGAGAACATCACTTACAGTGTCATTGTTGAGTCACCAGCTGCAAAACAAGAAGGCCTTATACCTGGAACAGCAAAGGTGAGGATATTTGCTGCAGCAAAGGGCTTGCCACAAGGAAAGAGAAAGATAAATACCTACCTAAGCAAATAATAAATAGTAGAAACTACAAAGTTCATCTCCATACTGGGATTTTTAACGTTTGAAACCTAGGCACCAGTTGAGCAACAGCCTGTGTATTCAGATATAAAACAGAAAGGCTTTTGAAAGTAAAATCTGAGTTCAGGTTTCAGTTACATTCTAATACCTGGCTGTCCAATTGTATGGCATAGAAATGCCTTCAAATAACACCATTACGAAAACCTCAGCTTCCTTTTATAAGTCTGTGTTTAAATTCATAAATAAAACTTCTATGTATCTTTTTCTACTGCTCCACATGCATGAATTTCTCAGCTCTGCTCTGTGTCTGCAAACTTTTTGATGGGGCAGCCTCTCAATATAGAAAGGGAAATGAGTTGTGATTGTTTATCTTCCTTAGAGGAAAGCTGATAAAAACACATTATCTTCTGTCTTTATCAAATTTTCTGAAGTTGACTACTGGCTGCAAAACTGGTAGATGTGATGCATAAGACAGACCAAGAAACAGAACAATGTGGTTGTGCAGTGTTCTTCCAGCTACTCTTAATAAACAGAATTTTAAAGCAGGGAAAGAATTCCAATGGCCGTAGCTGCAATCTGACTGAAAGAACTACCACTGAAGTGCCTGGCCTCAGTTCTCTCTTCCACTCAATCCTGCTCAAGCAAGACACTAAAGAGAAACTGGACCAGGATACAGTTCTGAAGTCAGCACTAATATGGCAGCTTTCTGATACTACTGCAGTGAATGATTAAAGAAGAAATTGCTCTTGTGACTGAAGCCTCTGTCTAAATCAGAACAAAACTGACAGCTGTTTCTTCAAGATTATTCTTCAAGATTATTAGCAATATATCTGATCCAAAAGGAAACACCACTTTTCTCATCAGCAAATGTTGCATTAATGGAGAAATGTAGCAAAATTCCAACTGAACTTGCCAAAACTGTGAGTCTAAAGGTATTTGCCCTAGGAAGAAAAATATCCACCATGTTCTCAGCACTGAAGCATAAAATGGTTGTTTTCCTTCCAGTTTAATTTCCTGTGGGCTTTGTTTTGTTTTACTAAAAAAAAAGTAGCAAAAACCTTAGCAGCTAAAACCCCACAATTTTACATTATTTCTGTTTTGAGGATACTTTGTACACAGCATAATCCAGATCCAATGTCACACTTGTGTTTTTATCCATGGAATAGCAGAGCTTGTATCATTACAGCTGACTTTTCATTGCTAGGTAACAAAGCCATTTTTGCTTGGCAGACGTGGCCACACCAGAGTCATCCTAAGGGACAGCCCCAGTGCACAGGGGATGTATGTGTCATGCAAACCCCCATCCTGGACACTTAATCTAGAAGCAGCACTTGGGTGCACACTGAGTGCTAGACTGGGCTTAGTTGATGGGAGGAAACTCCTTACACAAACGAATTTTGAGAAGCCACAGCCTTCATTTGTATCTGTAGTCATAATCACTGATTTGGCTTTTTGAAATGCTTGGTGTGACTTGATTGCTTTTATTAGCTACTTGGCTTTAACTGCACTGGAAGCAGAAATACATTAAAACAGCAAGCACAGTTGGAGCTAAAAAAACTGAAAAAGGTTCTTTCAGAACTTACCAAGATACCTTTGTCGCTGGTTTTTGGGCTCCTGTCCCAATGACTTCATCTTGAAAGCATTAAAATGAGTTCCTTATACATGCTTTGCAGGTGAGGGGTTTTTTTTTGAGCTTTAATTTGCTGTTTGATTTGCCCCAGGATTTTCAGGTGTTGCATGAGGGAGTAAAGAACAGAAAGTACCTCCGTTCTTGGTTGTCAGCCATTGGATGATGGCCACAGCATTATTAAACCATCCAAGCATGCTGGGTCTCAACCACAAAATTTAATTTTCCCTACTACAGGGACTAATCAACTACCAGAGGCACTAAGTCCTGAGGAGACTGTTTTATCTGTTTTTTTCTCTTTCAAAGACTGAAACACAGTTAATTTTACAGTTTTGTCTATCCTCAGGCTTACAAACAATGACAGAAATGCAGCTTGATGAGAAACAGATAAAAAGTAGAATTTATGCTTACACTATGACATAAATTAAAGAAAGATGAAAGGTTTAAATAATTAACAGTACCTCTATAAGTCAGATAGAAAGACCCTAGATTCCCTTAAGAAAAAAAAAAGGACTGAAAGGGGAATAAAGCATGCTGAATGCTGTCTGCAGCTACCTCTTGCACTGTATGAAGCTGAGAAGGAAAGTTGGTTCTTAGTGCAATTGTTCATTTCCACAAACCACCTCCTCTGACAAACTAAATTCACATTTTTATGTCTTCAGAAAGCATTTAAAGTAAACACACTTGTATGTCAAATTTAGTATTCCAAAGAGATATTTGTCATGGACTCACTGCATAACAGTTTTTTAGCTTCTTAAGCAGTTGCTAAAATACTGTTTTTTTCAGGAATTCTATGCGTATGTTCTCCACCCTAGAAATGTGAGTAGGCAATTGAACCATTTACATTTAATTTACTGAGAAGTATAGGGTTTCATGCTAAGAGGGGAAATCTGTGAGGGAAGTAAAGAGAGAAAGGAAAGGAAAGATATACTGCAGTTCAGCACCACCTTAATATTAATCTATATTGTTTTTAATCATAGAAACTGTTTCTTGGAGTACTTCCAGGAAAGGGGAGCAGAGGAGAAACTCCACAATGAAATAATGATACCTTAAAATCTACCAATACTGAAGATAAAGGCTGCACTATGCACATATTAAATTTATCAGAAAAAGATGGTTGAAAAGAGCAGTTCACATGACTTAGAGAGAATTCTTTGAAAATGACGGCTATTCAGGCTTTATAGGAAACACTAGCTTAAAAGAAATTTGGAAATAGAAGAAAGTTCCAACCAAAAAAAACAATTATAAATATTCTTAATTGCCTGGAAATAATTTGTCATACAAAATTGGACAGAGATACATTTATACAAAAGCTTCAGATGCGTTGATGTTGTAATGCCTTTTAGGAGCCCAGAATATTTTTGCACAATTTTCCAATAACACATTACAGTAAAGGATATGACTTTCACTTTTATGTTCTGTATCCCTTCCTCACTCCATTCTCCTCCACTTTTTTCACTTCACTTTTCTTTTCTTCTCTTCTTTTTTTTTTTTTTTTTATTTTTTTTTTATTTTTATTTTGCTGTGCGGGGGGGAGCATAAAATAACTGGAAGACTCAGTAACTGCTACTCAGTGTATTTTATTATTTCAGGAATTCATTCCAAGCTGGGCTGCAATTACGTTTAAAACTTGAGAATAATGGGCTATTGACATGTATATAGTTTTAGAAATATAAGGCCTCATTTTCTCAGCTGGAATTTCCCCACAATGTGCATTTGCATTACATTAGAGATGCTCTTTCTAAAAAGAGCATAGCGTATTCAGACATTTTGACATTATCTGGGTCAGAGGCAACATTTAAAAGCAATAGCCCTACATCTACTGTGAATCTCTTACAAGCACATAGAATGCATTAGTGAAAATGAGGGAGAAACTGAGAGGTTCTCCATATTAAGCTATAGTTTATGACATACCTGCCTGCACCAGACATTAATCTCCAGGAGATAGATTGTCATGGTCATGGTCCCCTGCTCTACTCCAATTGCATATACATTACCTAAATTGAAATCTGCACTTCCTCACACCATGTGTAGTTTGATGTGACCTAGAAATGGTAGGATGCATAAACTAGCAGTTTTCACGGTGCATATAATCATCTCCATTTTCCATGTATTTACCTACATATATAGCAGCTGCAAGTTTTTTCTTCTAACTTAACAATGGGGACTTTATATTCCCTTAGCTTAACTGAGGTCTAGCTAGCTTGTCAGGCTCAAAATTGCATGGCACTGGTTAAGTATGTAAGCAGCTCAGTACCTTTCTTGTTCCCAGAAGTGTCTAAGACGTAACGAGAAAGGAATGCAGAAGTTTTTCACCTGTTAGAATTGTTTTATAAAGCTCTTACAATGTATGCTTTGTCATCTTCCAAGAATAGGTCATTTATGATGGTAATGCTTACACAAGTGAGTTTTATGAATAGAAAGGTCTGTGTAATTGGTGTGATATTACACATGAAAACCCATGGAGGTTGCACAAAATGTATTTAACTTTCTAATTCACCACTTGCATGATTTCCAGATATCAGATGTTTAATTTGTCCTTCATTGACATACTTCTTTCTAAATGAAAAGGGCTCCAAATTAGTACCACCCAACTCTAATTACTGAGATATTAAATCCAGAGTGAAATATGGTGTTTTGTTCCTTTCTCTTTTCATGTTTCTTTATAACATATCTCTCCACTCCCACTTTATACCACCATCACAAATTTCGCCTTTTCAAATTCCCCTATTTTAACGCTCTTCCTCTCCTTCCTTCTGAAAAATCTGACATCACCTTTGTTGTTACTTTCTCACCTTTTTCTAATCATGACCAATCCCTCACACACAATATATCTCTCCTATCACCTTTTCTGCTACCTTCGGTTGTTTTTTTCACAGCCTCTCCTCTTCCTGTTTTCCTGCTTATTCTACTGTATCCCTTTCTAACCAGAAAACCACAATTCTCAGTCCCTTTAATTCTCTCTCTCCCCTCCCTTTTAATTGAACCCTGGATTTGCTTTGATAAACCAGTCCTTCTTGATGACCTGTCCCCACCTCTCCTCCTCCTGCTGGCAGGAGTCTATTTCTCTTGCATTCCAATGCCTAAATTTCCAGCTCTAGCTTCTCTAGAGCTATTGAGGCAATAACCATCACAAAAAAATTTCTTAATAGAACCACAAAAATATGTCAAATAACACATGGCAGTCCGTTGACTCCTGAAAAAAAGAAAATCCTAAAATCAGCAGACTTGCAAGGAACCACTTGTGATCTTGTGAGGGGGACATCCCAGAAGACTGAAGCTTGTAATTCCTCCAGTTAGGTAAAGAGGCTAGATAGGACGTGAAGAAAGTAGAATTTGGAATGTCCTTTACCCCTGTCTAAGTGTCAGGAACTATCACTTTTCTTGCAACCTCTGCTCCAAAGTTTAACTACCTCTCCCTTGTGTTTGGATCAAGCCTAGTCAGAGGTACATGCTTTTCTTCTAAGGTAAGGATTTGTTGCTTCCTAGTGCCACAGAGAGGGAAGACATATACAGCATCAGCTTCACTGCTCCACCAACACATGAGAGACTATATCACAGTTTTCTTTCCACAAGGCAGAACAACTGTCTCAGGTCTCTCCCTCCTAAATGGAGAAGGTGTTGGAAAGTGGGAACAGATGGAGCAGTATTATTTTTTTCCATAGCAAGTAGGCAGATTTTGTTCTCTTCATTTCCCGAAATTTAGCTAGCTGGCAACCACTGTGCTTGTGAATAAGCATTCCTACTAACACATTCGATTCCTGTGCTGTCTCATTAGACAAGATAAAGTGGTTTCACTTTGCTCCATCATAAAATACCAACACTTAGGCTGCCAGGTAATGCTAGAAAGCAAAAACTGTCTCTGTTTTTCATCTTCTTCTTGCAGGTGAAGTCAATACTCAGTGCCCCACCCAGGCCTGGGAGAAAATACAATTTCTATGTGATTCTATTAGCAATACTACTCACCCCAATGCCTTTTTAACGGAAATTAATCCCTTTAAAGATGCTATTGACATTTTAAATATGATTTTATAGTTTTAGCATATGACAATGAGTGTTTTAAATAGCAAAGGTGGTTTAAAATATCATCATGAGAGAAAAAAAGAGGTGAAGAAGGTAAAATGTGGGAAATTGTGTGTTAGTGTCTAAAAAGCAGCAGGAAATGAAGCAGGAAGTGACAATGGTGATTAAGCAGAGACTGGATTTAGAAACTAAGCTCCTTTCTAATTTTAGTAAAATTCTTTGTTCAAATTGAGAAGGAAAATAAAGTATTTTATCATTGTTTTTTTTTTACTTTCTAAACCCAAAATTAAGTAGGAAGACCTGTTCATAAAATGCTATTTTCTATATGTGAAAATCAAAAATTATGTCCTGATCATTACTTATGCAGATTTGTAATGTAAAATTGCTGGTAACATGGTTTGGGGCACAGTAAACCAAACCCACAAGTGCTAGAGTAGGTAGAAATTAGGCAGAGATATTCTGGCTGTAATTAAGTGCTACTAACACAAACACTTGAGTCTGGTTACATTACAGTTTGAAAATAGACATTTTTACTTCTCCAAATGCAGATGCTGCTGATGCAGGAATAAGTTTTCCAATTTTTTGTCAAAGCCATCTGTTATAGGAAGACACAATGCAAGAAAACAAATCAAGCAACCAACCAACCAAACAAAAACAACAAAAAACCAACCAAAAACTTTTCCACAAGCATGTGCCTGTCTCAGTGAAATTGCAAATACAGGATGGTGTTTATTCTTGAAATAAAAGGGAAAAGCAACTCAAATATCTGCAATGAAAAAGAAGACATAGATAGGCTGGTCATTTACCAGAAAAAAGGAGACATTTACCTGATAAAGGACGATGTGGGAATTCAAATCATATCCACCTCATAAACAGCTCAGCTGCGTGTCTGGATCACAAGGAGTGGACAATTTCCAAACCAGCTCTACTGGGATGTAAATCCAGAAAATGTTGAGGGAATCTGCAGATAAATTTAGTTTCTGGGAAATAGGCAAGGGAGTTGGCTTATTCTTTTCTGTGATAATATCTCAAAAATACTGCCGACTGAATTATTAAAATCATGTGTAATTTCAAATGTCTAAAAATGTACATAAATTAATATGGAAAAATTAACAATTACCAATACTCCAATATTTGTTTGTGCTGAAATAACTGACAACATTCTGATATGAATGAACTTTATTCTAACATCTTGCCAAGCAATTCTTTATAAAAATTAATTTGAAAATCACATTCTGTTGCATTAGGATAAACTGTAACCACAAATTGGAAGGGCTGATACTTTCTGAAGGCCATGTTCTAACAGCTTTATCTAGATAGGATATTTCATTGGCATTAAAGACATCACCCAATCTTGTAAGCTCGCTAAATCATTTTGACAAAAAATGCATACAAATGTTTCCAAACTCTGTCTAAATCACTCTTTGCATTAAAACAGTCAGCACCATTCTAAGGATTTACAGTGGAGTAAAACATTTGCAGACACTTCAGCTGAGGAGAAGGACAGTCCTTCCTTCAAAATGTGATCCTGCAAGTCCTTTGTGTCCAGAATAAAAGGCCTATTGCACTCTTCCATGACTTGTTTTCTCCCAGAATCTCATGAGTCCCATCCAAGACAACCTTCAAATGAGCTGCGAAGAAAAAATCAAGCAAACATTTGAAGACACACATAGAAATTACATATCTATGTCTATATGTCTGTATTCACATATCTAACTCCATGCACATGTATATGTGCACACACACACAGCATGCACACAGAGTGAGGAGTACAGCTTGTACTTTGGAGAATATCTTACAGCTTCTTATTTTAGCATATGATTCCACAGCAAGAGCTACTCCTGGAACTGCAAAAAGTAACAGATTACAGTCTACTGCAGATAAGAACCACACTGCTAAGTCAGCCTTGTAAGAATTCCCATGTAAACAGTTGAGAAATTGTCTCTGATCACCTTTTCTCTACTTTAAAAGAGGTTGCAGTGAAGAGCCCTGTTATACCACATTATTTATATGCTATTTCTCATACACAATAGCAAAAATTTATGAGCTCTACAGTTGTTGGCCAAAGAGAGACTAGAAAACTTAGGAATCTAGTAAAAGGATAATTAGAACTGGAAGACTTAATTGCTGAAATTATTCCCCAGTGGAAGTTTGCAAGTAGTAACTGCAAAGCAAATTGTGAAACTTTAAAAAGCAAAAAAGGGAAACTACTTTTACTGATGTTATTGAATAGTTAGATAAGAGCAAAAATCCATCAGTGCAAGAGTGTGTGGCAAATAAGTGTTCAGACAAGTTCACCTAAAATTATTTTTTCAAGAAATACTATGCATTACCTTAAACCTCTGCTAGTGCAGGGGGATTTGATTTCCAGTCATCTATTCCAACACCAATTGAATCACTGCAACAAGAACAACAAAAAGCACAAATAATAATCCTGAATACCTATAGAGTGCATCTCAATGCACTTTTATGAAGAAGTCAGATTTGGATATTAAAAAAAAAGCACAGACAGCATCTCATGACATCACTACATGGCATCATAAGATGAACATTTATACTTACAAGTGTTGGTCTGACATACTAAATGAGACCAAACATGAAGCATAAAGAACTATAATCTCAAAATAAGCATGTCATGTTCTTCTTTAACAGCAAAGTAGCTAGTCCAATATAATTGTCTATGTAAAGTCAGTCATAAACCAGAGGAATACAGAGACGATATTCCAGTCTGCTCCATTTCTGGAACTGATTTCCTATGGAGTTCTTCCTTAGCTAAGAACAATTTAAAATTAGATCTGAGAGAGAACATTATATCTGCCAGACTCTGTAAGCACTACACACTAGGTCTTCTTTAAATTCTGTTATAGAAGACGGATAAAACCAGATGGGAACATGAGAGTAGGTCAGTCTTTTTATAAAAAAAAAAACATGTAAAATCCTTAGCTTTCAACTTACATTTGAAGGGCTACCATCAGAAGAGGTCTTCAGCCAAATATGACTGGGCCAAATATTTTGGGCCCAGACAGTTGTTTTAACTAGTGATCTGGAACAAGAACTGGAACCAAGCTGGAGCAGCAAGCTTGGACTGGGCTGGTAAGCTACAGCAGGAGCTGGATCAGAGAATGCCAGGCCACAGTTAAGAGGGAGGTGTCAAGAAACAGGTGTGATTAGCATGGGAGTTCGTTAGATATAGAATCATCATTAAGGATGAGATGAGATGAGTGAGATGAGATGAGATGAGATGAGATGAGATGAGATGAGATGAGATGAGATGATGAGATGAGATGAGATGAGATGAGATGAGATGAGATGAGATGAGATGATGGACAAATAAGAAGGACTTTAGATGTGAAGCTAACGCAGAATACTAGCTTTGGCTTATTGTGAAGGAGTTGACTTCTGGAGGTCACTCACTGTAGTAGTGCTAGAACAGGAATTGACACTATTACAAGCCTCCTGACTTACTGATCTGTCAGGAGCTAGGTTAGGATTAGTCTGGTACCTGGAGGATGTCCATGGCTGGAGTTTACAGCCTTTATTAAAAGGTGCATTACTATATCTTCAGTGTTCTTTTATTTTTCTGACTGCAGACTCTGCATGCAGAAAATATGAAACAGCAACAGATCAGTCTCTACATCTGAGGACTTTACTCACTGGTCTTAAAATGATACACAGGCCATGTTTACCTTAACCCTGTAAAGATTCACTACAATTTCTATCTTATTCTTTATATAATAGAAGGAGGTTTACATGAAGAATTAGATATATTAGATATGCCTGGCAAGCAAACAGTCAAATTAGCAAAATTCAAAACCACTGGTTTTACTATTGGTTTCTGTCCTTCTCTATGTGTGCATTATCTATTCTGCTTGCCCAACAGTAGAGATACAATACGTATATTGGATAACAGCCATCTAGGTGTTATCTATCCACACACTTAAATACAGAAGCAGTGGCTCATTTTGAGACTTTTTCCATGAATTGCTGGTAGGTCTATATTTCCTTTGTCATCTACGATATACCTCAGAAAACCTGTGATCTCTGTGTCACCTGCAGGACACATCTTTGCATAGCTTCATTTCCCTTCCCAGCCCAACCCACCCCCTCCCCCACATTTTATTATTTTGGGAAAAAAAAGCAAAATATTTGTGATATTTTATGAAGCTCAGCTTGCTTCCAATTCCCATTTCCCCAAAGGACCACTCAGTTTTCACAGGTAAATAAACCTACACTTTCAATTAGGTCACCATTTTGTGGAGGGTATGGAAAGCCAAGGTGGGGCCAGAGGAAAAAATACCACAAGATGTTTTTATGTTTTGAACAAACATACACAAAGCTGGCATAAGCTTCTAAGCAGAATTTGTCTCAAAAGAACACTGTGTTTGTCATTAAAGGCAGGGAGATTTATTGCCCTAACCACATCATCAAAGTCTTATGGAGTCCAACAACATGGAAAAGAAGTATGGATCAGCTAGAGACATATCCTTACAGATATGCAATCAGAAAATGTGAATGAAACACAGGAAACATAAAGCAGGCAGAAAGTGACAGAACAGATCCCACTGAGGAGTATGAAGCTCTACTCCCACTACAGAGCTTCAGTCACATGGGATGGAAGGGAGAGGGATAATGTACTAATGAGTTTGAGTCAGGGTGATGCCAACTCAAAAAGACAAGTATTTTTATTTCTGAAGTAGTTATAATCTGGGTAATAGGAGCTGTGGTGTAGCTTCATGAAGACCACAGACTAGCTAAATGTAAAATCTTAGGCCATCTTGAAATTAAGAGGTGTCTTTCCTCTTTCTTTTCCACAAGACCAAATTTCACTCTGCTGTCAAGAAAAAGTCCTGTTCCAGTCCAGCATCTGTGATTTCTTTTCTACTACAGTTGCAGTTTTGGAGCAATTATTCCTTTGTGTTTTGGCTGGAAATTACTTGCCTTTTGACAGCTACGTTGTATTTATTGCTATTATACAACTCTATACCTTTGCTGTCACTCTATTTTGAAGATGTTTTCTTTTCCATCAAAGCTTTTCCCTGGACTTATCTACTGACCACCTCTAATCCAGGCACCTAGATCACTGTTTTCCTAGTGGTCTAGGCTTTCTGAATAATGAGGAGTTCCTTGTCAAACACTCTGTCTATCTTGCCTGTAGTGGGAAGGTGAACTGAATGTAAGTTTTCACCCATCCCAGCCCTCTCAGATGGAGCTGGCTACAGGCTATATAACATCACTATGTAATTTACATTTTAGCAATAATTTGAATTTGGATGAAGTTCATATTTTTCATGAGTTATTAGCTAACTTCAAAAGTAATAGCTTCACAGTCCCCTCAAGACATAAGGACTGCTACACTGAAGCTATCACAGAGGACACAGGTATTTAACAACTTGCATCTCCTAAGGTATTTTTTTCTTACATGATTTTACTTCAGTGACAATAGATCTTGACACTGAGTAATTCATAGTCCATATGTCCTTAGGAATAAATAGTTCCTCCTCATCTACAAGCAGGACAGTCTAACGAAGGGGCTAACAATAATCATCAAAGAATTGTTCCATTGGGGAATGATTGTAAACACTAAGAATTTCTTCCATTTCTTTCTCTACTGTAGTTACTGTTTTTTCCAAGAGAGCAGTCTAGCAACCCTGAAACTTTAGCCTTTATTCCTAGTTATAAATCAGAGAACCATCCCCTTTTGTTGACAGTTGCAATATAAAATCTGTTTCTTGCAAGTTTTTAAGTGGTCCAGTGTATGAAATTTAAGAAATTGCAGGACACAGAAATTTAAGGTTTTTATATTCAAGTCAATTACTTGCTTTTAATATAATGCAGACAGGATACTGAAGTGTCAAGGTTGAAGGTGAAGGTAACAGAGATATAGTAAAAACTATTTCCATTTTTCCTTCTTCAACCTGAGAAAATAATGCAGAGACATTTACAACTAGTGGGATAAAAGCACTTTTAAATACCTAATTGAAGATCAGAAATAATTCAGACATATATGATATTTGTGCATGGATTTGCAAATGGACTATCAGTGCTCTGATGCAGATTTATTAAAGAAGCCACACAATTTTTCTGTTGCAGAGGCCAGAAGCTGCTCTGTAGTAGTTAAGGTCTCAATATTATGGTAACAAAGGATTAGGGGTCAACATGGGCTTTCAGAGAGTTGTGTTCCTATTGGTGACACTTTCCCAAATGAGAACTGAGTGCACTGGAAGAGCATGTGTCCTTTCAGGTACAATGTGTCCCTAAAATATTAATGTGATTAAAGATATTAAAGAGAATGATGACTAGGATAATCCACCTATGTAAATAAACAAGAGTTTGCTTCCAAAAGTGATGGAGGACTTTGCTGGGTATTTGAGTCCTCTCAGGCAGCAAATCTTTTATTACTAATATCTCACTTTTCATTGCACCTGAATTTCTAACTATCTATTAACAGTTGGATATTAATTACATAAATATGAATGGTGGCTCTGTTCTCTGCATTTCACTTTTTTTTAATTGACTGGAACCTGGCAACAGAATCCTGGACCAATCTACCAACACTTGGGTTGTAGACTTCTGGGAAATTTATTTTTTTGGAAATAAATTTGTTGGAATAATCCATTCACACATAAATAAACAGAAATGTGTCTATTTGTGCCCTTCTCCCAATGTCTACTGACATACAAGTCAGTATGACCACCAGCCGGGGCCCAGAGTTACAAGGTCCATTCAGGGCTGTCCCCACCTCCTGCTGAGGGTCCTGGGACAAACACTTACGGGACACTAGCTGTAGTTTGGGGATAGGCCTCACAGCTTTGATGCAGTCAGACACCGTGGGTCCTGGCCCCACAGCCAGTATGGCTTCACCCACAGTTTTATCCCATGGAGTTCATTTGTCAGGGACTTTGTCCAAAAAGGGTTCAGGAGACAGCAGTAGGTCACAGCCCCGTGGGCTGACCTTAACTCATTGCACCCAGAGCAAGCCCTGCCCCTCAGCAAACGCTTTAATGAGGATCTGGTGAAGGGAGCAAGGCTTTTTTCAGTCAGGCAAGCTTAATCTCCAATGCCGTATAATGTCTTACCTGCATGTCTTACCCACACTTGCCAATACTCAGCAGTCACTTCTGGCCCCTCCAGTATGGCCAGCTGGGTGTCCCCTGAGGCAAGGGTAAAACTGCCTGCCCCTCGTCCTGGGCTCCCTGTTCAGAGCTCTGGAACAGCACTTTGGAAACAGCAATCCCCCAGCCATTGCTGAGACTCCCTTTCTGGAACTCCAGCAGAGTGGCCAGTTAGTCACCAATGACACTGTCTGGTTCATGGAGCTGGTTCTAGGAACTGGCTAGAAGGAAGTAAGTCCTCGTAGCACACTATGCGCTAGCACTGAGGGTCTCAGTTTCCAGATGTCCAGGGTAGAGCAACGTGGATCTTGTGAGAGCTCCTGTATCTGGCTGTGACTTTGGAGAGGTACCTGATGGCATGCAAGAGAGAGCACCAGAGCCCTTGGAGAAGCTCAGCCACAAATTCCACTTACCTCCCACAGAGGAAAAGCTCATGGAGGTGGGCACTACCCAGCCTCATCCCACACCCCAAGAGCGAGAACTGGAGTGGGGAAAAGATTATGCTGTGTTGAGAAATGCCACTAGAACAGCATTCATACCCAGACCCCTGCAAAGGCAGTGCTGTCTGGAGGCATCTGCACCAACACCCTGCCACACAGCACTCTTTGTCATTACCCTTTTCGGGCAGAAGGGTAATGTCTAATACACTGTTGTTGTGGTGGATGAGACCACCTCAGGAACTGCTGGGGAGTCGAGCTGTCCTGGGACAGCAGGAACTCAATGGTGGGAAAATTCTAAAGTTTAAGATGCACCCCTTTGAGAATAAATTGAGTGGTCCCTTCCTAGACTATGTAAATCCTCCTATGCTGATTGGCTGTAACCTGACCCCTCACTCCGCCCCTCCCTTCTCCCCATTGGTTGTTGTATCCCCCACCTTCTCTCCGCCCCTGTACTCTCAGATTATTGGCCCTGTATCTCTGTATCTAGAAAAACCTGGAGTTACACTTTCACTCCTGGATGCTTTCAGAAATAAACTTCTGGAGTATCCAAGTGATCGAGCGCTCTGGATTCTTTGTCTCTGATAACACATGAGCTATCCAGCTCCCTGGGTGAGTGTGTGTGCCTTCTGCTGGGTCGGGTGTGAAGAAGGTCCTCCTGCACAGCACCAAGGAAGTGCTGTCAAAGTGATCTCCCAAAGCCATAGAGACAGCTTTGGTAAGTGCAGAGACCTAGTCCACTCCACCACCTCCCTCTGTGTTACACTGTGCCCGTGGTTTTGTGTCCGCCAAGTTTGTATGAATGTCTAGGTGCTTACCCGGCTGCCACACACCTCAGCCAAGTTAATTGCTGTGAGTGGGAGCTGTGGAGATGTTCTCCTTAAGGCAAGCTATGGCACCTGGACAGCCAGAGGCTCCTCTGTATCCCTCTCCTCAGGCTGCCATGGCTGAAGGAACAGAACCCTGTTACTGACTGCTGGCTGGAATCTTTGTTCTCATGTGTCATTACCCCTGGCTCCAAGTTCATCTTCCCTTATGGTGCCATTTAGTCTTTTTGCTTTCTGGCTCAGAAGAATATCTTTGACTTCCAAGCTTTAGATTTAAAACCCACTCAGTGAAAATAGCAACCAAAATTAGATGATTGTCCTCTCACTATCACTCATTAAATAGGCTCTTGGGTTTTGTCCTCTTCCCAAAGGATAATTTAGTTGTCAAAAAATCACACTTTCAGATGTCAGTCCTCTCACTAAGAAAGACAGAACTGAAAAACCTTAGAGAGTGAAGTGCTATTATCACTGTAAATGCTCCTATATTGGTTTGAAAAAAACCAGTGGGAGATCACTGGTCAAGATTAAAATTAATGGGAAAAATTAAAAATAAGTGAAATAATACAGGGAAAAAGCGCTGACAAAGTCAGATACAACCTGATACATGGTTAGGGTGGTGGTAGCAGTCCAACTGAAGAAGTCCAGTTGAAGCAGTGATCCTTTGAAGGTCTGGTCTCCAGTTGAAGGTCCAGTGGTAGCTCTTGTCCTCTGGGAACCCAGTAGACAGGGCTAGCTCAGGCAGTTCCAAGGCCAGGTTATATCCAGGTGGGAACACCTGGTTCCTCCCTCCTGGGCAGAGCATCCCACAATGGGATGAGATAAGTCCATGAGTCACACGGTGGGTCCCTGATGGCCCATTGCCTGTCATCCCGGGGTGGGTCATTAGCAGGTGATAACAGCTAACGGCCCACAGCTGGTGGTAATAGAATACTAAATACATCTGTATTGTAACCTAGGACAGCTCCATAGAAACTGAGTTCCACAAAAGACATGATGGTGTTCTGACACTGTCCTACCCATGTTATACTCAGTCAATGGATATGTGGCAGACTGGCAGTCTCTGAATTCTGAGGTTTCTAACTTCTTTAAAGAATGAGAGTTATTTTTAAACTTGCTGTGGTGCAAATTTACCTCTCCTTCACTCTGCCCAGTAAGTTTGTGGGCAATTATTGGGGTCAGAGAGATTATACATCTTTTCTTCCCCTCCATACAAAGCTTAATTTTTATCTGATTTTAGTGCTGTGTGGTGACCACAGCAGAGCCTAGCCTTTGACCAGCATGTGTCTATGTCTATTCCTTGAATTCAGCACTTCGCTGCCTCAGCACATCACATCTACAGACAGCTTCACAAACCTTAGGTAGAAGACATTTACAGAACAGTTCTCTCTTAAATTTTCAAAATGCAAAAGGAAGAAATGGAAAATTCTTAGATAGTTTGCAAAAGAATAAAAATACAGAATATTTGAGTTGAATATTATTATGAACCTGCATGTATTTATAACCGAAACAGCATGTTTCAGTTTTTTTTCTAGGTAGCATCAATATTTGGTCAAATGAGAACTTAATGGTTGGCATCCTTGAATCTTGCCATTTCCATGAAGTAAGTCTCTAAATGGTAGGAAAGGGATTTTTCAATCACTTCCATGAAGTTATATTTTCTATAACACATCCGCCATTTTTAAAATTAACCTTTCCTCTCAGGAAACAATTTTCTTTTCAAAACCTCTTGAGCCAAATCAATATGATGGTCCATTAGTGGCAAGCCTAGAACTGCAAATATTGTACTACATTCACGGAGAAGTAAGCTTGTGATATACTCATAACTGGCCTTGTTTGCTGCATAAACCCTAGACTCAGCCAAAAAAAAAAATTTGAAAAACTGTGACACACAGAACACACTGGAAAAATGATCACAGATCTATGGGTGACAAGTACGTCTGTGGACACTCAAGACGAAAATCTGATGCAAATTATGTAATTACTAGGTATGCAGTTACATGTAGCTGGTTAATATTTCTACATCATACATGTATGCACAAATTATTCCATTTTTTCTACTATAAAATTCTGGGTGAGTGAATTTATTAATTGGTCTCTATTCTTTCTGCTATTTAAATTTTGGTCAAATAGAATTTATCTTCAGAAACTGGTGTGTTGTTGGGTTTCTGTTGAATAAAAAATTATTGAAAATTATTTCAACCATTTTTTAGCTTCAGAAAAACCAAAACCATTTTATTCTTGACAGATTTTGGATATGGCACTGTTATTTTTTTCCCCTCTGGATAGAAAAAAAAAACTCATTAAGAAATTGTTATAGGGTCTTAACCAAGCTGAAGTTTCTGTGATTGATGTATTTATTACAAAGAATAAATTCATCTAATGACCATGCAAATTAACTTCTATTTTTCCACATTTTTATTTTATGCTCAACTGGTATATCAAGTAGAGCAAGTCTTAGCCCTTCCAATTTTTTGACGATAGCAAATTTCTAGTTGTTTTCATAGTAACAGGTATAAACAGAACTCTTCAGCTGGAAATCTGATTACACTTTAGCAAAAGTATCAATGCTACTTTTGTTTTTTCCTTACAAAATCATACAGTGCCCTTGTAATACAGAAATTTATGGTACTGTCCATTTACATTATATTCTGAGGGCCTGATCCAACTCCTGCGTAACCCTACAAGAATGCTTCCACTGGCTGCACTGGACTACAAAACCACCACAAAACCAGATCCAAACATTCCCAAGCTTTGAAAAAGTTTGGAACTTTTTCCAAATTTTTTACTTAAATCTGTCTGCAGTTACAGTACAAAGTAATGTCTTGGCTTCATCTTAGACTGCAGTGTGTACTCTAATTATGCAAAATTTTAGGAAAGAAAATTAGGCTAATAATGACATATAAGGAGCTGTTATTATGCCAAAGTAAATACTCCACTATTTCAATTGGCAAATTATTTTAGAAAGCCTATTGATATGTTTTGACATCAGTGAATGTTTCATTCAAATTTTATCTTATTGTTTATACTACTATTTCTAAAATCATTGGTTAAATTTAGGAAGACAATTGCTATAGATGTTCAGTTTTTACCTTTTTTTTCTTGCAAATACAAACCACATTTAAGACATAAGTCAATTAACTTGTCAATTCTGCTCAGTTTTCTGAGTAGGATAATTTCTTAATTTCTTTGAGTTTGAATTAATTATGTCAATATGAAGAAGATAGACCTGATCTACTTTTACTCACACAAATCTCTGTCTTTATTCCCGCAAAATATGTAGTGCATGGATGGCTTAAAATTTTATACTCTGGACAAGGTATACAAGCAGCTAAAGCCTCTTTGAAATTTCACATTCCTTGAGCAGTTGGAATTTGATACTTTCATCTGGAAGTATGAATTTATTGAAAAAAACCAGACATAAGTAAGTATTTGCAAGACAAAATGAATCTAGCTGTCACAGTTTTGAAATCCTTATTTTGCCAACAAACACACATCTTTGACACAGAGAATAAGCATGTGGAGTGAGGAGGAGTGTTTCTCAGTGTGTTTTTGTTTTCATTCTGTTATTCAAAGTTTGCAAATGGCCATCAGGTTTTTTTTTCTAAAATGAACCAGTAGGTCCTGCTAAAATAGCTTTTTATGGCCCTAATTTAACCCATGCATAACGTTTGTATTTCTGAAAATAAAGGAGGTCCACTGATTTATCTTACTGAACATATTAAGAAAATCAGTGCTGTAAAAGTCCTTATTAAGAAAAATGTTGTTGGAACTTTTTGTTTGTTGGTTGGTTTTGAGTTTGTGGTGGGTGGTTTGAGGTTCTTTTTGTTGTGTTTTTTTGTTTATTTTGGGGGGGTTTGGGGGAGCAGTTGGGATTTTGTGTTTGTTTTGTGTTGGTTTTTTGTGGGTTTTTTTGTGGTTTTGGTTTGGGTTTTTTTTTATTATTATCTGTAGCTCATATTAGCATCCTTAGTAGAGGCCTGCCTCTCATTTTCATTGCCCATCAAGAGTCCTATCTGAGCAGCCACTTTAGATACACTGGAATGAAAAATGCGTGTTTGGTATGGACTCATTGAATAAAGATTAAAAGCATTACCCTTGTCCTAGCTACTTGCTACTGACACAAGTCTGCAGGTATTCCATGTAAAGAAAATTGACTGTATCTGCTCCTAGACTTATTTAGAAGTTACTTGAATCTACAGAAAAATAACTCCTTTAGTTAAAGAGAATGTCATTGCAAACTCAAAAATATTTAACATGGCTGTTGATTTGAAACCATTATGATTTTGAATTACTATATGCCTAGCTTACAACCCAAAGGCAGTTGAAATGCTGTGCAAGTTCATTTACAAGGCAGCATTTCTTAGAAAACTGGGAAATACATAGAATAATATTGTATTCTTGTCTCTTCCAAAGGAAAGAAATGCATTCATTGTAATGCAAGGGTGCAAGAATGCAAGGAATTACATGCATTGAGATGGTGAAGTTAGAATAGTCAGGGAAAACTGGAGAACTCTTTGAGAAAAATTTAAAATATTCTGTTTTAAAACATGCCGTAGAACTGGAGAAAATGCTTGCCTTGGGAATATTTATTTTTTTAGACAAAATTTCAACATGCAGAGTATGTATACATCGAAAACGTATTAAACTAATTAATTTTACAAAACATCTCCTTTTTTTCACAACTCAGTGTTCTGCTTTCCCTCAGATAATAAGCAGTTTCTTCAGTGTTACAGATTAGGTTTATTGAGATTAGTATTCACAATTTGAGGGTGTTATCCAAACCAAAAAGCAAAACTTGTGGAGTTTCACTTCTCAGTAATTGTAGGGGACTCCTTATGATATTTAGGTGATCATAGTACTGACACTGAATGACACTGTTTCTTATTTTCTCATCCATATAATTAGGGTCATTATTCCTCAAAAAAACATCTGATTTACAGATCAAGTGTACTTTGTAAGAATTCGTTAAAAGAACAAAAGTCAAACACCTCCCAGATTCTGAGGGAAGACTGGAACCTTACCTGAAATGGTGCTGTAATTTATAAATTATAATTATAATCAGCATTGAGCAAAAGAAGTACACAGTACAGTGATACATTCCACTTTCCACCCAAATTCAAAGAATAAACGTTTTTCTTTCCTTTGAGGTACACAACTCTTCCCCAAAAACAGAAAAAAAAAAGGAGTGAGTTCAGATAGCTTTTTGTTCTAAAAAGATGTTAACTGTTGAAACAACAGAGCTAGCAGTCATGTATGTTCTCTTTGTAGTCCAATGCCCTTTTAAAATTTCAAAAGAGTTTGAAAACCCTGAGAAACAACTGTTCAAAATACAACTAGTGAGCAGAAGAAGTAAGCAGGATCTCACTGGTGAACAACAAGAGCCATCTAGGCAATCAATTCACTATTATGGTGAAAAAGAGAAAAGTGTGTTACAATTAGGGCCTGGGCCTCTTTTTGATGTGAAAATCCATGAAAATAATAAATCTATAACCTTAGTATTAATATGTAAAGCAATAAGATATTTCAGCTATTTTTTTTCCAGTATAGCCAGGAAAAAAGGTTGTAAAATGGTTGCACGCATAACCCGCTAGTAGTTTCAATTCTCTTTTAGCAGCAAGAAGAAGCTAAATAGTACTTTCATTTTCAAGAGCTCTTTGTGGAGGCCAGTAGACTGTCCTCTACTATAGTATATTACCTACCTGTAATACAGATATTTTTATAATCAAACATGATATTCTGTCTTCTGTGTGTAGGTTTGGTTTTTTCTCAACTCAGAGAGCAGACAAAAAATATCACTTTCATGTGATAGCTGAGAATACTTATTTACTGTACTTCACTTGTATTCAGTCCAAGTTTTGTAAGAAAAAGCTGTACAATAAGCTGAAACACACTGCTGTGTTGCCAAGAAGTGAGCAAATTTGCGTACATGTGGCTAGTGAAGATAGAAGGTAAATGTGAAGGGAAACAGAACATGAAGAGGGCCCAAAAAATGTGCTCCAAATGATGAAATTTACTTTGGGATAGAGGTCCAGTAGGCAACTTGATAGAATTGTGGCCTGCTTGAGAGCTCTTCAAAAGATTATAGCAGAGAAGGTGTGTGTTTGAACATGGATTAACTTTTCTCTACAGGCATCTATTTTCATTCTTCTTGACTGCAACACCTGTAGGAAAAAATGCCAAAACCCCATACATATCTGAGAACAGAATCACCTCCAAACACCAGGGCAAATAAATGTATGCAATATTGATGCACATGACCTTTCAGGTTTTATTTTTGCACAGTGAAGAGTTATAAAAAAAAAGTTTTAATTTCAGTCATCACTTCAATTAATATAAAAATTTGCAGTAGAGCTATTTTCTTCATTTTGGCTTCACCCCAGTTGAAATCACAACTACCGTTCTATGTATCCTGGCTTGCAGAGATTCTGGCTTTGCAATTTTTATGTCCTGTTTGTGTTCTTTTGTTTTGCTGTCAGACTACCTATTTGCTTATATGGAACACCCTCCTCCATTCCACTTCTTGTAATGATATGAAATGTGACAATTACTAGGTGCTGATGTAATGTCACAGGCACTGAGGAAGGAACACTAAATTTTAATACTGTAAAAGCAACACAAATAACAGTAAGAGAATATAAAACAAATAGATCAGAGAGATGATTCTGTCTAAAATGTACAGAATCAGAATTATATTTTTGACCAGTCACAAATGAAAAAATGCACTCTAACGTATAAGTCTTCTAATAAGAACAGTCTTTATGAACCTTATATGTCATGCCATGTTCAGTTGTGAGTAAATACTCTGTAAGCTGCTTTGTTTCCACCCTGAAAACCTTCCAATAAAAAAAAGATACTTGTTGAAAAAAATGCTGAATTGGAAAATGAAACAAATGCTTTTTTAATGGAAGTGGAGTAAGTTTTATGCTGTGGAGGAAAAGTCCTGTTGCAGTTTACTAGAATGTAAAACAAGAAAAGCTTAAAGGCTTTGATTTCACATATCAAAAATGTGCCAGAATCTAATAATGACCTAATATTGTGTTTTACTTTGGAAACTGGGCCCCAGGTGCTTGAGAATCCTATCCTAAAGGTGCTCAGTGTTTCTTTGTTTACCAACACAATATATGCAGAAACAAACATACTTATTTCTTACATGAGAGATTTTTTTTCTTATGCTGAGTTACTTAGATTTGTTATTGTCATATTTGAGTTAGTTTCACCTTTCGGTATATATTTTGTTATTATTATGCTTTTTGAGATATAGTTAAGACTCATCCAAGAAGAGCATTCTACATGTAAAGATCATGAAGTACAACAGCATACTAAACAAAAATACTGTAGCTCAGAGTCTAAGGAACTGTAAGCACATATACAGTCACATCATCCACAGTGCATTGAATTTCATTACTTGACCAGTACAGATCATCATGAATATGGAAATATAAAATAGAGCAGCCATTTTCCTGTAGAGTAAAATGGAAAGGAATAATTAGAGCCCTTACTTTGCCAGATATTAATCTTCAGAAAAAGGGTCACCAAACTAAAGGAAAAAGAAATAATTTTTTCCATAAGCAACATGATACAGTATGTGATATATTTACAGCAGGATGTGAATGTTTGAGGCTAGAAGTTTGTAATGGGGAGATCATTTCTCCTACTCCACTGATATAGTATTTCAAACAGTGGATTATAATTTTTGGATAGTGTTCAAAATGTACAAAATTCAAGGACTGATGACATAAGTTCACTTCATTTATGGTTTCATTTAATAGGCCCTGGCTGTGTATTTTTTTATACGTATAACTATAAGCTAGTCCAGTTTATAGAAAATGTACCCCATTTGCAGTTTCTTGGCTTTATAAACGACCTATTGTACTTTTGTTAGACTGTGAGCATGTCTTTGTGTGTGTACCTATCTATACACAAACATATACGTATTTATCTTAGAACACTCATTGTTTTAAACTTTAATAATGAACAATAACTGCAAAGTACTTAGAGTTTCAAATGTTTTCCTGAGTGCTGCAGAAGTAAAACCAGAGAAGTTATAGCAATGTTTAGCAGAGATCAAGTGCTTAAAGGAACAGTGTTTAATTTTGCTGTTATGATCCTTTGAAATACGTCTTATCTTCAAATCAGTTTAAATGCTCCTAAAAAGAGAAAGAAAAAAAAAAAAAAGAGGATATTAGTTCAAGGGTAAAAATGAAGAGCAGAAAGAGATTACTCTGTCTGATTCCTCTGAGCCTCATATCCATCATCTAGACAGAGACTACACTTTTAGAATTTACTTCCCACCATATTTTGGAACTGACCACAAATGCATACAGTGCTTTTGGTGCTCCCTCCAAGTCTCACACACTATGGACAACTTCATTCAGGGCACTTCTTGAAAGCTCGCTCAAAGAATTCTCTTGTTATAGTCTGGTTTATGGTCCATGTGAAAAGACATGGGACTTGTACTTGGAATTGACTTCAGTTTGGTTTCTAATGTGAACTGTTGACCTTCCAAAACTACCCATGCAGATCCAAAACTAGATCTACAGGGCTTGAGAAAGTCATAGGATCACAGAAATTTTGGGTTGGAAGGGACCTTAAAGATCACCTAGTTCCAACCCCCCTGCCATGGGCAGGGACATCTTCCGCCAGACCAAGCTGTTCAGAGTTCCATCCAACCTGGCCTTGAACACCTTCAGGTACAGGACATCCATAACTTCTCTGGGCAACCTGTTCCAGTGCCTCACCACCCTCATAGTAAATATTTTTTTCTAATATCCAATCTAAGCCTCCTGTCTTTCAGTTTAAAGCCATTCCTCCTTGTCCTATCAGTCCATGCTCTTGTAAAAAGTCACTCTCTATCTTTCTTGTAGGCTCCCATCAGGTACTGGAAGGCCACAATTAGGTCACCTTCTCTTTTCCAGGCTGAACCACCCCAGTTCTCTCAGCCTTTCCTCACAGCAGATCTGCTCCATCCCTCTAATCAACTTGGTGTACCTCTTCTAGACTTGCTCCAACAGGTCAATGTCCTTTCGGTTCTCAGAATTGTTCCAAAAAATGCATTGAAGGTTTTGCTTCCAGAGTCCCTATCCTGTTGTCCATCCACTTGAGAGGTGTGGAAAGAGAGGTTGTCACTGAAAACTGAGGCAAAAATATTGAGTACCTCAGCCTTCTCCTCATCTGCTGTTTCCAATATTCCAGCATTCATTTTCGGGGGGGTTACCTTCTTTGACCTTCCCTTTTTTAGCTGACATACCTGTAAAAGCCCTTCCCGTTATTCTTTGCATCACTTGCCAGGCTCAGTACCAGCTTCACCTCAGCCTTCCTCACCCCATCCCTACACAACCAAACTTCATCTCTGAACTCTTCCCAGCCACCTGTCCTAGTTTCCACTACCTACACATTTGCTTCTTCCCCTTTAGTTCGATGAGCCATTCCCTACTCATTCAAGCCAGTCCTGTGTGCTAAGAAAGCCTCAGTGTTTTACCATATCTGGTCAGTTTCATATGCAATGGCGTTTCACAGAGAACACAATAGATTTACTTATGTTTATCCTCCCTTTTGAAAAGATGACAGATTTACTTCTCTTCTTATCCAAACATTTTTAATTTTTTTTTTAAACTTTTTAAAAATCTCTAGCTATTGGAATCATTCTTCTGAGAATCTCAGTTTTTGTCCAAATAAGACTATTTCTTCCCAGGTTGTAAGAGTTGGATGAGACAGCTTGAAAGCTTAGGGTAAGTATTTTGAAAATCCTACAATGTTTACATCAATTTCATTAATTGAAGGACTGCTCACTCTTACTGAGTAATATATGTTCAGCCTAAGTTCATTGTTGATTTGTAATTCTCTTTGGCACCACTGTGTTCTGTATACTTTTATCCTGAGGCAGAGTATGCTTCCTGTTGAGCCAGAGGAATATTACCACTTTGAAGCAGTTCCTTGGCACTCTCCAAATGAGGTGCCATTATAAAGATGAGTGACAGGTTGAAATATAGACATGACTGTATCTCACCTCTTAATTTCCTGGACATTTTGAAAAAGGAGAGTAAGAAGCAGCTGGATTAAAATAAAAGAGAAGTTTAACAGAAGAAAATCCATTGTCATTAAAAATACAAAAGTGTTTTAATACTCAATATAAACCAAAAAAGTAGAATTATTTTCCTCTAGAATACACAGCCTGTATAATCGGAGAAGCCAGTAATTTTCAAAACTGTGCTTCTTCTAAACAGTAAGACAGCCATCAAATCAGTTTCAACAGTCTCTCCTGAGACAGAAAAAAGAAACAAAATTAAAAATACAGTCTGCTTTAAGGCACAGCTTTAATTTAAAATCATAGTACTTAGAACCTTGGAAGGAATGATTTTAAAACACAAGGCACACAGAAGCACTCACATATGTTGATTTATTTGGTTTTGTGGGTGGTTTTTGTTGTTGTTGTTTTGGGGTTTTTTTAAATCTGCCTAATATGGTTTTACTCTAAAGGAAAATCAAATCAGAAAGGAAAATGTTTTAGCTGACAATAGTAGGAATTCCTTAAACAGTAGAAACCAAAAATGATGCCCAAATTCAGAGTTCTGACTACAAAGTGACACAGCTTTTCTCTAATTTCTGGGAGCAGAAACTACAAAATGATTAAAAATCAAGGCCTTTATTAAAGGATTTAAGAAAAGCTTCCTACCTTCAGTCATGTGCATTTCAAGGTTCTGGAGTTTTGTAATCAGAAAAAGATATTTTCTTCTTTTGGCCTTGTGTTCCTTATGATTAGGGAATTTATTTCCTCTTTGAGGTACCCCAAAGGAAGCCAAGATCTCTCACAAAGTTTCTTTCAGAGCTTACTAACACCATACTGTGCAGCCTATACCTGTCTTGATGCTTTTTATAACTGATCTTAAGAAGACAGTTCACAAAATAGTCAGTAGCCCATTTCACTAGTGTATTTACAAATGTAAATTCTTAGCACCTAATATTTCTTTCTGTGCATCTTATCAGACAGCAGTGTACTAAGGTCCTGAACCAGTGACATGGCACAGCAAAGACAGAGACTTGATCTGGGGAAAGAGCTCTGTTCCCAGGCTCTGGACTAATGGGGGTGGGAGTCTCTAAAAAGCACTTTGCATGGGGGAAGGAACAAGAGGCATTAGAAGCAGATGCTCTCAATCTCCAAAAGAAAGCTGCTGTAATCACTATACAGCATTCTCTCAGTCAATCCAAGGCTTTACACGGGGCGGGGGGCGGGGGTGTGGGTAAAAAGCTCAACAAAATTCTTTTACCTCAGTGTATAAAAGTAAGAGGATTGTCAAACTGGATAGGCAGGAGTCTATCACACCAAAATTTATTATTCAAGTTTAAAATAAAGCTTTGTTTAGGTTTTAATGCAAGCAAGAGAATTTTAACAACAGAAGTACTGTTCTTTCTCTTTTTCTCTCCCTCTCCACATTCAGTTCCTCTGCCCCTGCACCTGCTTCCAGTTTTGGCTTCTTGGCAGTGACGCTTAAAGAGACATCAGCTGGCAGTGGCAAACTGTTAAAAGCTCCCCTGCAATGCAGCTTTGCAAATGCCAGCCATTTATTCACTGGTGCATGCCAGCTTAACACAAGGTTTCTTTTCCTCTCACTTCTCTGCTCTCAGGTTTCAGTTCCAAACAACGGTAAGGAGTCTGAGTCATAGCCTAGCTGTTTGAGTATCCATTAAATGTGGTCAGTGCTATCTGTTGTCGTAATATTTTGATCCAAAGGGTGTTGCCTAGAATTTAAAGTATAGGACTGTTTCTTCTTTGCAGACATAGCTGTTGGACCACAAGTTTTGTTTTATTTTAATGTTTTGTCCTTTTAAACAGATGGTGGGATAGTTAAGCTGCTAGACTCTGGAATTATTTTGTTGACTTTGTATCTTTCCTCCTCTGCTTTTCCAAGTCCACAATGCTGCACTGAAAAAAAGAAATACAGAAAAAAATGAAGACAAAGAAAGTGGCAAGCAGCTTAAGTATTCAGCACAAACCAACTGTTTCCATGCTGCCTTAGAGATCACAGCTCAGTCTGATCTCCAGTGCCCCAGTGTAAATTCAGAGCTATTAACAACATGATATTCATTAGACTGACTCCAGAATTCTATGTGTGGAAAGATTAAAAGTTGTCCTGAATAGGATGTTTTTAAATTCACTGCATCACTTCAGCAGAGAGTGAGAAAGTGCCACAGATGTGCAAAAATTTCACAGTATGTTTTCTTTGGAAATTTCAACCTTATCTTTAATGTGTATTGTCTGGAGGTTTTTTCTAGGCCATCTGGGCAGATAAGGAAGGTGATTTTGGCTGTCTGAGCTACTGAAGTTTTTCCCTATATTCCAAGCTCTTTCTGCAGATGGTTCTGGGTGGGAAAGGGTTGTGTGCCCTTAGCATGGATAGTCTAAAAATAAAATTTCATTGCAGCAACATTTTGACATGCCAGGAACCAGAAGTCTTATGGACCTTTTGATCTCATGTTCTCTTTCACTAAGACCTGAACCTATTCCCATTTGTCAAAAGGCTTATATTGACTTTCACAGAGTCTGGGCCAAATCCTCCTGCAAAGGACTTAGCAAGAGCAGTGTACCCTAACGTTTTGAGTAAATAAAAGCAGTGCTGCAGATGAGTTACAATAAAACCACAAGGAATAAAAGCAGCGTTGGGAGGGAACTTGAGGAGGAAATAAACAGCTCAGGTAGTTAGTGCCAGTATGAGCAGAAGCTGCTTCACTCAGTCAGATTAACATTTCTCTATTAAGCTATGAAAAAGTTTTAGAAAATGCAATATGGGTGAAGAAAAGACACATTACTAGCCAAAATAAGAATAAGACAAATGAATCCTAACTTCTATTTATCCACATTTGTGTTTGAGAAACTGTGAGTTTTTAAGATTGAGAAACCTAGTTGTACTGGAAAAACTTGACACATGCGTCTTTCTGTGTTTTAACTCTGGTTGATAATATTCATGTGCCCATACAATAGTTTAAGTTATATAAAATGCCCTGTTTTATGTAAAAATCAGTCATTCAGCTTGCAGGTAATGACAGGGTTTGGATTATACTATCAAGATGAAGGTCCATGAACATAACAGCCAGCTTGCAGGCAAATAGGCCATTGAGCTTTGGTAAGCATATTCACAGCGGAAGCAAACATGGTCCTTGAATCAATGTAAGTGCTCTCTGCTGCCCAGAGCAGTAGCACAGAGTGATTTGATGTGAATTCATTCTCTGAAGGATCAATGGCCTCAGAGTAGAAGAAAAAAAGAAAATAAAACAGCTTGAAAAACAAAGGCTCTTATATGAAGCCTAACCAACAGAGAATGGAAAAAAGAGCAAATTTAAACAGCTTTTATTATGAGGTGAAAAAGGTTTGACATTGTGAGTAGACAGTTACCTTCTGCTTGATTTCTCAATATTCAGAAGGAAAGAAAAAGAATTTATCTCTTTTGTGAACAAGAAAGCTATCTGGCTCCATTCCACTGAACAACCTCCCGTAACCTGATTTTTGGCCAAGTGTTTGGGCCATAAGAATAGAGGTAGAATGAGATCAGTAAGTATATTTCTGATTCCAGCTTTGAATTTGAACCCAAATCCATGGTGCATTTACCCTAAGATTACAAGATGACTGAGACAAAGGATGCAGAAAACATACCAAACTACAAACACTGGCAAACACTGGTCATGTGATTCATTAGCTAAATGAGATGGAAAAGAAGGGCTCTAGCACTCTTTTCACTTACATATGTTTCAGAGCTGTAGCTCAGAAATCTGTGTATCAGAGAGAACTGAAAAATTTCACTGAATTATTAAGAAAGGTTGTCATTATTCTGATATTGAATGGAAACAACAGGTCTCTGAACCTCCATGAACAGATGACTGGAAAAGAACTTCTGCAAACCCCATGTGGAATACATTTCCCAGATTCAAACTATTTTGATCTCTTCAGCCCATATCTGTAGTTGGGTTTACATTCCTGACTACTTCTGATCTCACAGTGCAAGAGTGGTCCATTGGCCCACAAGGCCCACAGCTGAATTCACATCTATCTGCAATACCTCTGGTGAGGTCAAGAAATCAAACCCTTTAATAACCATTTTAATAGTAATATACCTTTCAATAGCTGTATGGGACACACTTGCAGGCCTTGACTCTTTACACAATCACAATAACAAATACAGCAGTTTGACTGCACCTGCTTTTTTAATTTTTAAATTAAAAATAAAGCAATGCATACTGAAATTTTCACCTTAAAATTGCTGTCTGTACAATCAATCATACTTAAATCTCAGTCTAAAATAGTTGTAGTAGATATATGCCTGAAAAGGTGATCTTTTTTATCTAGTAAATAATCTAGATGCTTTTACAGTAACAAAGCAGAATACAGGTGAAGGTAAAATCACCACGGGTAGAGATAATGCATAACTTTTGTTAATGTCAGCTAACCTTAATGAAACTAAGCACAATTTTCCTGGTAAAATTCCCTAGACTTGAAAAGTCAAAAAGGAGAAAGCAGACAGTTAAGGATCCACTGCTTATGGTAGGCTAAAGAATGGAAAAAAAACCCAAAGAAATACTAATTTATTAATAAATTTTAGTGATAACACAGGAACAATCCACAGAAAAATTCCATGGCAATGGAATGTTATTACCTATTCTTCTGATTTGCATCTCATACTCTATGTATGGGATGTAGAATTATTTAACAGGAAAACAAAAATCAGGCAAATGCATATTAATAGGTATGTATATGCACAAATCATTGCCAAAAGTTTTGAAAGACTTTTAAAAGACTCACCAAAACCCCAATCTTCTCTTTTGTTACTGAGGGTGTGGCTGCATTGGGTGAGACAGTTATCCAGGGCTCCTCATTTTTGCATTTCAGTTAACATACAAAAATTATAAATCAAATTTATTGTCATGGGTTTGGATGTAAAGAAAACTTCGGAAGATGTGAAGTCTTTAATCCTCAAGTGTTACATTTGGTGGCAGAAAAAGACAGAGCAGCTTGTACAAGAGTACCTTCCAGAGTAACAGTGAGTTCCTAAAATACTTTAGAAGAGAGAGAATCTGTAATAACAGCTGAAATTATTAGATAATAACACTTTTTATCTGAAAGGCAGCATGCCAGTAGAGTGTCATTTAAAAGAATCATAACATATCAAATTCATCTTAATTTTTCACTGCTTAAAACCACATGCCTTCATGCAGGTAAAAACTAAAAATATGTGGAAGGGCAATGAAGGCTGAAATGATCTCCTGGAAAAGTGTTATCAAGTTTAGATATCATTAAAATTTTAAACCAGATATACTTGTAACAGATATATGGTAACACTACCATATTTTGTAAATTAAACACTGTTTGGAAAACAAAATTTTTCAAACAAGGAAAGAAAGTTTTAATCAGGTCAGAATGTTTATTAGTTTTTAGATAGTCAGTGATGTTATCTTACTGTTAAATATATGTACATTTCAGTGAGAGTCAACTTAATCAGGGTTTTTTCTACTTTTTAAATAAAATTTTGATATAAATTGCAATATTTCATCTAAAACACACTATGGTTTGAATTCATATGTTGTGTTATTCACCCCTCCCAAAATGGAAGACAGGGTTAACCGGGCACTGCTGAACAGCTGGCACATTTCAGCCCAGAGGTGGTTACACTTCAGAACAGGCTTAAAAGTAGAACATGATGGTTTCTGCAATGTTTATTTTTTAAATCGTGCTTTTAAGAAGGCTCATGAGACTATTCACATAATAGTAGGTTTCCTTTCCAGGGACCTAGGTGGGTACCTTACACAGGTACTAAATTGCTCAGATAGTTTGGCAATATACACCACTAGTATTTGAACTAATTCAGAGCATGGTGATTAATCACATGCCAAATTTTCAAGCAAAAACATATTGATTTAATTCCAAACACATTTATAGTATTTAATTTGCATGTGCATTCCGTCTACATTGATAACTGCCCCACATTTACATAGTCCTTCATCTTGAAGAGCCTTGAAGCAATTTACAGCTCCAGAACAAGTCAGTCTAAGGCGAGCCACACAGACAGATCTCCCCTTTTCCACATGCAGTTGAGGAGGGGGAAGGCTGTCAGCCAGCTGTAGAGCATTGGATTTCGTCCCTGAGACTCTGAAGGACCCTCTACACTAGATGTGATGGCCACGCATGGGGAGAGCATAATAAGAACCCACATTCCTTTCCTACAATATCAGCAGGGAATTCACAGCAGTTCAGGCTGGCTGGCTGCCCCAGATGCAGCCCTGCCCTGATTTTTGCTTTATGTCCTTTTCCCCCTTCCACCCGGACCTCCTTTTACACTTGTGCTGCCAACCTGAAGGGCAGACCAGACCATCTAGTCTTCTTCAAACTGCCACTACCTTGTGCAGCACATCCACCAGCTGCACTCCTCTCTAGCCAGACAGGTGGGGCACCTAAGAAGAGGCCAGGCCATTTCAAGCCTCTTATTCTTCTCAGAAGGAATTCTAGATATATGAAAAGCTGGACAAACGGCTTTCAGTAGCTCCTTCCAAGACGCCCTACTTAAATAAAAGTTCATGTTGGATGTTTTCAGTTTTCCAGATCAGTGACTGTAACCCTTAAAAAAAATATGGACTCTACAGCTGGCATTTTTAAATGGCCTCTGTAAAATCTTGCTTTGCACATGGCTGGGTTCTTAAGGCATTTCGCACTCCCTTTGTTGTTTACTCCTCTGGGAAGTGCCAGAGGATGCAAAACGATAACACCATACATGTTCATGCAATATTTTAATAGAAATGTGTGTCAGCTTTTTGCTGGGGTACTAGGATAGTCTCTCTTTATTAGGGGTTTCGTGGAGATTTCTAAATTTCTGGATTTCTGTGTCAGGCATGGATCACTCTGTATCTTACTCTTTTAAATCTAACTTTCAAGGACAGCTGAAAAAAATCAGCTTAGTTCAGTTATAAGCAAGCAATCTATAATTTTTGCATGTAATGAAAACAAAGTAGTGCTCACTGACCAAATGCTTCTTTAATCAAAATCTCTTTTTCTCTCTGAAAGTGAATTGTCTTTTCTGTGTTTATTACTTGCAGTTAGAAGACCCTCTCTATTCTAAATTCTTTTTCATCATGTATCTTGTTTGTGATGGACATTTTCTGATGCAGTACTGTCCATTGAAGTGGGGACACCTTTGTTCTTTCAAAAAGAAAAAAACAACATATATGTAAATAAAGTAAATATATGCACATTCATAATCTGGCATGCTGAAAAGCTTCACTTCTGTGACATATGGAAAAACATAGGTTCACAAGCAGGTAGAAATACAAGCAAAGACTTATGCTACCACCATTAAAATTACTTGTCTCAATCTTTGCTTCTGCTTAACAGTTAAAATAATGCTGGACTACAATGATAAATACAATATTTTGAAAGGAAAGCAATCAACAGGTATTGCTGGTAAATAAGCAAAAAGTAATCTCCTCCTATAAAACTCCTGTAACTTTGGAATGATTATCTTACCATGAGTAGAGGCTTGCAAAACATCAGACTGGAACGTGACTTAGAAGCTGGTATTTTCAGCTCTCCTGATATGATGCTGGAAATAATATCTACTTTGTTTACCCCTGATAATGCTTCCAATTCTACAAATCTTGGGTTTCTTTTCCTTTCTTTTACCTGATCAATGACTATCACCTCATAAAACCCTAATATCTTTCAGTTCATGTTCCCCAGCACTTGGTAATCATGCTAGAAATTCTGCATGCTCAGAAGACCTGCCAGCTGAAGATAGCCCCAGCTGTCCCTCAGCAAGAGGAATGCCACTGTTCTTTGAGTGTTTTGCTTCGGGTAGATTTCGCAGGTCAAAGTGGGTCTCAGAAACCTGCAAATGGGAAAAATAAACGTAGTAGATGGAAGCCAGCCATAGGAAGCAAGAAGTGTAATTCCTCCATGAATTCTCCTTTATTTCCCTTGATTCTTTATCTCAATTGGATTTTTTTCCTTCATTGCATGTAATCATAGTTTGCATATTGTTTTTTTCTCTTGCAAACACTCCTTACTGGTGAAGTTTTGGTTTTAGAGAGAGTAAAAAGTAAAAACTTGACTTTATATCCTGAATATGTAAAGACTGATTAGAAATCCAATGACACCAAAAGAAGAATTCTCACTGCCTTCAGCCAGCGTTGGAAAGACCAAAATATGATATTTCAAACAGTCAGTTCATGTTTGCCATCACACCCAGGGTCACATACTCACTCACTCCTGGCTTTGTTAGAATTGTCTGTGTAGAATAGAGCTCCCTGTAAGATGCCACTGCAACAGAGCACAATAGAGGGCATTAAAGCACCCACAGTTGTCCTCTAATAAAAAAATTTCCCTGTGTGAGGCTACCGAGGTTTATGACTGAAGAACTGAGGCACTACACATTGAGTTTAGCTGGAATGGAGCACTTGAAATCTCTTTCAGAACTGTCCTTCCAAATTTTATTGATGTGAACACTAAGCTCAGAATCTGAATAACCTGATGACTGATAGCTTTATTTTATATTTATGATGGTTTTAGATTACACATGAAGTGTTTTTTCTATAAACATTGCCGTAGATAGAGCAATGCAGTTTATCCAGAAGAAAAGAAGCTAGAGTTAACCTTAAAATAAAACAAAGACAAGGACAGGGAAACTGAATATATAGGATCTGAACAAGCCATTACCTTCTATAAATGTGGATAAACTTCCATGAAAATTACTGAGCACCAGAAACTTGGCTTTTTTAGCCTCATTTTACAAATATATTGGGCAATTATTTACAAAGACGTGACTGGTCATAAGAACAACTGAATTTCATTACATTTGAGTAATCCACATTCTCATTGTATCCTCATTATCACTGCAGAAAGATCTCTTGCATCCTGCTCTACTTATGTGAAACTATGCATGGAAAGAAACAACTGGATGGGGGATAGTAAGGAGGAGAGAAAAATGCTCTCTTCCATGGCAGGCTTGCAAATACTCCTGACATCCATTGTATCCAAGAATGAAAGAGTGGTTAACTTTCCCAACCCTTTCCAATATCCACTTCACCCCCTGTTTCACCACGTATAGTGTGGGTTCCAGGTGCTTGCGATCTTTATCAGTTTGAAGACATCAACCTCTTTTTTCTGTTTATCAAACTTCCTAATTGGTAGGAGCCTTCATCCTTCCAATGACAAGAGACACATGCAAAAATCACAGCCACACTTTGGCATATGCAGAAACAAAGACTCACACCTACATTCTCTACCTTTTAATATACACATATTTTTAATTTTATTTAATCCATTTGTATGTACATTGGATAGTGCTGTAGGCATGCAAGTAGTCATTTTAGATGTAGATAAAAGATGATGTGAAAAATTACTGAAAGGGACCATAAAGGGATAGTGGGAAGAAAAAGGACAAGGGAAAGACAAGAGAGACAGCCTTGAAGAAGATGGGGGAATGTCCAGGAGAGGTGAGGAAAGGACAGTATCTCTGCATTGAGCTGACTACTTCATTAGGAGAAGCTGGAGAAATGCCATGGCATCCCGGAGCAACCTTGGTTATAAAGGTTTTCTTCCATTTTTTCCTTTACTACCCCTTCCCACATCTATCTCCTTTGGATACATACTTTTAGCAAAGGAGCAGGCATATAATGTCAATTTTCACACCATCCTTGAGCTTTTTGTAAAAGCAGGAATCTCTAAGAAAGGGAATCTTATGTGTAGGCACAAACACAAATACATCTACCATTTCCAGAAGGAAAGTAGTAATTTCAGTTTCTAGCTTTACACACCCCAGACCCATCTCTGTGTCTTGCCTGAGTTCTGCCATTTCCATAGTTACTTTATTTAGGCTTCCACAAGAGACATCATGAAATTCAGGACACTATGTATGTAAAAACAAAATTATACTTGTTTATTCTCTCCTAAGGGCACCTTGCTCAGGTTGTGCATCTTGTTTATACACACCCTGTTTCACAATAAGCAAGCACTGCTGCTCAGCTAAGCTGATTAAATATTGATTGGCTTTTCTCTTCATTTCTCCCTCCTCCCTCATCTGCCACATCCTCCTCTTTTTTCCCCTTTTCTCTTCTCTTGTGCACTTGCCATAGGAAATAAAGGAAAAAAGAAAAGGAGAAAAAGCCAGCAGAAAAAAAGGGAAAAGATGCCTTTGGGATTCTTTAAGTCTGTGTTGGCAGGACTCCTTGTTTGTGATGCAGGTGTGCAGGAGACCTCCTCCATGTCGTCGCCACAGTAACCTGCCTGTCTAATCTGCTGAATATATAAAAGAAATAGACAGAGAAAAGCCATCTACCCCCTTTTACTCCATCCATGAGCCCAACAGAAGGATATCGTTTCCAAGCATTCCTCATAATTCCCCAGCCATTGCCCAGGCAACAGCCACAAGGAGCTGGCAGGCCCTGTGGAGAGAAAGCAGTCCCTGTCTGGAATTCATTCCACCAGCAGCATTGAACACCTCCCTCCCCCACCTCATGATTTTCTGTTCTTTGCCCTACACAAAAGTTGCATGCACGTGCATGCACACACGCACTCGCACATGCAGAGCTTACACCCTTGCATGTCGCTCATACCTTGCCCGCTTTGTAGCAGGTCAGATCAGGAGCACATGCATTCCATCACCCTTGACTTCACGTGACCTCCTGTTCCCAGAATACACACAGGGAGAGGCCAACAGAATATTTCAAAGCAGTCATTGCCTGAATATTTATTCTAAAACGACCCCATGTCCCTTCTATTGTGTCTCTTTTAATGATTCACTGTTACCAATAACAAGGTAAATGTTAGATCTAACTTTGTAAAGTTCAGCCTCCCATAGGAAAAAATCTAAGAAGTTTTACATTACACAGTATTGTTGAGCTCATATGGCTCAGCAGCCAGATACTGTAGTGATAGATACATTAGAAATGCCAGCTGGGAACTCAACATAAGCATTTGGGAGAGGTTATAAAAAGACGGGATTGGAAACCTTTGAAGGTATTTAAATCTCCAGTCACCTTTCAGATGGGCTGTTCTACTAGAAGTGTGTTTATTGTCTAGAGAAAGGATTGGTGAGAGAATACTCCTTATCAAAGTTCATGGTTTAAAAAGCAGTCCCTTGCAGTTCCAGTTATGACAGCTGTTTCTGGGATATGAAGAGGTTTTTCAGACTGTGGGCTCTCTATCCCCTGTATCCAGTGAAAGCTCTCATTTGTCTTCCCACCCTCATGTTGATGCAGCTGGGTTTGACTCTGCTTACCTCAGCACTTTTTTTTTGTTAAAAGACAGAAGGCTTACTTGTGATCCCAGCCTTTTCCTATCATATGACACTCAGCTAGTGGTTTTGGTGACTTATTTACTGGCACTAACCCAGTAAAAACAAAAATGAACGTTCACAACTAATAAATCCTTGAGCCCAGATAGCTTCAGCTACATTAGTAGGATTACATCAAACTGTCCAGACTGATACCAGGGCTCCCTGGGAATCTGAAATCTAACAAGTACAGCGGGGGTGTCTATTCCATCTTCACTTGAGCTGTCCTACACAGGACAGCTAGGTGTACAGTCCTAGAAAGGGGTCTGCATAAAAAAAAAAGAAGTCATCTTCTTCCCTCTTGCTTCTTGGATTTATTTGGACACTTCTAGTAAACTAAATAGTATAACAGTATAAACAGTCTGCAGAGCATAATAGCCTCAGCTCTGCCAGAACTGGGGAGACAGGAAGAGAATTTCCATCTTTTTTAGCTGCAGTGAGGGACACCATTTTACTGCAGACAAAAGGTCAAAAATGTTTAGCTAATGCAAATCTCTGCTGTGCTCTACTGCATACAGGCTGAGGTCAGTCCCCTCTGTAACATTATAGGAAGTAAAAGCATTCCTTCAGTGTGCTGATAATAACATTGTTTAGCATTGCATTCGTCTTTCTGATCACTGTAACTTCCTTACAGATCTGACATATAATATTTCCATCAGTGACAGGGCTCTGCTCTCTAACCCTTTGACACTGCTCCCTGTAAAATCTTTCCACATTGCAGCTCAGGGGTGGTAATGTTGAGCAATTGTGCTTACAGCAAAGAATATTTCTATTAACTTGCAGGCATTATTCTTTGACAATGCATTAAACAGTCCAGAGTCTGGTAGTCTAGGACGTAGGACTCCATCAGGCAGGCGTTACTGTAAGACAAGGAGTTTATTTCATTTAATTTCATAAGAAAGTAACTACATGAAACTCATCAAACAGCCCAATGTTTTTGCTCTCCAGCAGGGTTTACTACTTCCTTCTTCTGGGCAAAAATAACTAAGACTATGTGCTATTTGAAGGCTGGCATGCAAGTGACCTGTTCTCCATGCTTGATAAAGACAAACCAAAAGACCCCCTGCTGCACAGAGGAACTCTTCCTTACACTCCTATCTGCCTAGCAAGGGACAAAGTCTGAACTTCAGTGCTGCTGCCACAGAAAGGGAAACACTTGTCTCTAGCAAAATGATCAGGAGATGAAATGATGTGCTTGGTCTTCAATTGTGTCTCCTAGAAATCTGTGTGGGAGGTATGTAGATGAGGTTTCATTGACGGGGAAAGTACTGGAAGTACTCAAACTCTGACATATGTTCTTAATGAAAAACATTTGATAAACCAGGCTTCTGCCACCCTATGACACCCACTGCCAGAGCAAAACATGAAAGAGTTAAAAAGAAAGTAGGTATAATTTAAAGAAAGAAGTTTCTGCTGTTAAGCTTGGCAGTCAGGAAGCAGCAATTCAATGCCAGTGGCTGCTACAGGTTGCATGTATGACCCTGGTCACATCAAATTTCTTCATCTTGCATTGATTCCATTTCCCACCAGCAAAGTAGCAACAATTCTTTGTCAGACATTATTTATTTTTCTTTATTTTTGACCATAAATTTAGTCTTTTGTTTAATTAAATATCAGGACAATGATTCGTGCTTAAGTGTCTACAACAGTGCATTACAGATTGGAATTCTAATTTCCTGTGGGATATTTACATAGGACAGATATTTCAAAATTTAAAATTAGGAAATCCGTGCAGCAGAAAATAGGTACTGTCTTGTAATTAAAAATACAGCATGTTGAGAAAGACAGCTTTCTTCCATATGGTACAGTTAAAATCCTAACAACTTGTGTGGTTTCCAGGAATTTGGAAAATTGGACTAGAGGTATGAATTAAGTTACTGCAAAAGCAGAACTCCAAAATCTGAAACAAATCCATAGTAAATTATTTAGAATTACTGCTTAAGTAAGCTTTTTTGAAACTTCTTGAACTTACTTTCTTTTGTCTGTTTAAGTTTCACTCAGCATTTCATCTGTCTTTCGGATTCAGCTTCCTGGAGGTAAATCAGAGGTTTGTATTCTCTTAAGCAAAGGAAAAATACTGATGTTTTAATAATCAAAGGAATAGAAAGATATGTGCTCATCTCTGGAAATGAGCTGTGTACAGGATGTTACCAGTATGCCACCACACTTCTTAGGTGCTCAAAATTTCATGTTCTTCAAGGTTGAATTTTTTTTACTGTGGTGAGCATAGTCACTTTAGACAAGCAGTACAGCTGTCTAGTGATAGAGAATGTTCTGGTAAAAGAATTGGGGAAAAAACTAACCCCAAACTCTCTTTAACATATATGGTGGTGTGTAAATGTCAGCTTATTTGCTGATCACTGCAGATGTCCCTCTGTCTGAAAAAAAAATCAAGTCTCATACATTCAGTATCTGTCTCTGTTGTTTAAGTGCCAATTTATAGCTGTAATTTTTCTGGGTATAACAGGCTTACACAGCTTTCACAAAGGAGAGACCTGGCTCTACCTGTATACTCCTTTATGATTCATGACATGAAAGAATACAGATTCTGCGTGCTTTTTTTGAGGTAAAGAAAATGATGGTTTCTATTACACTCTCAATACTCCATCCAGAAAAGAAGAAACTGGTATAATTTTATTCTATCCAGCATTCACTTGTTTTCAATTACAGTCTACTAGACTTCTATATAAGTTTATGTAGAGCCAGGGAATAAACCTGTTTAAAAGTCATACCCTCATTAAGCAAAAAGTCCATAGGCTGTAAGGTCGGGAGGGATCCTGTGTTCATCCAGGCTGACCTCCAGTCCAAACACCATTAGACTTCCGCAGAAGTCCTTGATTAATTGCAGCAGGTCATGTGCTTGAACTGAAGATAGAGGATTACACAGAACAGTAAGTTCTCCCTAAAAGACACATCTTCACCGTCATTATTTGACTGGAATACCAGCTCTAACCAGCACATCAAGCAGATGTTTATTCATCAAAGAGAAGGAAAGAAGCTTACTGTGCATTGGCACTGAATATAGAAAAGCTAACTTATAAATCATATTTGCCTTTCAAAATTTCTTCAGAAACGGACCTTCACTGTTATGAATGTTTTGTTCTCCTGTTTATTGTCCTCTTCTCCTGGAAAATAGTCCTCTTGACTTTTTGTCTCTTCTTTATATTTTGACTGTAGATTTAGTGGAGAATCTCGATGTAGTATTTCCTATGTAAATATGGGATCTAATCAAGAGAAGCTTCACTCAAGTCCAAGTTCACTGATACATCAGAGGCCCAACTGAACCATGTAAACCTTTCCATCTATACCTTTCTTAGGCTTAATCAGACCAGAAGGAAACTGCTTTATGGTGAATTTTGGAGGTAATTCCCTGCACTTGGAGAAATATTCACAGTCCCTGGTCTGCAGAACTTAAGTGACAAAAATCAAATAGTAGTACATTAAACTTTTCTGGTCCTGTGCTTCATACATTATGCTAGGAAGAAATATGCTTTAGATTTAGGTGCACTAAAACCACCAGTCATTGAATCAATGCACCTAAATAAGTCACTGCACCTAAATAAACACTAACAGTGTACTTAAAGGAGAACTATAATTCTGCACCTGCAATCATTGGAGGTCAATGAAATGTCTGCATTGCCTGGAAGCCTTGTTTTCTGTCAATCACAGGCAGACAGTGGTGCATTTCTATCCTTAAGTTCTTATTCAGTAAAAACATAGGTACAGACAGCAAGAGAAGCACTTAGAGAGACTGGCAAAATGAAAACTATGAGCAGAATTAAACAAACAAGCAAAAAAAAACCCCAAACACTACTACTTCATATATACAAACTTCCCCAAACACTACTACTTCGTATATACAAACTCCCAAGCAATTTCTTAACAAAGTAAAAGTACATACGTGAGCAGAAAAGTTAGGAGAGAAAATACCTGTTAACACATGCCTAGTAACTATATAGATGACTAAATACTGATGTAGTTGGTTAGCCAAAAAGAAAATCCTTCTCCTGTATGTAAAGTACAAATAGCATTTATTCAATTTGCTAAAGAAAGAGTTGAGATTTCTTTCTCATGTCAAATAAATAGAATTAATAAAGAACTCAATGCAGAGCTTTCTTTTCCATTTATTTTGTACTATTAAGTCTACAAAGATGGGGTGGTGCAATACAGAGCTAAAACCCTTTAGCTAATACCTAAGAGATATAGAAGGGCTCCGTAACATCTTTCCCACAAGAATCCTCTGTTAAGATGTACCTGCATTACATTCCTCAGTTACATTTTGCTGTGGGATACAGAACATATTCGTAGTTAAGGAATGATTCAGACTTAAGTGGGATCATATGAAGTTCTTCGTCCAGTGCCAAAGAATTCCTGTGCACTGTTGAATGTTTTTCCTTATCTCTTTGAATCCCACTTGTCTATTTGCACCCAGGAGGATAACAGATTTTGTGTCCCACCAGGATTCTGTCTTTCTTAAACTATAAAGCCATCAGGAAGTTAAGTTTACTGTTTAGATGGGTAATAAAGGAGGGTCCTGATCTTAATCAAGACTTCCAGACAAAAGGGCAGTTCATATTATCAGTAGCATTGCTTTTACTAGTATGACTGCATGGTTGATTAGCTGGACACCACTGAACCATTAATTTGCCTGTGGAGACAAGTGCTTCTCCTCCCCACAACAATGTCTCTGACCTTATTAGAACAGGTTTTAAACTCATTTGACCCTGTCCATATCAATGAGATATCACAGGTCAACATGAGTCAAAGGGTGGCAAATCTGTGAAGCCTGTTTGACGTTTGCCAAGAAAGACAGTAAAAAGCATTGTAGCAATAACTGAAAAACTTCCTCAGTTTTTTAACAGACAATAGAGGTATATATTGAGATAAACTTCCTCTGAAAAGCTGCATTAAATAAGTTAATTTTACCACTTGTTTGCTTACCAGTCTCACCAAAGGAGAGGAAATGAATTGTAGAGCTTGAAGTCCTGCTTTCGAACCTGATCCATTAGATCCAGTGTGGATTTTCCACAGGAGCAGATCAACATCAGTAAAAAAATTCTATGCTAACAAGATGGTGCAAATTTAGCATTCCACTCAACGTCCTCTGTATGGATAATGGACAACATAAGGTACCCCATGTACTAGCCCTGTGGTCTAAGTCCATGAAGTAACAGAAAGGTTGGACTTCTTTGGACCTGTCTCTCAAAGGATTTGTGAAGTAGACAGCACAGTAGTAACTGCATTTAGGTCTGAACAACCCCACTATCCATCTCAGGAGACAGCAGAGAAGAGCTGGATACTGAAATCTTACTTCATCAACCCAAAAAGAGACCTTTCTTAAACAGAACTCTGCAATAGGTTATAAAAGCACTCAGTATGAATGGTGTACTGGCGTTAGAAATTGCCATAGTCCTAAGGTTAGCCAGTGTTTACAACTAGAAGGTAAAGATAAGTCAAGGGTATGCGCTTTTCCACAAAAAAAGAACCCCAAGAAACCCCAAAAACAACAAAAAAAATTCCCATGAAAGGTAAAGACATTATTATTCTGTTTTTCATCCTTCTGTCACTGAAAGCTCTTGCTAAGGTACTCTAAATCTGTCATTTTCAAAATTTAATAACTCTTTGCCAAAAGAAGTCATGAAAAGGCACTGTGCAGACATTTTCTCCAGCATTAGAGTATGACTACTAAGTATGGAACTTTACCTCTAAAGCATTAGATCAAGGCTTAACCTTAAAGACTTTTATCTTTAGTCTTTTTTGACCACCATCCCATGTAGTAACAATTATTTGAAGAAAACTGATATACACAAGATGTAAGTTTTTCCAAAATTAAAGAATCCAGTGCAATTGGATCACTGACTGATCAATGTTGTGTATATCTTTTCAGCAATGAAAGAGTGCAAAACATCTTAAAGGGCTAAATCATTCTTCTCAATGCCCCTTCTTGCATTCAGTAATTTAAAAGAGAGGCTTGTACGGCTGCAAAAGTAATAAGTAGCTCTAACTTAAGCAGTTCACAATTGCTGTAATCCAGTGTCATACATTGCCTGTCTATTGAGATATCTGCAAAACCATGCATTTCCTCCTCCCACCAGTGTCTGGAAAAATAAGGCAATGCAGGCACAGAAATGTACCAAGAAGCAGAATTGCATTTATGTGTCACTGGGGAGTGGAGAAACTTTAATTTCTGTGGGGTTTTTATCACAATTTTTTGAGCTAATGATAATTTCTTACTGTGTGGACTAACGGCATATGCTTTTGGATTGAGTTTCACCAAAGATTGATCTTGGATAGAGGAATGCTTTATTTAAAACTAAATATGAAATCGGGATGTCTCAAAGCTTCTCCTGTGCTTCACCTTCCTATGCTGATAAGGCCATTATGTGGACCCAGATGGGTCCTTGAAAGTACCAATGGATACTCCTATCACACTAAAGCAGTGAGCTGCTCAGCCTTTCAGGAAAAAAAGTACATATGCTTCCACATACCTACTGTAATGCAGTATGCTCTTTTGGTTTTCACTCTGCCTGACCATGTGAAGTTAATGGTACATGTGCTGGCCTAACATTCATGGTCATTCCAAATATCCTACAACAGACTAGTCTGATGAGAGGATTGGTCTTTGTGGTTCCTGTTGTATTCGAACTGCAGCAAGGAGTAATCTAGTCTTTCTGTAACTAGAAGCATGGTAAGAAATACGAGAGGGGTATTGTAGTTATATCTCTGGTCAGAACTCCTTTGCAATGTAAATGTCACTCTAAAACATCAACAGAATTTAGGCAGCGTAACTTACCTTGCTTTCAACAACTGCATCCTGGAATCCTTGTAACATCCTGTGCACTGATAGGAGGAGACATGAAAAGTCGTTTACTTCTATTCACATATTGTCTTCACTCCAACAAAATGTCTTTTGATTCAGCAAAACAAGCTAAGATGTTAAATCTGTCACTTGTCTCAAATTCCCAAAGTGCATGTTTTGCACTAGTCTTCATTAAAAATAAACAAGGATACATACACATATAAGCCCTCATTTAGCTAACAATTGCAATCATTTGAGCAAAAGCACAAAAGATCCAAAATGTATAAATTGTTCTTTCATAGCATGAAAAATTTATTTGCAGCATCTGATCCTGTGTTCATAGCAGCTTCCTTAGGCACTGTGGAATAGAGTATAGTCTCTCTTGTGAACTGAATATGTGTTTCGAAGTTGGGTTCTCGGAGAGAAAGTCTTTGTCTCTTGAGCAGGGAAAGCAGATTTGTATAATTTATTAGAAATGGGAGGTGAAAACATTGCTGAGTGGTATTGATGAGAGGATCAAACCAATAAGGGACACCAAGTGAATGCTTGAATTCAGGCTAATAGATAAAGGCATTAAAGTTTTGGATTTTCAAATATATGAGTTCCATCTGTAACAGAATCTTCAAAACATTATCGGGACACAACCAGAACCCAAAGCTGATGCAATTTCTGAATGCAAACTTCAAATGTAATGTTCTCTTTTGTCCAGGCTCAGTGTAGAACATTTAATTTGAAAATATTTTACTTGAATCTGTTATGAGCATGGACTTTTTACTATTATGCAAATGAAGTTTCTGTTCATAGCCAATAAAAAAAAAACTTGTGCTAAGTTTTCTCTTCATTACTTTTCTTGCTCCTAGCTCTCTTTATTTTCTTTGTGCTGAGTTATGCTTCTTGTCAGTCACCAGAAGCAGCACTAAAATAATAAATCTTTAAAAAGAAATCAGGTAAAATAATAAAATATTCTCTACTAAAATAACCAACACCAGCAGGAGTGTTCATTAATTAGATGTAAATGTGGACAGTACTAAATCACAGCAGAGAGACAGGGAGAGGAAAATTAAATACTCTCAGCTACACTTTTTAATATAATATTTTATTAAAATAGAAGGAGGTGTTCCATAGGCAAATTTATACACTTCTGATTTGTTTGATAGGCTTTATTGAATTATCACTGTTCTATGTATATTTTCCTCTCATGTGAGTAACAATGTAAGAGAGGGAAAAATGAAAATTTTGCTGTGACCTTATTGTTCCTTTAAAACAATTTACAAGGGAAATTGGAACATGTTTTCTTCCCAAAACATAGTAGCATAATACTCCAGCTTCATCATATATTCCTTAGAATTGTTGTTTTAAAAAATTGTAGTAGCAGATTGGCAACATTTCCCATGCTGGAGAATTCACAGTCCATGCTTGTTTCTGGGACAAAAACAGCCTCTGGAAAGAGGCTAAGCTTACTAAACTTAAAGTTCACATTTGGCAGGTTCTGTAGGACTCATGTTTGGAAAGCAGAGTATAATAAAAAAAAGTGGCATTATTTTTGGTTATATTTAAAATTGTAATTCCCTGAAGATTAAAGGGTGCTGTGGGGAATGAGGCCTTGCATTAGTTCTTCCTTTTTTTGCAGAAGACCTACTTTCTAAGAATGAGCTCCATTTACTTAGTGTGGTAGTAGCCCCTGTTTTGATTCTAGTTTTTCAGCTGTTTGCAAATTCCTGTGTTAGAACTGTGGCTGGGAAAAAAAGAAAGAAAACCAACAACAACCAAACAAAAAACAAACAAAAAAACCAACCAACCAAACAACCAAAAAAACCTCAAATAAATCCAAATGGACTCAAAGAAAAGGAAAGGGGATAGTTTTTTCTTCTTCTGCACCTACTTGATGGCAGAGCATTGGAAACCAAAAATCCCTTCATTTACAGTAAGCTTTACTTAGAAACAACTAAAAAATCACTGTGTTGTCAATATTATTCCCATACTAAACATGAAACACTGTACCAACCTCTAAGAACATTAACTCTATCCCAGCTGAAAATGGTCTTTTCCAGACACTTTTAAGGGTTATCCACAGGGGAGCAAGTTGTTTAGTTATATTTATATTATTATTATATGAATGGTTCTCAGCTCCACTGATGTCCACCAAGATTAACAAGACCTTTCAGCTAAAAATAGCAGTAAATATAAAGATTGGGTGTGTGGAATCAAGTATTTTTAAAAAAGGTGAAGTGTCAAGAACTGGCTTGCACTCTGAAAGTCTAAGATATTGAAAATAACAGTTACAGCTACATCAATTCAAACTATTATGGAGGATAAACAAAAGCATATTAGGACAAAGTAAAAAACTTAGCTGCCATTTTCTGGCTTCAGCCTAGTGCTCGTAAGCAATAGAACTATTAATGTTGTGGAATGTAAGGGAATGTATACATTTTCGTATTCACCTTATAGTTCAGGTTCACATACAGTTCACATTGTAGGAAAGTTCTCAGTGAGTGTCAACTCTTTATTGCACACATAGTAAGTATAGCCCCAACATAAATGAGCACTAGATCAAAATTTTCAGGAGTAGTTCAGACACACTCCTGCTAGGATATGGTACTTCATAAAATCTTACATCTTCACTATCAGTATACTATTCTCACCTATAAAACTGAAGATAATTTATCCTCACAGAAAGCTAAAAATAGTTTTCTCCCACACTTATATGTTCTATGTTTTCTATTATTATTTGTTAAACATACTGTCATGAAGGTTTTGAAAAACATCCCTGAAATAACAAAGAAAAAAATGCAAGAAGTAACCATCTGCAAAACATGTTAACTGCAGAACCATGGAATGTGGCATTAGTTAAGTTTGTGTACTTGTTTCAGAAATGTACAACTCTCTGACAACACAGATCAGTCAAGGATGAATGGCAGGACTGTGAGCACCAATGCAGCTCCTGAGTTAATGGTGAGTTTCTTCAGATAGTACTTCTTACTCTATTGGATACAAACTCACAAAATCTAGTTCTTTTTGGTGGTTTGCTCTACAGCACATTATTTTTCACACACCACTATAAAACCAGTAGGCATATCCTTCCCCCAGAGTCTTCAGTTATAAACATTATACTGCCTATTCATTGCTGCGGGTAACCACTTCCACTCACTAAGCCTGTGGAAGGTTTGAGAAGCATTGAGTGTCTGTATTGAATAACAACAACTTTATCTTTTTTCAAGTGCCACAAATAGCAGCACTTCTAACAAAACCATGAATCCCAGCAACCTCCACTTTTGCAGGTATGCATGGTGCATCACTTGGAAGGATCAAACCTGGTTCCAGCTGGTATATGTTAGCCATGAGCATTCCACATCACAGCTTCTCCTGTGGCAGTTACTTACCATGTCAAAGATTGTTCTACCCCAGTCTTTTTCTCTGCTTCATTTAACCACACCATAAAGCTTCCTGTTCATAGGCCATCTTGTATTTTATCATTAGCCCCCGCACACTGCCCTCCAGCTTGGATCAAAGTCTTTCTTTCAGCCACACAGGTGCTACTTTGCCCACTCCACAGTTAACTCCCACTAGGCTACCTCTGTCCCACTCCTGGGATATTTAGAGAAGGCTTCCTTCCAGAGTTGTGACTCCTGCTCTTTGATACCAGTTACCTGTCCTTTTACTATCCTAGAGGGATTTCAAATTCCTCTACCACTAATACTTGCACAAGAAGTTATCACAGAATCCAGGATGGAGCCCAGAAGTCTACTGGAACTTTGTACACATGGGGAGAAAAAAGAGCAAGACAGGTGATAAGCCATGGGACTGGCTCTTCTTTTTTATTCAACTTTGGATCAAGAGTATTTCTACTAAAATCATTCAAATTATCAAGCAAATCATACTTAACTCATGCCGCACTGAGCTCTGGGAGAGGTGTCAGTTTCTTGCTTCCTCATTCCTATATAGTGTGCATGATTGAATGTGCTTGCAAACTGCATCAGACATTGTTGAATAAGTAGATTTCTCTGCCTGAAAGCTTTCTGTCGTTACTATTATCAATTCCCTTCTTTCTGCTCTTGATCATATGACAAAAAGTTGGCACTCTCCTGGATGAAATGTATATTAATTTCCCTATGGAAGATAAGAAAAAGGCAGCTAAGGGACAATTTATCACAGTAGATTAAAGCATAAGTATCTACTGACTAGTCTTTTAGACAGCTCTTCCACTTTTTCTTCTTCCCTTTTATACATTTTTTCATCATAAAAGTTCTCAGGTAAAATCCCTTCCAGAGTTTTATATAGGATTTAAGCACATACAGCGAACATTTACAAAATGAAAAATAGTGCTAAACATACTTCATTGTTTCATTGGTTCCAACAAACTATTCACTTCATCCTCTGCAGTCTCATTGATAAAATCTGTTTCTTCTACCTATGAATCTACTCATGTTCACAATTTGTGTTCCCCCTGACTCCAACAATATTTCTCCTTTAAATCCCCAAGTACAGTCAAAATGCAATTTCCCCAGCTGTTTGAGAAACTTGATAGGATTTCTTCAAATAAATGCATGTTATAAGGACATTAATGTTTCAAGAATGAATATGAGGATATAACAAGCTGTGTTTCTAGAACAATCACTACATTGATTGTAGAGCATTTAAAAATGCACAATTTGGAGATTTTTTGCTAGAATGTGACACTAAGTTGGCTACATACACTGAGTGGCCTTTGTTATCAAGTGTGTAGTGCTTTTGCTATAAACACATCACACATGCAAAAAATATATTTTTTTTCCTGGATCATAATTTATCCAAATAACACAGTGTGTCCAGCAGACCTCATAAGATATTAATCTATTAGATTAATCTGCCCTCTGAAATGTCTTCTTCCTTTTTATCTTTTTCATCTTTTTTTTTTTTTTAATTATACACTAGAGGGACCAGAGCTGTTGAAAAAGAACACTTCAAATCCTGGTGAATAAACAAACAAAATGGGTACTGTATCTTTCTACTCTGTGGTGCCTAGGTAAAACTGATTTGGTTGAACTCAAGCATTCATTAACAAAATCTTTGTCAAACAGAGAGAAAGTGAGGAAAATTTAGCTTCTGTCTCTATGTACATTTAAGAGTATATTAAAGTCAATTTTTTGATGATACTTTCATATTCAGCCTTTTTGCCATCATCCAGATAATTTTTTTTCTCACAAGATGGTCATAGCTATCATTATAGTGCCCATTCATAAGGTTTTTTTACATTCCCCTATCCCAAAATTGTCCATTACATAAAGTTTAAAAATTTGAGATATCTAAGCTAGCTGAGTGGATTCTTACAAGATTAGAAACCAATATGGTGCCCAATGCCATAGATATGAGGCTTTCTGTCTTATATTCCTCACAATCTAGTACAGGTTAAGAACTTGCCTAAGTGTGCTCTTGCTAATTCATAAATGGGGACATTATAACTGTACAGTCTAAGCTACCTGCCCAACCACACAAAAGATGCTTGCAGTAGCATTAGGAATGGAACCCAGCTCTTTCAAACTGTAGCAAAATGTCTTAATTGATAGGATCATCCTTATTGTTGTGGTACAAATTGTATCTCCCTGTGGCGGCTACTTCTGAAGTCATAACCAGAAGTGCTTTAAATGCCACAGGAAAGTTCTTTCAGTGGGGAGAAGGGCTGTCTTGAGCTACACAGGAGATGAATTTGGGCTTCTGGAAGTGGACTCAGGCGAGAGAACGAGATGAGGTCTCTTCAGCTTTATTTGGGGTTACATAGGGGATAAGAAAGTTTGGAGAGAGATCTGAAGAGCCCAGAACAAAGGCTCTACAACAGGTTATAAGGACACATAACTAGGCGGGTTTACAAGTTTTCAGAACAAATAGAAAAGTGAATACAAGTAATTTACAGTCTAAATTTACCAATGTCTAACCATGAGATATGCAAGCGTCGAGTGGTTGGAGAGAGATAACGGTTCATACTATCTGTAATACTTTTCTGGGAGGTTGCTGGGATAATCCATCTCTTCTTCACTTTCTTCTGGCACTTCTCCCATTTCATCCCAATCCTCCACATTCTCAAGGGCACTGAGTTCTATCTCAGCTGCTTGGGCCGTAACATCTCCCCACACCTTTTTCTCCCTTATATGGTTACTTTCCTCCTATTGTGCTGCCTTCCCTGCCCCTGGTCCTGGCCATGCCCTCAGGTTTTCCCTATTGGTTCCTGTACCCTAACTCAGCCCATGTACCTCCCCTGTGCCCAGAGGTCACTGGGCCAGTGTGCTGTCCCTGCCCCCCTGTTTCTCTAGAAAACTCCTCACTCTCTGCCATATTGTTGTCTATGCACATGTCTATGTATGTGGATATCTATGTATCATGTGTGTCTATGCACCACCTGTGTCTGTGCACTGGGGATGTCTGTGCACATATGTCTGTGCATGTGAGGTCTTCTCCCATGAGGTATCTGTGCCTCTGAGAGGTCTTTGGCCTCTGGTGCAGCCATGTGAATAAACATCTTCCAAAATGAACACTCTGCATAGACTCTCCTTGCCTCCTTTATCACCGCCGGTTGTGAGGAGCAGACGAACCAGAGTTAGCCTTATGACTCACCAGCCAGTGAGAGCGCAATGTCCAGCCCTGGGATGGAGGGTTTGGTGCACTGAGGTGCTGAACCGGGCTGGGCAGAGATGCTCTTGGGTAAGGTCTGCTATAATATCCCTTAAACTGCAACAGCTTACCTATGCTCTGATAAAAGTAGAAGGATCTATACACAAAAAAGCTTGCTCGGCTCTTAGACAAAAAAAAGGTCTTCAATAGCCTTTCCTTCACATTAAAATATCTTTTAAATTTTGGTTAACACTCAGTACATGGCTGCGGCGGCTACTTCTGAAGTCATAACCAGAAGTGCTTTAAATGCCACAGGAAAGTTCATTCAGTGGGGAGAAGGGCTGTTTTGAGCTACACAGGAGATGAATTTGGGCTTCTGGAAGTCGACTCAGGCGAGGGGACGAGATGAGGTCTCTTCAGCTTTATTGGGGGTTACATAGGGGATAGGAGAGTTTGGAGAGACATCTGAAGAGCCCAGAACAAAGGCTCTACAACAGGTTATAAGGGCATATAACTAGGCGGGTTTACAAGTTTTCAGAACAAATAGAAAAGTGAATACAAGTAATTTACAGTCTAAATTTACCAATGTCTAACTCTGAGATATGCAGGCGTCGAGTGGTTGGGGAGAGATAACGGGCCTATACTATCTGTAATACTTTTCTGGGAGGTTGCTGGGATAATCCATTTCTTCTTCACTTTCTTCTGGCACTTCTCCCATTTCATCCCAATCCTCCACACTCTCAAGGGCACTGAGTTCTATCTCAGCTGCTTGGGCCGTAACATCTCCCCGTTTGTTTTCAAATAAAAAGGATAAAACTGCCTTTACAATGATAGATTTGCATACACACAAACAGCAAAGAACAAACGTGACAATGAGAACAACTGACACCAAGGTTTTCACGAGGGAAGCATCGTGAAACCTACAAAACAAACATGATTAAACAAAAATAACATTTTTAAACTTAGAAGGGTCTTCCCAATACTGAAGAATTTTTGGTTTCAGGAAGTCAAAATTCGCTAGGGAATATATGTATGATTCAAGAGGTATTTTAACTAAAGGGGGATCTTTGAGTCTGATTTTTTTCTGTTGTTTCCAGTTGAGGATTGAAAGTCGTTCCCAACTGGGTTTGAATTTTTGTTTTGGTTTCGCGAAATTCACTCGAGGGGGATGGTGTTTGAAATCCTCAGCTGTGTACGGCTTGACGCATTTTGCTGGAACCCACCTGGGCCCGGTAGGCGTGGATACGCACGCGTAACCACGTCCCCAGGTTACCAGGGGAAATGGTCCTTCAAAGTTTAAAGTTTCCAAATTCCGAACCAACACAGGTGGTTGTATTTTCAATTTTCCTCTCTTGTCGTTCATGAAGTGCCTAAATATAGGCGGCATGGGCTCTTCGGCCGAGGCATTTAAAAAGTTGATGACATAGAGCGCCTTGGCCAACCGGAGGTGAGGTGTGGTGACTTCTGTTGTGGTCCCCAGCTGTCTGTAAAGTGTTGTTTTGAGGGTCTGATGGGCCCTCTCGACAATTGCTTGGCCTGTCGGCGAGTGAGGGATGCCGGTGACATGGCTGATCCCCCATTCTTCGAGGAATTGATTGAATCGTTTGGATGAGTATGCAGGGCCATTGTCAGTTTTGATTTGCCCCGGGATGCCCAGTGTGGCGAATGCTTGGGTGAGATGCCTGATGCAGTCTGTTGTTTTCTCCCCAGAGTGGGCTGATGCAAACATTGCTCCTGAAAATGTGTCCATTGACATATGGACGTATTTCAGTCGTCCAAATTCGGGAACATGTGTGACGTCGGTTTGCCACACCTGACAACTCTCAGTTCCTCGAGGGTTAACACCCATAGGGTAAGTGGGCAGATCGTCGGTGGAACAGTTAGGGCATGCCCTAGTTATTGCTCTTGCTTGTTCTCGAGAGATTCCGAATAGCCTGGCCAAGGCGTGAGCATTTTGATGGAAAAATTGATGGCTCAACTTTGCCTGGCTGAAGTGGTCTGGCGTATTCGGTTTCAGGGCAGAAGCTGCCAATTGATCAGCCCTACTGTTTTCATCGGCGATGGGTCCTGGCAGGTCGGAGTGTGACCTTACATGCATCACAAAATAGGGATGCTCCCGGTGGGACAAGGCTGTCACAAGCCTCAGGAGTAAAGAAAAGATTTTCGGATTGTCAATTTGTTTTAGGACCGAATTTTCTGCTCTCAATGTCACTCCTGCCACATAGGCAGAGTCTGTGACAACATTGACAGGTTCTTTAAATTTTTCAAACAATCTCACCACTGCAGCAAGCTCGGCAACTTGTGGGGACCCCTTGATTACTTGCACATCGGACTCCCACTGTCCTGTGGTGGGGTTCCTCCAAGTCATAACAGACTTTTTGGAAGTGCCTGAGCCATCTGTAAATACAGTCAAGGCGTTGGGAATTTGTTTTTGTGACAGTTTTGGTTTTGCAAACCAATTAAATGCTGTACTTAGAAGTTTGTGTTTTTGATGGCTTGATGTTATTTGGCCAGAGAACCCTTCGAGAGCCATTTGTAGAGGTTCATTGAATTGCATTTCAAAATCCAATTGTTCAGCTTTGTAAGGCACACGTATGAAAACAAAGTCCTGACCTGCTAAGGCACGGAGCCTTAACCTACCCTTTTTGATCACTTTGGATACAAATTCATCTCGGGTAGTTAACGTCTTCGCCAACTGGTGGGGGAGGAAGATCCACTCGATGATAAGCAGTGGATCAGGTCGGTCTACACTCCACTGGTAAATTAACCCGTGGGTGTATCGGCCTTCCCCCAGGACCACAAGCTCAAAAGGTAGGTCTGGGTCATATCGGTGGGCTTGCCTTTCCGATATGGCCTTTTCCACCTTTTCCAGTGCAGCCACAGCTTCTGGTGTTAATTCTCTTGGGGAGTCTAGCTCCCCCCCTCCGATTAAACAGTTGAAAAGGGGGGCCATTTCCTCGGTTGTGATACCCAGGAGAGGCCTTACCCAATTCACGGAGCCACACAGTTGATGTAAATCACGCAATGTGCGTGGGAGGTTTCCAATTTTCAAACATTGAGGACGGATAGTACGATCATTAATGGTACAACCCAGGTATTTCACTGGTGTTGTTTTTTGGATTTTGTCTGGTCTTATATCAAAACCTGCTTTTGTGAAAACATGTGAAACGACTGTGAGCACTTTTTCAACTTCTGGGCTTGTTGGAGCACACACCAGAATGTCATCCATGTAATGCAGAATGCGGACTTCAGGAAACTGTCGTCTCACAGGGGCGAGAACTCGTGCAATATATTGCTGACAAATTGCAGGTGAGTTTTTCATCCCCTGAGGGAGAACAGTCCACTGAAATCTTTGGAGTGGTTCTGAGTTGTTCAGAGAAGGCACTGAAAATGCAAATTTGGCTTGATCTGCAGGGTGGAGTGGAATGCTAAAGAAAGCATCTTTCAGATCAAGGACAGCCAATTTCCAGTCTGAGGGTAAAAGGGCCGGAGATGGTAATCCGGGTTGGAGAGATCCCATGTCCTCCATGGCCTTGTTAATTTCTCGAAGGTCATGGAGAAGTCTCCATTCGTCCTTACTAGGTTTTCTGATAACAAAGATTGGAGAGTTCCACGGGCTTGTTGAAGGAACAATTCGTCCTTTTGCAAGTTGTTCTGCCACTAGGGTTTTGAGGGCTTTCAATTTTTCAAGGGGCAGGGGCCATGGATCAATCCACACAGGTTCTTCTTTCAGCCAATTAAGACGTGGGATAGCGCCCTCTACCACGGCCCCGGTGGAAAAAACCTGCTCTTTAGGAGATGGAATGATAATTTTTGCTCCCCATTGGCAGAGCAAATCTCTCCCCCACAGACTGTATGAGAGGTTTGCCACAAAGGGACGGACAGTGCCTTTTGCTCCTTCTACATTTACACAAACAACTGTTTGGGCACTTCGACGTGCCTGAGCATTTCCTCCCACTCCCATAATGGGTGTAGTGGAATCAGTGAGAGGCCATTGGGAAGGCCAATCTCGGCGTGCAATGATGGTGATGTCTGCTCCAGAGTCTACCAGTCCAGTGAGAGTAATTGTCTTTTCATTTAATGTTAAGGATGCTGTCAGCAAAGGACGAGATTTTGCTAGGTTTTCTGACCAGAATACAGATGTTGCATGTCCTTGGTCAGGGTCTGTTGGCAGCAAATGCTGAAACGTGTCATCATCGGTGTCTGAGTCAGATGTCCAGTTCAGTTCTTGGATCTCACTATTTTTTTCTGCACGCGGTGAGTGTTCGCGTTCATAATTTAGTTTTTTGATGACTCATTTGCGGCTGGATTAAAACGAATGGAGGGTTTTCTGGCGATTTGAGGTGTAGGTTGTTGTGACGCAGGGCGCGAGGTGTTTGGGGTTCCAGTGTGGGATTCGGCAGGTGTTCTCGGAGGAAAAGGAGAAGAACGTGAGAGGGAAATATTGGGACAGTTTCTTGCCAAATGGCCGGGCTGGCCACATTTGTGGCAGGTATAATGTGGTTGTGGATTGGAATGGGATTGGGGTTGGGAAGTATAGGCTTTAGGGAATTGTGGTACTCGGAGAGGGGGTTCTAAAGATGGACGTGAACAGGCTTCGATCAGTAATGATAAGGTAATTTCTGTGCTTGGGGGTAAAGATGAGATGATTTGCCTGCATCTGGGATTTGCATTCACAGAGGCTGTTTGAATTATGACTTCTTCTTGCTGTTCAGGATTTTTAAATTGCTTTTCAATGGCTGCTGTCAGCCTGTCGATAAAATCAGTAAATAATTCAGTTTGGCCTTGTTTGATATACATGAAAGGTACTAAGGTTTCTGGTTTTGAAGGAACAGCCTTTAAGGCATTAAGTGCTGCTGTTATTAAATCTAATTGAATTGATTTTGTAATGATTTTCACCTGTTCAATCGGATTATTAAATCCTTCTTCTGATCCAATGAGAATTGACATTGTTAGGTGCTGCAAGTTGGGGTTTGTTTTATAATTTGTTAAAAGAGATTGGACTCTCCGTTTAAAATGTGATTCCCAGAGTGTCATTTGTGCTGGTGTTAATAGCACTGCTATAATGCTTCGAATGTCCACTGGACAACGGGTTTCTGATTGGAGTATTGAATCTAAATATGAATTAAAATAGGTTGAATTTTGGCCAAAATTTTTTGCAGCTTTTAAAACTTTTTCTCTCACTGAATGTGGAATTGGGAACCAAGTAATAGTATGTGTGTTGCCTCTGTGGATGCTCATCGGGGGTGGTGAGGGACTGGGGGAACTGTGATTAGAATTAGGAGAGAGTTGGGAATGAGAGGGGTGCTGGGGTGAAGGAGGTGGATGCTTTTTCCGCCGCTGGGCAGGCGCAGCTAGTAAGGTCTGACCACCGGAAGTTGACATGCTGAAGTTCCTGTCAAGATGGCTGCGCCCATGAGAAATTTCTCCGGAGGTGTTTTGTCGGGGTTCAGACCGCCCCTCTGGCGTCATGGAGGAGGCGGTGGACAGGGTTGGGAGAGGGAGTGAAGGGGGTGGATCTAGGGAGAGGGAGGAGGGAGTGAGATCATGGTAGGAGTGGGTTTTGTTCCCGCGGCGAAAGCAGCGGGAGGCTTTTGCGTGTAAACATGGAGGAGTAGATAGGAGGAAGTCATGACGCGATTGGGCAGAAGGAGAGGGGGAAGGGGAATGCTGGGAAGAAGATGCTCGCGACGAATGCTGGGAAGGGGAACGTCGGGCACGCCCACGGACGCCAGCATGGTCGCGGCCATAATTCCTTTGTCTGGATTCCGCGCGGTCTGGGGTGGATTTTTCAGCGTTTTTTGGCGCGGACCTGGTTTTATTTTTCCGAGATCGGGGAAAGCGCGGATTAGGGGTAAGAGGGGTTGAGGGAGGAGTAGAAACAGAGCTGCAGTCTCTGTCTGGGGTTCGGGGGGAGAGAGAAACCCGCGGGTCCCAGCGCAGGCAACTCCTGGGCGTACTTTTACGGTTTACCTGGGGATTTCTCGCTCCTTTTAGGATAGAGGGGTAAGGAGAAGGGTGTTGGGATAATAAAGGGGAACTGGGGAAAGAAAGCTTTTCAGCAGCAGTTACTAAACTGTGAGTTTTGGAGACCAGGGGGTACAATCGGAGGGCTAATTTTTCATGTAAGCGGCATTGAAAGGAGATTTTTTCGGACAGTTCGTCCCAGAAATCCCCTGAAAGGATGTCTTGTGGGTCTTCGGGGGGACAATATTTTAAAATAAAACGTATTAAAGATGTTAAATGGCTTTTCTTAAAGAAAACTTCGTTCTGAACTAAAAGTGTGGTTAATTTGGACTCAATCTCGCCTCTCAGATTCGCGACTTTAGAAAAAGAGCAGCCCATTTCCAAGCGGGGGGGGTGGTCTTTTTCTAAGCCGAAAAACAAAAAACAAAAACTAAAACAGTTCCTCTGACCCTCCCCCCACAGCGAGACTCGTTCTCTGCCCTGCAGGGGCACTGGGTGGGGATACCCTCTCCCCACTCCCACAATGTCACGGGGGACTTACACCACTCGTGGGTCCTCTTCCGTGAGGAGGTCAGGGGCAAAATAAAGTCGGTGTCGCGAGATCGCGTTCCAGGCGTCCACGCACGCTTCGATCGGGCGTAGGCTCCCACAAAAGCTGGAAAGTTTTGGTGTTGCTCTCAGGTGGAAATTCACGCGTGGCTGGAATGTGGCTGCGGGTGTTTTGGACTCCCCCTCCTCCGCTCGGCGGCGGGCGCGGCGCGGCGGCGCTCGGCGGCAGGCTGCAGCCGCGGCTTTTCGGAGGGGTTTGAAATCCGGTTTTTTGCTGTTTCTCCCGGTTTCTTCTTTTCACGCGGTTTCAGCGTCTTCTCCCACGATGTTCCTCACACGATGATCTGTGGTTTTCCTCACACGGGGCACCAATCTGCGGCGGCTACTTCTGAAGTCATAACCAGAAGTGCTTTAAATGCCACAGGAAAGTTCATTCAGTGGGGAGAAGGGCTGTTTTGAGCTACACAGGAGATGAATTTGGGCTTCTGGAAGTCGACTCAGGCGAGGGGACGAGATGAGGTCTCTTCAGCTTTATTGGGGGTTACATAGGGGATAGGAGAGTTTGGAGAGACATCTGAAGAGCCCAGAACAAAGGCTCTACAACAGTTTATAAGGGTACATAACTGGGTGGGTTTACAAGTTTTCAGAACAAATAGAAAAGTGAATACAAGTAATTTACAGTCTAAATTTACCAATGTCTAACTCTGAGATATGCAGGCGTCGAGTGGTTGGGGAGAGATAACGGTTCATACTATCTGTAATACTTTTCTGGGAGGTTGCTGGGATAATCCATTTCTTCTTCACTTTCTTCTGGCACTTCTCCCATTTCACCCCAATCCTCCACACTCTCAAGGGCACTGAGTTCTATCTCAGCTGCTTGGGCCGTAACACATGGCATTCTACACACAAACTAGCAAAGATACAAGACCCAAGCAAGAACACTTTTCAGTATTGCTTTGTCCATGTGTCTGTCAGTCAAGCAGCCAACTGCTGCAAGCAGGAAATCCAAATATGGCATATGGTAGTCCAAGATGCCCCTCCTGCCCCAGCATCAGTGTAAGGAGCAGAGTTCAACAAGTTTCTAAAGTAGGCACATCAGATTAATTCATGGTTATTTTTAAGGAGCTGAAGTCCCAGGCCTTCATTCTCAAGTTTGGAAGACGAAACGAGACGTCAAGCCTGATATGTACACTGCAATATCTAAAACACTGTCTTTGGGAAAAAGATTACTTACATGTGCAAGTTTTTCATAGTACAAGAAGTGAAGAACAAAGTAAGAATTATAGAACAGTTTACTTCCATGAGCAAACCACAAGAACAAAATTACAGAAGAGGCAATACAACATGCTGTCTCTCAGAACACATACACCATCTGTGTTCCTCAGAAGGAAAAAGTTTATTTTCCAGCATGCTAAAGAACATATTTCTTCTGTTTTGGGTAACCATCTCAGACACTGACACAGATTTCCAAGGAAAAGGCTGCATCCCTTTTTTCAAAATCTCACTTCTGAAATATTTTGTGTAATTATATATAGAAGTGGACTTAGCATTTCTAAACACAGTGTTTCTGAAAACTGACCTTGGTATCATTAATTCTGGATAGCTTAATTTTTTCAGCTGCATAGGTCTTGTGAGATTCACTATAGAGAAATAAAAGCACAAACTGAATTTCAGTCAAAAACCCAGATTCTGCTCCTATTTAACATGAGGGACAGTGCTTGTCTTCACAAGCAGCTCCCCTAATATTGAAAGTTAAAATCTGCCCAGAGCTAATATAGTGAAGACAAAGTTGGAACCCAACATAATAGAAAGAGGAATGGCAAACATATGGGACAGGTGAAAGACAGAATCTAGGCTGCAGCAATAAAGTTAGAATTTTCCTAGAATTACAAGCAGTACTCCCTTAAGCTCTCATTTAGTTAAAATATACTGACAGGTAGAATAAGCATCAGTACTACACTGGAGTTCAGGAAAGGGCATTTGCTTAACATGGCCAGCAGAGAGTTTTAAAAACAGTTGTAACACTCAGTGATATGCCAGAACCAACAGGCAAATAGGTATCTTTATCTGCAAGGTTGTGCATCTCTTTTAGTGAGTACTAGGGCTGGACTCTGTCCTGAAGAGAATATATCCTGAAACCAAAAACCCAGAGTGCATCCCAGGAATACAAGTATATAAGTACAAGGCAGTAGGAATGGTAATTTCCAAATGGTTTTGCATGTGTTTCAGTAATCATCGACTCAGATTGGTAGAGTGTATTGAAGTAGCATCACTCACATTGACACAAGTTAAAATCAGCATTCTTTTTTAAATGTAAGGATGGCAAGAACCATTTGAGGACTTCATTTATTTGTTTACGTACACAGTCATTGCAGGAAAGCATCAGCTAAAGGCCAGGTACAATTGTTCCTATGTGCACAGAAATATTAGTGGAATCACCAAAGAAATGGGAACTCACATCTTGCCTGGAAAACAAAATCACAGAGAAACTCTGGCCTCCATGGTATCTCCTTGGATCATTGTAAATACTCTGTTCGCTTGATTACAGACTTTGTAGATCATGCATTTAGGTAAACATGGTGTCTGTGGTTAACCTTAGGGAATGCATAATCAAATCTGTCTAGTAACATATTCTCTGGCTGGTTGTTGAAACAGTAATTAGAATTGGAAAGAAGGTGCTCTGGCTTATACAACCAAAAATGGAATACTAGTATGAGCATGCATACTTTGGTTTATTTCATACAACTTTTGGCTTTAGATGGAGATTTTCTGTTTCAGAGTGAAATCAAGAGGCTATTAGAAAACTGTTAGTTAGGAAGTTGTATAGCTCCATAACAACCTCACCTATCACAAGAAATCATAAATAAGATCAGAAGAATGAGTTCCATTGTCAGGCACAGGATATGCGTAAATACACCCGTTTTATTTTTTATTCAGAGTGCTACCTGGAGGGGATTATACCTAGATGTTGATGAAATCAGGATTGAACATAAACTGATGCAAATCTGCAGAACAGCAGCAGCAGCTTAGCAACTCATCCTTTTATTGGTTTTCATTATCTTGCCTTGTTCTGTGTCCTTTGCAAATTTTCAGTTGGATGATTCCTTAAAAAAAACCAAACAAAAAAACAAAACCCAAACCAAAACAAAAAACAAAAAAAAAACCCAAAAAACTGACCAAACAGATTGAACTTTAGACAGGGTAGGAGGTTTATTCGTGGTTATTTTTAATTCCCATTTCAGGCTTTTTACATTGACTCTGAGAAAAAAATAATCTTCTAACACGCGAAACTGAAAATGAAGACTTTTATGTCAGTATCGGTAAAGCTTCACACAAGTAGCAAATACCACAATTATTATTCTAAAGATCTATGAAAAATACCAGACAGGTTTAATGTATGTTTCATATGTGGGTTGTACTCTGCAGTAGGGAAAATTCAGTTCTCAAAGGTGAATTTTAAAATTCTTTTTCCCCTTCCACCTCCTCATTTCTGTTGCCACATAAATGCTTCCAGCTCTCTATCACTCCTACTTCTGTGTTATGTACAAGAAGCATTGTGAAACTTGTGTAGTTAACTAATAAAGAAAACCTCTTCTGATGACAGTTTTGAAATGGTACTCAACTGTTCTTGTCATGGTTCAGGTATGGTATTCCCCAGTTAAGGACTCCCACTAAAAAGAAAACCACAAACTGCTCCCTGTTCCCCCACCTCCAATCCTCCCCTCCTGTGAGAGAGACAAAAGGCAAAGATCAAGAGTTGAGATAAGGAACAATTTACTGGAAACAACAATGAGATAAGACAATGAACAGTAACAGCAACACTATGAATAACAATGTACCAAGGGACAGTGATTCACATGCAAAAATACCCGCCAAGCTTGACCCAACAGCAGCTTAACAATGCACAATGACCCGTGGGTTCTCTGCCCCACCACATTGTTCCGCCCAGAGCCATGCCCCTGTTCCCAAAACCAAGAGTCATTCACTCCTGCCCTGCGTGGTAATGTGGAAGGTATAGAATAGCAACCCAGACATGCCCACATGGATCATGGTTCCACTTCTCATAGCTACTGAGAAAAATTAACTGTCCTGGCCAAAACCAAGGAAATTTCTCAACAAAATCATATCTGTGATCTTCAACTATTTCCAAAGGAAGCCAGAATCAGAACTTTGTCCAAGTTCTAAAATAATAATATTCAGGATGCCCTTTCTCTATCACATCAGTGCTTTCATACCTGTAGAGGATAGATATGATCACTGGTCCATTTACATAGCACCCACAATAAAAATAATTTCAAAACAAGCAAGTCTCAGCCAACCTGACATCAGCTGACGTTTTGGAGAATTATAGCCATCTTGACAGCTCTCTTTTTCTGTGCCATTCATAGTCAATGGAGACTGACTCCAAGAGACTAACAAGATCCCATTTTGCAAACTGAAGAGCTAAGAATGTTAGGAGGAGGAAAAGAGTTTAAAAAAGGGTACATCAAATCTCTTTTGTTTTGCAGGAAAAGCTGTTGCACCTTTACTGAGAAGAAACTTCTAGTTTAAGGAAGAATGAGTCATCTCTAACTTACACCAGACACAGCCTGCACATGTGAGTATCTTTCATTGCATTCTGCTGACAAAGGATGTGAGAGATGTTTATATGAATGTAACATCTGTTGTCCTACAATGGAGTAGGAACCAGGAACAGAAGATACAAAAAGAAATCTCTTGTCCATAATTTTGCTATCTTATTCCAATTATTTATTATATAAATTTTCTTAATTAAGGTGTGAAGCATAATTCCATACACGGAAAATATTCATCATGGCTGTGTGAGACCAGCAGCCTGGGTTTCTGACATCTCATCATGCTTAATAACATCTCAGAGAAGTGTTTTCCATTGAGGAATACAGTATACAAGAGAAGAAATAGATGAACAAGGAGCTCTCACAGTTACTAAAGTAGCTCAAATCATCTAGGTTTTTTTTTTACCTTACTGTGGTACCTCTAGCTGCAAAACAGCAGAGCATAAAGGCATAGCCAGAATGTTATGGAGGAAAGGGAGAATTTAGAAAAAATATTTGCACTGAAAACTATTGAGAACACAACATCTTAGAATTCTGGCAAGCTTTCACAGCTTACTTTTTTCTACTCTAGAGTCAAGAGCGGATGTGAGAAAATGTTGTGTAAAAGACTGAGCTGCCACCTTAAATGGAAGGAAAAATGCAAAAACAACCTACCAAGCAGTGCCCTGAAATGCCGATACTATGAGAACAATTTTGAGGAATTAAAAGGTTTGGATAAATTTCAGGAGAGCTTCTTAAATTTCAAGTGCTCCTTTGAACAAAATGTGGTCTACAGAACTTAAGGTACCCACCTCAAAACCTCCTTTTCTGTATTAAAAGACATTGTGCAATTAATAAAAGAGCAAAACTTACAAAGATAGCACTCTGCAGTTATTCTTAAAATAACTGGCATTCAATTGTTTTCCCTCCTTTGTCCAAATAAACTTTTTAGATTAATCCAGAATAAATTTCTGTACAATAACTATCATGTTCATGTTGTAGACTAAGTGAATCCACACAAGAAAATGGGTCCATAATAGGGGATTTTTTTCAAGCAAGGCATATTTAAGCTGTATCAAGAGTTCAGAGAGTGGTGAAAGGGGAGGAAAATAGACATACTTGCAATCACTTATAGTAGTGCAATTTTCAGATGTCCATGTGGCTTCCTTTGTTCCCCTGCCTTGTACGCTATTGGTTCATTTTAAAATACGCATCCTGCTGTACCTGAAAACCTATTGGTGTGTTCCCCCTTGCCAGTCTTCCCCTCTGTCTCCCGGGACTGGCTCCAGGGGAGAAAAATCCTGCCCCTCCTCTTCCCCTTATAAGCCCGTGTCTGTGTCAGAAAGGGGTCTTCATCTCTGAGCTGCTAGACCCTGCTACCTGCCCTGTCTCCCTCCCCCCTTCTCCTTTCCCTGTAACCCTCTCCCCCCACTCCAAATAAACCTCCCTAGCAGAACAGAGATGGATTCCAGTTTGTTTCTTCGTCTTACTTCATTTCCTGCTAGAATTTCTGTGGCTGGGAGACTCGTACTGCCCGCAGGACCCTGGGGGCAGCCTGCTCCAGATCCGGTGGAATTACATAGACCAGGGACCCAGTCCGGGGGGGAGCCAGCTTGTGCCACCCTCCCGGACCCTGCAGTATCAATCACTCAAACAGAAAGACCCAATTCCTGGACCTCTATGAAAAGGCCAGCATTTTAGAAAAAGACCAAGTGAACTTAATTTTAGTACTATATTTAATTGTAAGCAATGAGTTTCAAATTGCACTTCCGCTGACATAACTTAGTTTTCCTGTTCAGTACTGGATTTTGCCAGTCTGGCAATTCTGTTATGGTATTTCTTTAATTTCTCCAGAGCCAGTTAAGCCTAACATAACTTGTAATTTTTGGGACAGAATTGACTATAAACATACCTGCCTATCTAAATGAAGAGATCCAAAGAATCGGGGTATGTGGGGAAAGTGTGGTATGTGTATGTACAGACATGTTGTAAAATTGCTTCATTTTACACTGACTGCTAGTTTATTTTTGATTTTCAGCTACTCAAGCAGTTTTGTTTGCAACTTCTCTTAACCCAGTCATGCAGCAGCAACACTTTATGAAAAAAAAACTGTGAATAAACCTAAGTGCAGATCACCAGTTCCTATAATTTGTAATATCAAACCTTCCAATTTTTTTCAAAGTCTGCAGATACCAGAACCAACTACATGTAAAAGTGAGTCTCTAACTTTTGTAACTGAAGAAAGAAGTTGAAAATATATGACAAGTATACTTCAACTCCTCAACACCGAAAAAGATTGTAAAGCTTCAAGACACCCTTATCATATATTTTTTGGGGAAGTCAAGGGAGTCTACCAGGATTTTTTAATTTTATGTTGGCAGTACTGCAAGTTTCTCATAATCTTCTGCAATTGCAGTAAGTGCTATAAGTAAAAAACTCAGCAAAAGAAGGAAGTAATGAGTTCTAAGCTGCTAAACCCATACCAAGTCAAACACACCTGCATATACCTTCTCAATCAGTCTTGTCTCATGGCTAAAGGGAAGGGCTAGAAATACTTATTCACAATACAATTTAGCAACATGTCAGAGATCTCAAGTCATCTCTGAGCATGCTCTCACAATTGTCAGAGATGCTACTTATCTGAAGTATGGTGCTGGCTGATGCAGCTGCCCAAGAAGCAGGACTTTGACTGGAGCCAGGCAGCACTTGCACAAGTGGCTCTTGAACCCTTCTCTCTTTACCAGGACACAGGCAGTCACAGCATTCCCCACGAAAGCGAGGCTGGTATTTTTGTGATGTTTCAACAATGACACTCATGAATGCCACCTTACAATTCCCAGGGATGAGCATTCCCATCCAATGAAAGGTTTGCTCACAAAATGCACTTAAAATAACTTCTGAAGGATAGTCCCAAAAGTCTCACCACCAGAATATTTCCCAAATCTAATCACTTCTGTAAACCTCCCTTTCTGATGAGACGTCTAAAGAAGGAAGATATTTAGGAGGAACTACAAGAATAATCACTCAGAAAAAGAAATGTACTCTCACAGCTATTCAAGTGTCTTTGGTTCTTTTTTAATGCAGCAACATTTATCATCACAGGCAAGGGTTCACAAATGCTCAGATTAACAGACCTGGGTCTTTAGATTCTAGTCCCAGTCCAAAGTTATTTACTGGCCCTCATCAAGATGTGTTTTTACCAAAATTTTTTATCAGTAAAATAGGAATATTTTACATAAAACTAAGGAGTTTTTTTGCTAATGTTAATAGAAAATTTGAGAATCTAGAATAAAACAGATACTATGAAAAGTGTCATTCTATACTATATCCTAACCTTTTGTTAGATGCTACAGGGAGAGTGAGAAAAAACTTTCAGAGATCTTGTTTCCAGAGCAGAAAATTACAAATAATTCAGCTAGGCTCCTGAGATAGCTCATAATTGCTAGGTGTAAAAAACAAACCCAAAATTTATAAAATAGAGTGAGAATCAGTTAGTTTTGGAAATTCCCTCGGTTATTCCCTGAGGTCCTTCCCAATATTTAAAAGTCTAGAGTCAGTGAGTATCTTCTATCCTAGTTTGGTGTCCATGAAGACAACATTTTATACATCTTAAACACCTTAAATGCCTCCATGCCATTGTACCTATTTTGCTATTAAATAAAAGATGTGTCTCTCCTACACTGACAGAAATGAGTCAGAAAAGCACAAGCACAGATGCAAGAGAGAAATATGCAAATGAATCCACGTAAATTTCTTGCTTTGCTTTGTTAGACATTGTCAGAGAATTCCACACAAGGTTTATTTTTTATGGTTCTCAGCTGTACCTCCAATATCCCAATAGCCACAAAGTAGAACAATTCACACATTTTTTGCAGCCTTAGAAAAAGAACTCTGGAATTCTTTTTCAAGAAGTTTAAAAGGAAATTTGCAGGCTAAAGGATCCTTTACCTGATCAGAAGAGCAGAGCTAGACAAACAATAAAAAGAATAATAGGATACAGAAGTATCCTATTTTGTATCCTTTCTTTTGAAAAAGAGTAAATGTACAAGACAAGTAAAAGCAAGCCATTGCACCCAGAACAGGGTCTGCACTCACTGAATACCTTCCAATATAATTTATGGTGCCATATGATCTGTCTTTTTAATCAACAGTGAAGAAATGAGAGTAGGGGGGGAAAATGAAAGGTATTAAATATGGTGAGAGTTTTTAAAAGAAAAAATAATCAAGAAATCCACTGAAAATCATAGTTTGTATAGAGACAGCATTATTTTCCAAACAAGACAAGTTTCTGGGAAAAAATAGTGCATAGAGATATTTTTTCCAGAAACTCTCACTTCATTATTCTCATAAAACCACTAAAAAATGTTGAATTATCTTCAGCCATTTTGAGTCTTTTTATTTCCAGCTGCAAACTGTATAGAAATGCATGGTGTTCAAAACTTGGAATTTATTAAAAGGTAGTTAACAGCAGTGTGAATTTCAGCCAACTAAAAAAAATAAAAGGGAGACTATTAAGCTAGAAAATATTGTTATTCTGACTTCTCTCAGCACCATAATTTCAATCTATTTACAGAAACCTTGTGTAGGGAGATATGAACTAAAAAGAACTGTGCTGTGGAATCCTGTAAACTATGTTAATCTGGAGAATTTTTTTTGGTATATACATCTCATGATTTTCAAATGGGACCGATCATTCACCTCCTCCCCAAATTCTATTTTTTTGGAGTGGGTGGTAGAGGGGAAGAAGAAGGAGGAGTGAGAAAAGAGGAAAGGGGGAGGGAGGAGAAGTTTAGAGATTTAAATCACTTACACTTTTGTTTAAATATACTGTGTGTGTGTTTAAATAGACAGTGTATATATATAGAGGGTACTTAATTTATACGGACACAGGAATTATGAATCAGTTTTACAGAGTCAAAGCTTCTATCATATAAACTTGCAGTTTGTCAGCCTCTTCTTGGAACAGGCTTTACGCCAGAAATGTGTCAGTAAAGCTAAGACATTATGAAGATCTGGTTGTCTAAAACGGTCATTATGTTAATTATTGTACCTGTTTCTGCAAAGTAATGGGGACCTTAATTCCCACAAAAATCCTTTTTTTCCTGTTTTTCTGAGATTGTACTCAAAAGCAACATGGTTTCTTAAATTTATCCTAGTTCTATAATTGATTAGAATATTATCTTTTAATTTAAGAGATAAGCCAATGCTGTAATTAATTATGTGCCATACACAGCAACTGTCTTAGATCTGTTTTCAAAAGACAGGTGGAGTTTAAAACTAAAATCTAAGACTCCCTGAACTGCACCTCTTCCCCAAAGACATTCACGTGCTTGCATGATTTTTTCTTAGTATGGTTAATATACTGTGAACTCTAGACTATATCATAAATAAAAGTGAGAAAATGACTGTTACTCTGGGAACCATAACTTCAGATTTTTTGACCATGTGACTCAACTCATTAGCTGGGGTTATGGAAGTTTTTGTAACCTATGTATATTCTTGTACATATCACAAGGCATGCTTCCATTGTAATGTTTTCAATCAATTTTTACAGAAGAAACCACAAAATATTTCCAGCTGAAATTTCTCTCTTACATTTGTACTTTCTTTTCCTTGCTATGTCATACCTTTACTTTGTGAGGTTTTGTACTTCACTGCTCTATTACACCTTTCTCTCTTTTTCTGGCAAGTTTTTGCTCTCAGCTTAACCTGCCTGTAAATTTCCCTTCCCCCCTACCCATAATTCTCCTAAAAATCCTTTCTATCCTAATCCTTTCTACTCAGAATTAGTGAGGCTGAACTTAGAGTGCTCTTTTCAATGCTGGTCTTCCCAGTACAAGAGACACAAACACTATGGAGAATGTCCAGCACAGAACCAGAAAGATGATAAATAAAGTGGAACATCTGTCATCCACGGAGAGACTTGATAAATCACTGCATTGCTCTTGGTTTCCTGTAGGTTCCTGTGGCCTTTTTTTACAGGCTTTGTGTGTGATTATTTTTAAAGTCTGTGTCTCCTGAGAGACCCACATGTGGCCCACTGCTAAAAACTGAGAGGTAAATCCACAGATTTCTGACTCATTTGAATTCAGGAGTGCAAGCTCTAAGCTTGATATGATGAAACTGATTAAATATAACATAAAACTGAAACCATCCCAAGCATACATATCTCTCAACCTGAGGGTTCAAGACTTCGGTCAGGGTTTAGAAACCAGGAATGGAAATCTAATCTAAAAGCATTTTAGGACTTCTGCTTTGTGGAACCATAACCAGAAGTTTCTGCCTTAGAGCCAAGGGTGCCATTGGTATGCTTGATATTGCATACAGTTGATGTGAAGAAGCATTCAGCTCAAAGAGCAGACTGTGATAGTGGTTTTTCTTTTTTAATCCCTTTACTCATGCACAGAATCATTTACATTGGCTGTCTCTGCCACCCCCATCCAGAGCCAACTGGAACACCCTTCAGTGTCTTTCAACAGTTTAGGTGTCCTTGCTCTTCTGAGCTGGGGCCAGAATTCTGCAAGAACACTCATTCTTCAGCGACCTGATCAGACAAGGAGATTCTGGAACATTCACAGGAGAATCCAAACCCCAGAAAATTTTACACCCTCTTTCCTGGCTTGAAAAGGCCAGATAGGTTCAGTTAACCTATCCCCTCAAAAATAAGCTTCTGCATTAAATTTCATGAACCTTTATTATTTAAGAAACTTTCTACAACAGACCCTTTAGAACACCCTTTGACCAATTCACCTGTTTGAAGGCTTATGCTCATTGGATTTTCTAGACAGCAATCTTACATCTTATTTTGAGATGCACTCTATCAGTACAATGAGTCGCCGAAAGCCGAGTCTCCAAAGTAATTGCTGAAAAAGATTATACACTTTCTAATCAACATATTGATCAATAAATATGTAGTTCCACTGGACGTATTTTTCACCAGCAGGTCCAGGGGGTGCACCATATAAAAAGGTCAATTTCCACTGGATCACTAAAATAAAAATAAAAAATTATAAAAATTGTATGGCTGAGAAATAGTGTGTGTGGGTAAAAATTCATTTTCTAGTGGAGGACAAGATGCTGAAAATGAAAATAATTTCATAGATCATGATTGATAAAAACAGCTAAGCATTTTCAGTGCTGTAATACAAGTATTAAAGTATTTCATTTCACATACATGCAACTTTAAAATGTAAGTGCTTAGCTTCATGTAAAATATAGTAAAAGTACTTCTTTTTTCTTTCACTCTTGAAGTATTATGAAATAATGTTTTGATTTAGTTTTAGATAGAACATGCACAACATATGAATGTACTTATATTTGGTTTTTTTTTTTTTTATTTTTTCTCAATTTTAAACATAAAACACACAGAAAAAAATTGCTTGGGCATGGGTTTCCAACTATGTAAAAAAGTTGTTGCAGCATCAGAACGTTGTATCTCCTGCTTTGTATCCACAGCTTCAGGTATGATGTCAAGAGCCATAATGTACGATTTGTCACTTGGCCTAGTCTGTGACTCTAAGATGACAGTAGATCATTGCCACACAGCCACACCACTCTAGGGGACTGGGAGACACTAATTGAGTAAGTTTTGTTGTAGGATATTAAGACAGTTTTATAAAGCAGGTGTCAGTCCACTAAGAAGTGGAATAGAAACAGAATTCATATACCAAGAAACTGAAAAATACTGTTTCCTGGGTAGACTCCTCTTGTCTAAGGGCTGGTGGAGAAGGCTGCCATACAATAATTGTGTCTCACACTACATAATTGAAGGCACAGTGGTTTTACAATATATAATGTTATTAGGGTTGGATTCTGATATGGTAAATTATGGGGAAAATCATGGATTAGTCACAGTAAAAATGTCAAAAGCAATAGGAATCATAGTTTAAAAACCCAGATATAGTTCTATACGTGAAACTTGTTTGAGGTCAAATTACCATTTTAGAACACCCGTGGTTACAATCCTTATTTATTTATTTATGCAACATAATTCATGAGACTATATTGATAAATAGAAGACAATACCCTATGCTGAAATTTTACAATGTCAAATGCCAATCTTGTCACAGGACTTTGTTCAGTTATAAGAGGCCTAAGAGACAAGAGCATTTTTCCTAGATCCCTCCAACTCTCACACATTCCAAAGCTAAATATCCAAACCCTTGCAGTTGAGTCCTTGATATTGTTCTAGGGGTGCAAAGAGGACAGGAATGTAGCACAACTGCAACACAGGCAGGAATCAGGCTGGCTTTACTAATCTCATGACAAAAGCAGAAACAGGAATAACCAGGCAGTGATCACCCATGTCTTGGCTACCCCTAAGGCTCATGTGGATTGCCCATTAGACACAATATGATACTCAGAATCAAGTTGGTGCAAAACCACTTATACTACCATCTGCAGGGACTCAGACACAGACAGCACTAAAAACAGAGCTAGAGATACACAGCTACTCTTTGAAAGATGAGCTACTAGTTGAGGGAGCCCATCAGTCATGCATGTCAGCTCCAGCAGTGTTTTGCCAGGGGCATTAACAGATAAACTAAAAGTCGTTGCTGCAAGGAATCTGTCTTCCTCATGTTTTCTAAGTTCTGCTGTAGGCTATCATTTTGTGAATAAAAAACATCACTTATACAGCTTTTGGAGGAGAGAGGATGAACAGTTGAATAGGTAAATCTTGTGTAAGATCTAGGATTCCCAACTCTTTCTGTCTGCGTTACACTGATCAGGGTGAAATCTGTGTGACTGGGAGAGTGTGTGCTAAAAGGAGCATATACTTTGTGAAATACTCATATAATTGATAACTTGATAACTACAAGATGAGTGGCAGCATATAGCAAGTTCAATGTTATGAGAAGTCATTCTTAGGGTGGGAATACTAATGGTAAAATTTTTACTAAAGTGGTAGGGCTAGTAATAGTGCTACTAGTGATAGTATTAGAATCAGTTTAAAATGTTTTCATTGCTTGAATCAAGTGAAAATAGACAAACAGGGAACCTGATAAAATTAAATAGTTTTAATAAATGTTAAATATTTTACTAATTTTCATTTCTTGAAAAGTAATTTTTCATTCATTCTCCTGAGAAAAATATCTGAAGGGCTAGGAACTATCATGATGTTGCAAAAATAACTTTGGAAAGGAAAATTAGTAAAAGACACTTTGAAATTACAGTACATTCTTTAGACAATAATATCTTCGGTTCATTAAAACACCTAAATTTTGGACTATTAGCAAAAATAAATTGTTAATGCCTGAAACATAATAATACCTGAATGACTATTGCTCTAAGATATGAATAGATGGTGGTCAGAATACCTAAACGTGAAAAGAACCTCTTCATTGTTGCCACAAGAATAAAAGGAACTTTTCTAAATATCGATATTTGTAGGGCTGATAATTCCAAACTTGCAAAAATTATAGACCTATTGGAGAGAAGCCATGAGAATTTTAGGAACAATGCACTTACAACCGTATCTCTTTCCTGGATTTTGATATTACCCATGATAGAACCATCTGGCTATTTCATTGTATGTACTAGGGATTAATTCTCTAGTGAAAGTTCAATTGTCACACCACTAAAGGATATATGACTATTGGCAAAAAAAACCATACTAAAGTTCCTGCAAGTGACAAATTTTAAAAAAACTACTGAGTGAGAAACTGAAAAGAAGGAGGAAGGAAGCAAAGTTCTTTGTTATTTTGGAAAGTACACCCTCTCTGTCTTACCATAGTAAAGCCTGCAAGGTGCATGACATTGTATGTTCCAAATTAGCACTGTGTCTTTTCTTTCCAACTTACCCTCAGAAAAGCCTTGCTTTCCTTTTACAGTTGTTAAACTGCAGAAGGTCTTTGCTTTAGCAAAGACAAAAGATTAAAGTAGAAATAAACAAATACTGCTATTACGACTACTAGCAGTAACTTAAAAATTCCTTTTCACAAGGGCTAAGGTGACACTACATCCAGCTGGACTTCAAGAAACCTCTGAAGCTCAGAGGGGTACCAGTTTCCACATCTCCAGCTCTCTTACGTGTTCTCTGTAGAAAGATCCACTGAGTCACACTGAAAGCCAAAAGGGAATTGAGAAAAATGCACATATAGACTGGTTGAGAGAACTTTTAATTTTAAGTGGGTTAGAAATAACACATGTGAATGTATTACTCTCTTCTTCTGCTAGCCACTGGGAGCCATGCAGGCCTCAGGAAGTCTTCACACAAATTAAAATAAGACAACCTCTGCATCTTTCTGTTTTTAATATACATACACAAAGAATTCTGGTTTCTGTTAAAGTATTCTCCTTTTAAAAGGAAACGTCACATTGTAAAATTGAAATGCTTCATATTGAAGTGTGTGTTACAGTCTGCATTTTGGTTTGGATTTGAAGGGTTTGAGAAAGTTACCTGCAAGTACAGTCTGATTTAGTTTGCTTGTTTTGCCAGCCACCACGTTGTTTAAAAGGTTAAAAAAAAAAATTATATCTTTCCAGGAGTAAAGATACACACAGGAAAATGTCAGAAATATGTGGTGTATATATATATGTATGGGTGTGGATATATATATATATATATGTGGTACAATATTTTTTACTCAAAACATGACTCCTTTTTCTCATATCTCCTCCTCCCTGTTAATCTATTGTCATGTTTTCAGCTAGGATAGAGTTAATTTCTTCTCAGCTACTGTTACAGTGCTCTGTTTTGGATTTGTAATAAGAATGGATATCACACTGATGTTTTGGATTTTTCCTAAGTCATGTTTATCCTAAGAAAAGGACTTTTCCTTGTCTCATGCTCTGCCAGTGAAGGCGTGAACAAAAGAAACTGTGAAGGAGCACAGCTGGGACAGGTCATCCAAACTGTCCAGAAGGATATTCCACATCATAGAATGTCATGCCCAGTATATAAACTGGGGAAAGTTACCCAGAAGGGGCAGATCTGGGTTCAGGAAGGGGGGTCTGGCATCAGTCAGCAGATGAGCAATTGTATTGTATCGGTGAGCAATTGTATTGTGCATCACTTGTTGGGTTTTGATTTGGTTTTTTTTTCTTTTTATTATAATTACTAATATTTTTTACCATTATTATTGTATTTTGCTTTATTTTCAATTATTAAACTGTTCTTCTCTCAACCTACAAGCTTTACTTTGATTTTTCTCCCCATTCCACTGGGTTGAAGTAGGGGAAGAGAGGAGAGGTTGAGCAAGTGGCTGCATGGTATTTCATCTCTATCTGGGCTTAAAATGTCAACATCCATATATCCATGTGCCCCTCTTGAAGAAAATTCTACAAAATAAAGTTAGGATAAAACTGGGATACAGAATCAGCATTTGCTAATGGGTTTTAATGTCATATAAGGAACAATTGGGGTCAAAGAATAAAGACAGACAGGAAGACAGATGATAGATAGATAGATTAGATAAATAGATAGATAGATAGATAGATAGATAGATAGATAGATAGATATAGATAGATAGATGATGGTAGATGATAGATAGATGATAGATAGATTAGATAGATAGATAGATAGATAGATAGATTAGATAGATAGATAGATAGATAGATAGATAGATAGATAGATGATGATAGATGATAGATAGATAGATAGATAGATAGATGATAGATAGATAGATAGATGATAGATGATGATAGATGATAGATTAGATAGATAGATAGATAGATAATAGATAGATATAGATAGATAGATAGATAGATGATAGATAGATAGATAGATAGATAGATGATAGATAGATAGATAATAGATAGATGATAGATAGATAGATATAAATAGATAGATAGATAGATGATAGATAGATAGATAGATAGATGATAGATAGATAGATGATAGATAGATAGATAGATAGATAGATAGGTAGATAGATAGATAGATGATAGATGATAGATAGATAGATAGATAGATAGATAAATAGATAGATGATAGATAGATGATAGATAGATAGATAGGTGATAATAAAATTACATGAGAGAAAAAGGCAACCAACACGGATGTCAGTGTAGCTTCAATTGGTCAGGCAGCAGAATTCACAGGAATAAGAACTGGGAGTCTTTCTACATGTCACCATTCAGAGACAAAATTTCATTCCAAACCAAACTGCTGTTTTAAATGAAAAACATATTTTCTCATCAAGATTAATATATTAATATCAAGTTGTTTATCAAATTCTAGTAAAAACATTTTGGAAATCTGCTGTGGTCCCTAGGGTTGCCTGAAGCATTCTATTCCAGGATGCTTCAGGAATGCTGATCAGCTGCAAGTTTCTGATGAGAGAAGAAACTTCTGACATGACTGTATGTACCACAAGACTTTCTCACTAAAGAAGCTGTTCAAGAATGTGGTGTATTATAAAAGGAATGCCACAAGTACTGTGAAATCCAACTTTTCATTAGGGCTTTCAGTGGGAGTTTTGGTTAAAAGTCATTATGTAAAATTTTTAGATTGAAGACAATTGTGTCTGTTGGTTTTGATACAAAAATGTGCAGTTATATTTAACAAGCATCCTTACTGGCAGTCATAATGCTATTTGGTAATTTAAGGGAGTATGTCTGGAACTATGAAACATCATGTCAAAGTCCAAGGTACTGAAAAATGAATAAAAAACATGACTGCATTTGATCTTTATTAAACTACAGTTAGGAACACTGTGATTTTATTTTTATACAACTAAATATAGAATAAATGTAGTATCTTTTAAAGACAAATTATATAGTTTTGATGTTTATCTTAATGTATCTGTACAAGCTAGGTTTCTAAGCCAGAAAAAAATGAGCTGAAAAGCTTGAAAACAGAAAGTTGTTTGAGATTTTTGCTACTTTCTACATCTGGACAGTTTCAAAATATGAAGAAAACTGAGCTTTCCTCCAAGTGTTTTGGCCCTTTAAGTTCATATCCAAAGCAAATGACAGACTAAAAAGTACAGAATATTAAAGATAATTCTGGCTAATGTTTCATGGCTTTGGTCTCTGTTTAGGTACTTTTAAAGTTCTGTAAAACTTTATGTAAGTGCTACACAGCACCTTTCTGTGAAACTTTCTCTGTCATCAAGACAGATTATTGCCCCTAACTAATTTCTTGCTCTTTATCTTATAGAATCTTCTGCTTTTTTATAAAATGATGTTACAGATTTCACTTCAGTAGTAATAATAGTATTACTTGTATCTGGAAGGAATTGTCAAGGTAAAATTTGGTTGTTACTACCTCAAGAAAAGGACAGCTTAGATGAGTACAGCCAGAAAAATCCTACTCCATTTTCAAGCTACCCCAAAATTCTCAGTCAAACCTCAGATCTTTCAACTGGAGATGTCTGTATGGATGATCTGAATGACAGGATTGAGTCTACCATTAGCAAATTTGCAGATGCCACCAAGCTGGGTGCAAGTGTTGATCTGCTGGAGGGTAGGAGAGCCCTGCAGAGGGATCTGGACAGGCTGGATTGATGGGCTGAATCCAGGGATGTGAGGTTTAACAAGGCCAGGTGCTGAGTCCTGCACTTCGTCCACTACAGCCCCTGGCAGTGCTACAGGCTGGGGCAGTGACTGGATAGTGGAGAGGCAGAAATGGATCTGAAAGTACAGACTGACAGCAGCTGAACATGAGCCAGCTGTGCCCAGGTGGCCAAGAAGGCCAATGGCATCCTGGCCTGGATCAGCAATAGAGTGGCCAGCAGGACCAGGGCAGGGATTGTCTCTCTGTACTTGGCATAGGTTAGGCTGAACCTGGAGTGCTGTGTCCAGCGCTGGGCACCCCAGTTTGGGAAGCACATTGAGGTGCTGGAGTGTGTAAGGAGAAGGGCAGTGAAGATGATGAAAGGTCTAGAGCACAAGTCCTATGAAGAGCAGCTGAGGGAGCTGGGGTTGTTTAGCCTGGAGAAAATGAGGCTCATGGGAGACCTCATCATTCTCTACAGCTGCCTGTAAGGAGGTTGTAGCCAGGTGAGGGTTGGTCTCTTCTCCCAGGCAACCAGCAATAACACCAGAAGACACAGACTTAAGGTGCATCAGAGATTTAGGATGGAGACTGGAAAGAAATTCTTCACAAAAAGAGTGACTGGGCATTGGAATGGGTTGCCCAGGGAGGCAGTGGAGTTGCCATACCTGGAGGTGTTAAAGATTGGATGTGGCACTCAGTGCCATGGTCTAAACTGACACAGTTGGTCATAGGTGGGACTCAATGATCTCAAAGTCCTTTTCCAACTAGTTGATTCTGTGATTCTGTGACAGAAGGGAAAAAAGAAAACCCTCAGACCTGCATTAAAGTCAGAGGTTTTAACAGAGGCCTGTGGTGCATCTACCTACCCCTCTCTTCCTTGGGCAGATCTACAATCTCGTCAGGAATTCTTGTTGGGCCTCATAGTTAAATAATGGCTCCTGGGTGGTTAAGCTCCCTTTGAGATTATCAGAAACACAGATTGTATCCAGGGACAAATAACAACTGGAAGGCACCTGGGAAACCTAGTCTGGGAAGTGGAAAACTATCAACTATTATTAAATATAGACAGGAAAACTTGTGAAGTTTTTTTATGGAGTATCCTTGATACAGGCTGAAGTTACAACCAGATCATTCAGCATCCTTCAGGTGACTTCAGGTGACATAGAGTTAGATTTTGTATTTCTTAGTAGCTGGTGAAGTGCTGTGTTTTGGATTTAGTATGAAAATAATGTTGATGACACGCTGATCTTTAAGTTGTTGCAAAGCAGCTCTTAATCTATACCAATGACTTTTTGGCTTCCTACACTCTGCCAGAGAGCAGGTGCACAAGAAGTCTGGGTGCCCTGAGAGCCAAGGAGTCTTTGCAAAAGCAGAACCTGATGCTCCATCTTCAGATGAAAGAAAAAATCCAACAGCATCACATCCAGGGAAACCTGTTAGGGTAAATTTATCACAAATTGCAATTGTGTCTCTGTCTTTAACTAAATCTTGTGGCCTGCTTGCTGGGCAAGCTACTAATAACAGTGGTCTAGAACACAGAACTGGGGCATGGTGGATTTGTCCTGCATCATAAAAGGCATAATCCCAAGGCCTCTGCCCAATGCTTTTCTTAATAACAATTAACACATGTTAGGAATAGAGAAAGAGGTCCTGTACTTACAGAGATATATTTCTCACATATTTGAGAAGTGGAAAAACTGGAAGTTAAAATTATTCCCATAGTAAACACAGAAAACACCACCTTTGAACTCTGATGCTGAAAGGGAAAACCACCATTTACCAGTTCAAAATTATAAGTCTACAGTATGAACACAGTAAATTTGTGACTAGGGCTCTTTATGTTGTCTGTCTCCAGAAAATAAAATGTCAAACTTTCAGCATCAGTCAACTTCCTAGAACTTCATTCCCTAAATATGAAAATCTGAACAATTTATCTTCATGTTTGACTCTATAAGGAGGATCCAGATCTTGTATTCTTCCAACAAATACTGCCACAATTCATTCTCTAGTCTCTATTTCCAACCAAAACAAACTAACCAAACAAACAAAAATACAAATTGGCAGAGTGCCAATTCTAAAATAAAGTAGGGAAATCAGTTCTTATAGAGTGCAGGCAGTAGACAGAACCATGCCACTACCTCACTCTTCTCATCAATACAATGCGGGTTTTTTTAAAGTCTAATTTAAATCTTCCTAGATTTAGCCATGAGGTCTTTTTTTCTTTGTTTCTGAGTGATAATAAGAGTTTTTACTTTGCCTTTTTTTTTTTTACAACATAAACTCTAGTAGTTTTTAAAATCTCCAGATACCTATAGAAGAAAAGAAAAACTTAAGTACACCTTCCCATTCAGCTTGATGCCATACAATATTTTGTGAAAATATAAGGATGTATATAAATTAACTATGATAATCTGTATGACCTGGGCAATGTTTGAAAGAGTTTTGAACTTACCTTTCATCAAGTTCACTTTTTTACACACATCAACCCTATGTCTTGACAGATATACTTCCCCACCCTTCTTCCTCCCCAGTCACCAGCAGGATACTTCTTATCTTTTTCTTTGTTTTCCTGTTAGACAGTAGGAGTGTTAAATATTCTAGAAGAAAAACAAGAGAAGGAAATACGAGTGGGTTTGAATTTATGCCAACTAAAACTGAAAGCAGATTATCCTTTCCTATCAACCTGATGTCTGTGTTATGGTATTCCATCATGACACCACACCAGAAGAGTTTATGAGTGTCTGCTGAGTGGAAGAAGAGTGTTGAAAGAAGAGAGAATGAGCCAGCACTGCTTTCCCTCTCTGACTATTCCTAGAACCCAGAATTGTGTGGCAGTGGAACATCATATCGTCTTCTCTCACAGCATAAGTAACTCTGTAGCTCTTACTGTCTTCCATAAAAATTAATTCACTCATTATTCTTAGCACTTAAGATTACCACATATGAAAACTGGCATTTAAAAATTTCTGGGTTTTTTCTAACAAAATTTATTTTTGCTGATATGCAGCTGTTCTGCAGGCAATCATATGTAAGTTCTGTTTGCTACATAAAAGCATGAGATGGCTCTGGAGTTATTTCAGTGGAACAAATATTATTTATGTAGGATAAAAGGTAACTCTCTCTTCCTCGCATTAATCCCACCAGTAACTCCAGTTCATAATTACATAACATTATGCCACAACTGAGAAAAAAACTTGCTTTCAGAGGGAAAGGGCAGAACAATTTGCTGCTGCTTCTCTCCGAGAAGTCTATTTCCTACTGTCTTCTCAGTCTGCAAACATCTTTTGTAGCTCCCATGCTTCAGTTTTGCCAAAATAACCTACCCAGAGAGATCCCAAGCCAAACAGATGCTTATTGGTCAGGTGTGGCTATACAAAGATAAAATGCAAAATATATTTCATTTCTGCCTTTTTTTTTTGTTGTTCGGCAGCAAAGCTCACAAGCCTGCTTTTTGATGTATTTTGTTAATGGAACCCTGAAATACACTTTTAGGGTACTTGAGTACAAATGAGAATATATATATTTTCAATGGAAAAAAATTTCAGGTAGGCTTCAACTGAGAAAGCTATTTGAAAGACATTTGTATTAACAGTCAGCTTCAAAGTTATATTGAATATTTCCACTAACACTGAGTGACCTGACTCGTCCCATTGACTTCTAATTTGAGTTTGATGGAGGTTAGGTCAGAGACTGGTTGCAGAGATATTTTACATTTTAGAGTCAGGAACACTCCTCCAAAAAGTGGAATGCTCTAGTAAATACTAGACAATCTGGAATTTAGGATTCTTTTCCCAACTTTATGAGTGGTCTAATGGGTTAACTCCAAGCACTTTTCCTACCAATGTCTGTTTCTCTGCAACTTGAGGCTGATGATACTTTGTGAAATATGGTCAGAGGTACTGATAAAAATTACCTACAAAAACAGTAAGTGTTTTGCTTATGGTAGAAGTTATTTTCACTAATATGTCCTAGTATTTGCTGTTTAAAAGTATCTTATTTTTAGAGATTCCCCTTTTCCTGAACCTTTTCACTTCCTGTTGCTGTGGACACTCTTTTTATACTTTTGGTGGTTCTAGTAAGTATCAGATAGTACCATTTTTAGTGAACTTGACTCATTCTTTATATGAAATTTTCATTTGGAGAAGAAAAATCTTTGGGTTTTCTTTTCTTCCAAAATTGACTGCAATACTGCATTGACTGACATAAGACTTGGAGGTAAATTTGTTAAACTGAAAATTTTTGCCTTTTATTATTTTCAGTTAGTATAATTCTATGCAAAACCTAAGTGGCCATTTAGGTTGATGACAGAATTTAAGGCTGGAATCTGTCCATACTGAAGTCACTAGGGGATTTCTGATAATTTTGTTGGCAATATGCATCTCACTGTGATATTTTATCTGAAAATCTTGTTTATTCAGATTTCACAGATGTAATATTTCCTTCTGTTTTCTGGTGCTCACTTTTTCTATTTTTGTAGCTGCTGCATCCTACCTTTTTCTACCCTGCACTACTCTGAGGAGCAAAGCAAGGAAAAGAGCAAATGCCTAGTTTTCTTATCTTCAAAAAGCTTTTCTGTGATGAAAATGACTGATATTCTGGTGTGGTAACTGAAGAGACGTCTGTCTTTGATGATAAGGATGGCTCCTTGTGGGACTTACAAATCCATGCTCACACTGGCTAGACATAATTGAGGTTTCTCCACTCACCAAAGTCCCTAAATTACTTCAAATGACCAAAGTAGAGTGCACAACATTATCATGAACCTGTATTTTGTTCAAACAGAAAGAGTATGTCTTCTGGGCACCACTGTAGCACACTAAAAAAGCAAGATGAGGTAGAGCCATAATCCAATGTCCCATGTCATCACACAAACTAGGATCAGTTCTATTTTCTTCCAGTGATGCTAGACATTGATGAAGATGTCCATGAAGATGTAATTTTCTTGAATAGAATGTCATACTGTGATTTGCTTGTCAAAAACTGAGGTAAAAATTGGTAAAGCATTATTAATATAGCAGAATTTTTTCCCCTCAAAAGTTAATTTTTCCTGGACATCTCTAGCATAATGACATTAATCAATGCTCACTAGTGATTAATTTGTTTCATTAATGTTAACAGCTCCAAGTGTTCTACTGGCAGGCTGTCCACTGTCCTGGTGATCTTCAGGAAAAGGCTGTTCCTCTGGATATGTGCTTTTAATCTGTGTCCTGTACTTCCACTTACAACCCTGTCACTTGTGAATTTTATCTGTTTGAGTTTTTTTTATATGTGTGTAAATATCACTTGTTAATAAATTACTACAACAAACATGTACAGGACATATGAAAAAACCTACTAAGAACTGGTTGGCACCTCCTTAAAATTCAAATACAGCACCAATTTATTAAAAACAACTCCTCCAGAATGTGGCCATAAGGAAATAGTTTGCACAATCTGTTCATCTGCATAATTAGTAATTGAGGACCTGAGAACAGTTGGAACATTGCTGTGGGCAAGTCAGGTCAGATCACTGATAACGTAAATAACAAAGATTCAGATTTCCCAAAACTACAAACATCAGAATGGAGCTAACAACAACTCTAAAAAGAACACAGAAAACAAACAGAAAGATGGATAATTCAGGAAGCCATGAAGGGCCATAGGACTACTGGAAAAAATAATGACCAGTGTAATATAAATTTCATCTGAGGCTTAAAAGAAATAGGAAAAGAGTGTGAGGGGGGTGAGGGGGTATGGGAGGAGGGAGGGGGGAAAGAAAAAAAAAGATACATGAGAAAAGACACTAACTTATTTTGCTTAACATTTACATAATGGTACAAGTAGGTGAATACATGTGCCAGACACACATATAAAAGTATTGTTGTTAGAAAAAATAACAAACCTGATTATTACTAATTATACTAATGTAATAGCATGACTAATAAGTTCAGGAGCAAAAATTTTTGTAGCAAGAATGGAATCCTCTGCTTTCACCAGATCATGGTGAAAAATATGTATCATAAAAAGCTCTGCAAAGCCATGTGTTCTGTTTTGGGAGATGAACAATAACACAGGTAAGGAAGTGATGGATTAATCAGCTGCCGATTCATTCTTTCCAGTGATTTAGTTTACTGTGTTTTCATCGGATACATGCATCAGGACACCAAAAGAAGGTAAGTCCTCCTTGTTGCTTCTAAACCTTTCATACAATGGCTTCAGTATGTTAGTTTTGTTATGCACAGTACAAAAACATTATCCAAATTAACTAGTTCTCAACATATAATTTATAGATGTTTATTTATTTCACCCTCCTGGCAAGTCATAAGTAATAATGATACAGAAGTCTGTTTATTTGTATTGGCAAGACAGTTTTGCATAGGATCACAAGATTACTTTTTTTGTTAAATACAACAAGTAGCTTATCTGCTTGAGTATTCAATATTTGATTAATATAAATCCTTGAGGACTGAAAATGGCAAAAAAAGTAAAAGGGGACTCTAGGTTTTCTGCATTTGCAAAAATAACGATTGATTCATGTCACACTCAGGTGACATAAAAAATAGTATCTGAAGGAAGTACCATGTTTGAAATTCTGTCACTTTCAGGAACATTATGTTATTTGTAATTGGGCTAACATAGTGTTTGGGACGGTAATGCCTTTGTCCCTTGGGTAGGCAAGGTAAAATATCAGGGTAAAGGATTAACTGAGAAACAAAAAATGCCAGAAAGAGGAATACAAAAATGACAGCAGTGCAACCTGTTGCAGAGAATATAAATATTATTGATTAAATAGTAACTACAAAGGACATTGTTTTTATTTTAATTACATTTAATAATCCTAAAAATATATGCTTACTAGCATAAAAATACTATCAGATAAGATCTGCAAAAACCTGTTTATTCTCCCAAACCCAAATTCAACAGTTTGCTAGCCCCGTGTTTTGGTAAGAGTCGAGAAACAGGCATATAAAAACTATGGAAATGGCTGAACATGGAGAACCACACTGCCCACAAATGAAGTTCGGTAAGGAGTAAGTCTAGAAATTCTTTCTAATGGAGGAAAAAGAAGTTATACGAAATGCTGAGAGAGAAAAAAACATATGGGCACCAATGCTTATTTCCAGGATCTCTATGTCCTGCAAAGTTTGCTTAACAGAAGTGGGCTATTGGATTCCCGCATTTTGAGTAAAGGAGCAGTTATAGACTCCAGTTAGAAACATAGATCAAATGTATCATCTAGTTGCACATCACTTTTGAAACAAGAAAGCTTGATATGGGTGATACCATTTTTTGCTGTTGTTAAGTGGAAATAGTGAAGTTGCAGACATCCCTCTTGCTCTTGCTTCAAATTAACACATTAAAGTGTTATTAACCCTTGAAAAGGCTGTTATTGTTATTATTGTTATTATTACTATTATTATAAAAAGGTTAATTATTAAAAAGGTGTTATAGGAAGGTTGCTATTCTTATTAACCATTTAAAAGGATATGATTCCTTTAATTGATTTACCCAGTGAGGGTCTCCTGGTACCTCAAGGTCCTCAGCTCATTCTCTTGATGGAAAAAAGTTGGAAACATTTAATAGGTCAATAATCCAAACCCTAACTACAAATTAAAATATTTATGTAGGTCTCACCTGATTTTGAAGCATAAGACCTCTCAAAGCAGTCTACCTTTTAAATATCATTCATTTCACTATAAGATTTTTTAGCATTTTTTCATAGCAGTACAGTTTTACATACACCAACCAAGTCCATATGCTTTTTTTCCACCTCTCCACCACACCAGTGTGAAATGATCTCTGAGGATGCTTGATGTCATGTTTTAAGCTCAGCTGGCAGCTACTACCACAAAGCTGCTCACTCACAAATTCCCCATCAACCTCGTGGAATAGGGAGGAGAACCAAAAGTAAAACCTGTAAGTTGAGATCAAGGCAGTTTAATACATAAAACAAAGTAAAATGTAGTAATAATAGTAAATAATAATAACAATAATGATAATAAAAAAGGAAAAACAAGTGATTCATAAAACAATTGTTCTCCATCAACTGGCCAATGACAGACCCCATCCTTAAACCTTTATCAGCCTCTCTCCTGGGTAACTACCAGAATTTAAATACTGGGCATGATGTTCTGGAGTGTGGAATATTCCTTTGCTCAGTTTGAATCACCTTTCCTAGCTATGTTTCCTCACAGTTTTCTTTTATCATCTACCTTCTCACTTGCAGAGCATAAGATGCAAAATAGCCTTTGACTTAGGATAAACACAACTTGACAACCAAAACATCAGTGTGTTATAAACATTATTCTCACACTCAATCCAAAACACAGGACTGCGCCTACTGAGAAGGAATTAACTTGATCCCAGAGGAAACCAGGACACTTGGCCAACTTGATAACCCTCTACCATGAAACAACCATTTGATGAGGAGAGGAGAGGAGAGGAGAGGAGAGGAGAGGAGAGGAGAGGAGAGGAGAGGGAGGGAGAGAGGGAGAGGAGAGGAGAGAGGAGAGGGAGAGGAGAGAGGAGAGGAGAGGAGAGGAGAGGAGAGGAGAGGAGAGAGCAGTGGATATTATCTGTATGGACTTCAGTCATGTTTTTGACACTGTTTCTCAGGAGTGCCTTGTAGATAAACTCTTGATGTATAGGCTGGATGAGTAGGGAGTGATGTGGATTGAAAACTGTCTGAATGGCTGGACACTGAGTGTGTGGTCAGTGGGAACAAAGTTGGCAGCCAATAGCTACAGGTGAACCCCAGGAGCCAGTGCTGAGTCTGATCCTGTTTAACATCTTCATTAATGTATTGGAGGATGGGGAAAAGTGTACCCTCAGCAAGTTTGTTGATGATGGAAACACAGAAGGAGTGGTTGATAAACCAGCAGCTCACCCTGCCTCCCTGTCCATCACCAGAGGGATCTTGACAGGATGGAGAAATAAACCAACAGATATTTTATGAAGTTCAACAAGACCAAAGTATTGCACTGGGGAAAGAACAATCAAATACACCCATATATCCTGAGGGTCACCTAGGATAAAAATAACAGCTTGGCAGAAAATGATCTGCTACTATTCTAATCTGTCCAAGTTCAAAACTAGAGTTACCATTCGGTCTACCAGATCTTGTCTCTTTGATCTCAACAAAATTTTCAGAACTATCATAAATGCAGAATTGTTGCTTTGAGACAATTTTCTTGGAAGTCACATTCCTTTAACAAGTGGAAAAATGGCGACCTGTGACATCTCAGAAACCATCTTCACTTTCTAGAGGTATGACATACAGCCAGAAAGGGCACTGCTAATCAACTTATAACAAGGATTATGTAACCGTTTTTTGAAGCATTCAGTTTACAAGAAGGATAGCTCCTAAAATACCCAAGGTATGTCACGTCTCATCTATTCTTCAGAAGGCAAAATTGTACATAGCTATGGATGCTTTTTTTTCATAGTGCAACTGATCCCAAATACCTGTGTTCTGTTTCTGTACTGCATTTTCTAATTTTTAAATAAATGAATACTAATGAAAATCAATGCACACTTACAATTTCTACACATTTTTGTTAAACCTTTTCAAGATTTTATGAATCTCAGATCTATTCCTGGGTACCCAAGGATACTCAATACTTCCTTGAATACTATGTGTTAGTTAATTAGATTTACTCTGAGCTCAATACTTAATAATGCAAACAGTCTTCGGTCTGGTTTTGGTGTTGAGATAATTTGTTTATTACAGGTCTGCCAGATCTGTTCATATGTGATCTAGAAAAGGCACTTATGTGGATGGAACAAGATGATGGTACACATGAAGACCCATTTGCATGAAGGATACAGAGGGGAGATTGTGGACTACCTTACCCTTAGTTCACAACATACAACTGCTGAGTCCAAGCACAGGCAGGTCAGAAAACAAATAAGAATATGGGACATCCATACCTTAGGTAACAACTGTTTTCAGCCACTACATTTGATTTTCCCAAATAAATGGGAATTACCCCTCCAAAATAACTGAAAGGGATTTCCTTAGAAGATACAATGGAAATACAGAATTAAAAGCTTCTACTGGTTTGGAAGTGCCATCAGAATCCTGTTTTAAAAGAAAGGCAAAATTATGTTAAGGATGAAGGTGTTTGGAACAGACTAAGTGGAAAAAGTCAGCTGGCCTTGTACTATATGTAATACAGATGTTGGGAAGAGAGGGGAACAGGTAGGTTTGGAAATGCTAGAGATACCTGGCATTCTACTTAATGGCGATGAAAACTTTTGTCATGTATGTCATCCAAAGCCTTCTGAACTCAATGCAAACTTGAGGTCTTAAGCACCTGTTATTGCTAAAGATTCACTGGCACCTTTTCCAGATGTGGAGAATGTTAGCTCCAGTGTCTTGGGCAATTTTCAACAACAGTAATTATACCCTGCCAGCACAATTTCCCTTGGAACTGCAGTTGAAGCAGATATTTTTTACTTCCACCTTCTCAAAACAGTGTTTTGCCTTTTGTGGAAAGGAGGAGCTGCTGTGTTTGACCCCAGAGATGGTTACATTTCACTGGTGGTTGAATTGATCTTTATGTGTGTACAGCTGGCAACACACTTGGAGTCCTCTATGGAACGGAAGGCATTTTGTAAGTATAGAGTAGTCTTAAGAAAGTAGCACAAGATGAGATGTTATATACCAAACCTCTGACTCATTTATTGCTCTCTCAGTTTGAGTAGACCAGCCCTTGAATCAAATTAGTATGAAAACATATTTTCTCCCTGAACAGTTAGTACAATGTCTACAAAAAATTGCAGGTTTGGACTCATTTGTGTTTCCCTCTATGACATAGGATGCTAGTTATCACTTGGTAAAAAAATATGTGAATTCAATACACCTCTCTGCCTTTCTTCTGCTTCTCACAAATACACACACTACTTATAAAATCAGACTGACCTCCTTGAGTTAAGAAACAACCTTGGTGGGTGGCAATTTTTAAAGTAGCTTAACACAAAACACGCAACTATGAAAAATTCTCTGGTTACACTGTTTGGCACTTAATGATTTGGATCAGTCCCAAAGCCAAGCCACTGAAAAAATCCTCCCACTCCAAGGGCTGTGCAAGGTGACAACACCTCCTTTAAGAAACACAAACTTTACTCGCATGATTTAGCTTGCCAATTGTTCTCATCTGGTAAATCCCATATTCGTCAAATGTGTTTCGGGACTAGCAGAGGGAGGAGGTGTGAGAAGTTAAACTGCGCAGCTGATGAGGGAAGAGCTCGCTTTTTGAATCCACAGGCTGAGCACACAATTGAGTAACTATCCTTTCAATATTTTGCTCATTTCAACATGCAGCAACAGGAAAAATAATTTTCCAATCAGTCAGCACATTTCAGTATCATTAGTTTCTATATCAGATTTGCTACCATTCAAAAATGCATCAGGAGACAAAGCAGGAAGAGTAAAATATCTTTACTGGAATCTGAGGTCTGTAAGGAGGTGAAATTAGATTAGATCCATGGAAATGTGAACAGTCTACATTACCAGTGGGGCCCTACCTGTCTCTTGGCTTGACAATGAACAATGCCTTTAGCATATGGCATTACAATGGATTAGTGATCAAGTGCAATTAATCCTAATATATCCTCTCTTGAACCTGAGTGGCTTGTTAGTTGGAGAAAAAAAATCTGCTGTCCCCAAAGTGTCAGGTGAAACTCTCATTTGAGGTAAGGCTACCATGTGGAGCTGTGCCTCCATCTGGTGACTCTTTTTTGTGATATTCAAACAGAAGGTGTTTTAATGAGGCTTTTATAGCAGGCACCACCTGCCACTGATCTTCCTCTCTAAAAAGTTGTAATTGAGGGTTGGTTTTACAGTATGGCTTGAATCTTAACCTTGGGAATTCTTCATGAGATGCAAATCTGGGAGTGATAGTGTAATTCGAAAATAGTATTTTGGCTCTTGGTTTAGACCGAATTGGTTAGAGAAAATTGTGGTTTGGCTAATTGCAACCAGTTATGTGGTGGCTTCTCCCTTTTCAGATGGATTAATAGAATGTCATCTCAAAATTAAATATCTAAGCTGATGGTGACCATATGTCTCCACTCAAAACCTTGTATATTAGTGATACAGCTAAACTACAGGCAGTTCTTAGGACAAAATGGTTTCAGCACTACTAATGAGGGTAGGATGGGAGGCAAGAAATGGAATTAAGAAAATGTCCACCACTATGAGAATAATGACATTTTAACCATGCATGAACTTCAACAAATCTTACAACAATCACTATGACAGTAACAACAGGACAGCAATTCTGTGATATTGGAACTTCAGTTTTAAGGTCTGTTTAAATTATGGAGTTAAAAGAAGGAGAAGCTTTTAGTCCAAAGTAAAGTAAAAAGTAACTATTTTGTGCCTCATGGTGTCTTCAAGTCACAGCCTGGGTATAAGTTAGCCTGGAGCGTGCCACAGTGTTTCCTACCATGCCCTCAGGAATGAAGACAATGATGGTACTCACTTCGCCTGACAGAACTCCTTCACACTTTCACTACCCAACTAAATTGGCTTCACATGTTGGCACAGTTCACCACTCCTCAGATTCATGCAGTGTGAGCTGACTGGGAACCACGCACACAACAAGCAGCTCTTTTCAGAGCTTCAAAGTTCAACAAAATCAAAGCCAATTTTTTCTTCAAGCCCCCACTGGCCCTTCCAGAGAGACTGCTTCCAGGCCTAATGTTCATGAGAGAAAAAAGTAGTTTCTTTCATAAATCTTTCCCCTCTGATTCATGTTCTTTTGGGAAGAATCAGGGGCCAGGAAGCAAAGTCAGCAGACAAGCTTTTCAGGCAAAGAAGAATGTTTCACCAAAGTAATAAGTAACTGAAATAGGAGCTAGAAGCAGAAAATACTGCATAATCTTAGCTGTGGAAATAATGAGTGTCTACATATTCACACTTGTCACAACATTGCTCTATTCAGATGATGCTCTGTAAAAATAGAATAGGAAAGGAACTAAGGCACAGACTGAGGGAAGAATGAGCTGCCTGCACTGTGCTCCCAACTCTTTAATGGTCAGTGTCCAACATCTAATAGCAGTCACCATCAAATCACAAGTTAGAAAACAAAATTTAGCAGAATCTTTGTTCTACATTTCATAAAAGGCATACCTTGCTATAAAAATGACAAGTCTTCAGATGCGAATTCATTATCCCTAACATGGGATAGTAGATAACTCTTTACCAAGACAGTGTAACATTTAAGTTTCATTCTAGGAAACAAAGGCAAAAATTACTTTTAATAATACTTGCTTCTGTATTATGTTGCCCAAAAAGCAAGAATTTGCATAACTTTAGTACTGGATTTAGTCCTCAGCCTTCAATAATAGGAAGTTAGCCAAGTACACCATGGAGCAAAGCAAATTACTTTCACAAGGCTTGTAATATGTCATTCATTAAGATGACTCTCTTGGCGTCCGGTGTGGGTGTCCGCTTGCTCTACTGTAGAGCCTGAGGGACTATGAAAGATGCCAAACCACTAAAAGAGCTGAGCATTAGAAGCCACTCTGGTCACAGGGCTAATGCCAGCACCAGAGGCATATACCAGCCAAACTGCAGATGTGAACTCTGGCTATGTAACTCAGCATGTGGGCCTTTCAGATTAAATGAGCTGAAAAATTATAAAAGTTTCATCCTCTAGCTCGTGTGCATATGCCTAAGTAGCCCTATAATTCACTATTGCTCAATATAGTATTTTAATTTTTTTTCCCTTCAGATTCATTTATTCTCTCAAATTTCCTTTGAGCAGGCTGATTTTTAATGGTTAATTTGTATTCCAAAAATATTGTATTAAAAATAATCTCGTGTTTATATGAGGGAATATTCTTACGCACTGAAAGCTGAAAATATATAGATATGGCCAGCAATTCTTTAACTTTGTTCATGTTGTTTAACTCCAGATGACATTTAGCTACTATGCAGGCCCTTTCTCACTACTCCCTCTGCTTCCTGTCTGGTAGAGAGGAGAATCAGAAAGTAAAAGTAAACCTTGTGGGTTGAGGCAAGAACAATTTAATAATTGGGAAAAAATACAACAATAGTAATAATAGTTATAATTATACAGAGAGGGAGAGTGAATAATGCAAGAGGAACAAGTGATGTGCAATGCAATTGCTCACCACCTGCTCGTTGATGCCCAGCCTATCCCCCAACAGTAGTCAGCCCCTTTCTGTGTAACTCCCCACAGTTTACAGCAGTCATCCTCCTTCCATAAAACTCCCCCAGTTTATATACTGAGCATGATGTTCTATGTTATGGAAAATTCCAGCTCACCTGACCTTTTTACCTTACAGCTTTCTATGCAGCTCCTCACCAGCAGCTCATGAGACACCAAAAAGTCCTTGACTTCAGGTGAAGACTACTTAGCAACAGTGAAAACATCTACATTTTGACATTAAAGTAGCTTTTTAAAATCCTAAGTTGAACAGTTTTCAACCAGTTATATAAATAGAGGTATTTAGACTTTTTTAAGCTGGGTGAGGAGAGAGAAGGATTTTATTGATGCAGTGCAACTCGAGCTCATCAGCTGTATTTCTTAGGATGCACCAAGAAGTGCTGATCCTGTTCTTTGAATTAACAGACCTCCATCTCACTCATCAGTTATCTCCTATGTGAATTCAGAATGTGATTTCTGTAAGTATCTTTGTTATATATCATACATATAACCCGAAACCCAGTTGTAGAAAAGTGAACACATACCTTTTGTTGACTTTACATTGGAAAGCTTAATTTTCATTCTTGGACAGCTTAGAAAAAAACTGTTCCAGAGTATAGCATTTGATGATATATATCAGAGCAGAAGTAGAGGTAAACTTTCACGAGTCACAAAGATTACAGGCAATGCACTTCCTGATAAGTTATATTTCCAAAATAACCTTGCAGTGTCCTGCGTTTACAACCTAACAACTGTAAGCTGGGAAAACAGACTTCAAGACTGGAGACTGAGATGGTTTTGAAGCGTAACTAGAATTATTTTCATGGAACACTTATGAGCAGCTAAACTCTCCCTCTCAGAATATGTGTCCCCTTATCACACCTGCCTACATACAAGCTTTCAGTTCTGACCCTTTCTCTGCAATTTGGTACCCAGAGCCACAGGCTGAAGGCCCTGAGTTTTCAACTTCAGGAGCCTATGTGCTCTGCTATGTGATTCTCCTCGGTTTGATGCCAACTATTTCACTGTGAGGGTTATAAGCTGCTATAACCATAAATGCCACCAGTCTTGCCAATTCCCACAGTTTTATTATGAATGTTGTAATGTGTGTTTTTAATTAAAGTTTCAGACTATAATGCCTAACTTTCAGTGTCCTGGTCTTCCTTTATTTAAAATGTCAACCACTCTTTATTTCTGTTTATGAAGCCAAATTTAAGGTGTTTTCCTTCACTGCATCTTCATACATTACAATAGGATTACACTTCACGGAGACAGTGACCAGCTCCTCATATTTTCGGACTCAGCGTGGCCAGGATTAGTGGAGGATACCCCCAGAAAAGCAACCATTCACTTCCTCACATGGACCCCAGTAAGAGGCAGATGATGCAAACAGCTAGCAAGAGTCTTGAAGCACAGGACAAAAACTTTGAAGGTGGTTTAAAATAGGAGGTGGAGAGAAAGACATCAAAGAGAGCAGCACTGTCTGTATATGTTCACATTACACAAATCAGGTACTAATAAAGGGCCTGAACTCTACTGTACTCCAGAGCTCGAGCTCCTATATTTTTCTGCACCTTGACTTTTGAACAAATTTCTTGAAGCTTGATAGTGCTGTTCCTGTAATTGCCAGGAATGGAGGTACAAAACAAAGTTATCTGTGCACATCTCCCATTACCCACCAATGAATCTGGCAAGTTGTCACATGAGCTGGAATCACACTCTTGCACCTTCAGATTCTCCAGAGGTACTCAGAGGCAGCCAAGTCTCCCACCACCTTTTTCTTCTTTCAGAAAGGACAAGGGAAATGGACTTAGTGGTTCAAATTCAACTTTCACCTTAATTTCTGTTTGAAACATAAGGAATGTTTAAGAAAAAACAGCCCACTATATCCAGAAAAATAGTCTAGGTGAGTTCCAGAGCATCTGCCATTTCTGGTAAAATTAATTTCTATATCTGGAGTTTAAATCTTTGTACAAAATGGCGTCAAATGTTTTACATCCGGACATTTCAGACAAACCATTGAATTCCATTGAATTGTTTGCATCCTACCTTCTTCATTGTGTTCAGAAGTAAATCTGTTACATTTTCTTTTCATGCTCTTTATCTCACAATGCCTGCTCACCTACTGTCTTTTGCTATATCAAGATGTTCCGTCGCCTCAGAACAGGGCCTTCTCTTGTTGGTTCTGTGTATTTTCTCCATATGGCTCAGGGGAGAATTTTCCTAGAGTCAAGTGATAAGGTTGCATTTCTGATTCCCGTGGCAAGCATCCAGGATCAGCATGAATTTGAGAATGTAATTCCCAGGACTGTCACAGAACTGTTAGCTTGGGTTACTGCATAGAGTGCAAATGGAAAACGTTTACTCATGGTTGTGTCCCAGGACTGTGGTTGGACTCAGGTTCTTCAAAATGTAGCTGAAAAATTTTTACATTATAGCCACAATATCCAATACAGATCATACTTTACTACCAATCTCCAACACTGAAAAGCTCCAAACCCCAACAGTGGAGACCAAAGTCAGATGACACAGGGTTCCTTCCTAACAAGGAGCACTCAGCCGCTGCAAACTAGTGTCTCACACCTGTCATATAACATTTTTGGTATCTGGAGTCAGGAGAGAAGCAAGGGCCTGGGGACTCTTTGTTTGCTTGGGGAAATTTTTTGAAATGGGAGAGGAAGGGAAAGGTTTTCATCTTTTTAAGGGTGCTTGAAGATTTAGTCTAAAAGAGGAAAAACTGAAGAATACTGCTCAGTGGTGTCTCTGAGACTGTCTACACACTGGGTGCTAGAATGACCCAAACACAGAGGGCAAGCACCATGTGTGCAAGCTTATTGAGTTCCAGTTAAGCCCTTGAAATAATGTTTGTGTTGTACTTCAGTGCTGCACAAATACTCTGGCCTTCGTCATTTTTTTGAGTGCTGATAAGTGAGAAAAATAGCCTGTGACTCACCATAAGAAATTAGCGGTTGAGCAAGGCCACTTGGTAAGCATATCAATAAAGCACACTATGGGTTAGGGGGAAAAAATCTCATCTCCAGCTTTACAATTCCTCTTCCCTTTTTTTTTTGTTTCGTTTTGTTTTGTTTTGCTTTTGTTTTTTGTTTTAAATAAAAGTTTCATCTATTCTTGTGTCACCTGGAAGAAAAGCTGTGATACACTAAGGAAGAAATCCTCACTGAAAATCATATATAAAATCTATTTGAACGGGTTTTAGGAGAAACATGTCCTCTTTTTTCTTTCACTAGATGTTAAACAAGCTGTGGTATTGAGGTCATTTTTGTGGAGCATAAAATTATAATGGCTGTGATAACTGTGTCATTACTTTAATGCATGGCAAATTCTCCCCACCTTAGCCATCACATGTCTTATCACCAAAATGTCTAACCACCTATTGCTTTTATTAAAACTGTCGTGCCACTTTCACAATATAGAAAAAACTGATGGGAGGTGAAGAGATGCCACCAAGGTGGTAGGAGTGGAGTCCTTGTTCTGCATGGAGAATCTGTAGAACAAGGTTGGTTCAGCTGAGAGAAGTCAGCGACACCCCACAGCATTCCTGGCATTGGCAAGAGGGGATGGAGAAGATGCAGCCAAGCTTCAGTGTTGCTTGGTGGGAGAATGAGAAGCAGCAGCACAAGCTGAAATATGCAGGGCTCAGGCCAGAAATAAAAGAAACCCTTTCCCCTTGAGTACAGCCCAGAGGTGGCATAGCTGCCCAGGGTGGTTGAGCTGTCTCCATCACTGGGAATATTTCACACCCTGACTACGAGAACCCCTGAGCAGCCCAGTCCGAGCCCACAGCTGAGCCAGTTCTGGGCAGAGCCTCGACCTGGAGACCTCCCCATCTTCTAGAATCCATTGTCCTGTGATTTCTGTGCACAGTTATCCTCATAATGTTTCAAGAAATGGAAGCACAAGGAAACAGGGTGATTCATTCTGTGATCCAAGTTTACACAGAAAGTCAATGGCTGAGCCAGGAATTTAGTTCCACTCTGTAGTAATGCAATTTTCAGACCTCCATGTGCTTCCTTTGTTTCCCTGCTCTGTATGCCATTGGTTCATTTTAAAATATGCATCCTGCTGTACCTGAAAACCTATTGGTGTGTTCCCCCTGTCAATTCTCCCCCTCCATGTCCCGGGACTGGCTCCAGGTGAGAAAAATCCCGCCTCTTCTCTTCCCCTTATAAGCCCGTGTCTGCATCAGAGAGGGGTCTTCCGTCTCTGCGCTGCAAGCATCTGCTACCTGCCCTGTCTCCCTTCCCCCTTCTCCTTCCCTGCAACCCTTTCTCCCACTCCAAATAAACCTCCCTAGCAGAACAGAGATGGAGTCCAGTTCGTTCTTTTGTCTCACTATGTTTCCTGCTAGAATTTCTGTGGTTGGGAGACTCGCGCCACGCCACGGGACCTGGGGGCAGCCTGCTCCAGATCCGGTGGAATTATGAGGACCAGGGACTTCACTCCGGGCAGGAGCCAGCCTGTGCCACCCTCCCAGAGCCTGCAGTAACATCAGTCTTCCTCAAAGCATTCTGCTGAACCCAGAGATGTGGGTTTCAAGGCCCTAAAACACAAACATTGATAAAGTTATATTGAAAGCTGTGATGTCAGAGGTCCTAAAAGAGAAGAAATCACTTCTGCTCTTAGTCCCCAGTCATTTATGTTGTCCTTGAAATTGAATTTTCTGGGAAAGAATAAGTGAAAGTAGTAACTGATTAGTCCAGAGGTCAAAGAAATTGATGTGAGCAACACTACTGTCAGGCTCCATTTGCATCTACAGCATGTCTGACTGGAACTGTTTGGAGGAGGAAGGGCTGCTGCATGTGGAATTTTAACCTTGAGTCTGGTCAGCACAGTGTCCTGTAAGAAACAAAGGCTAAACCCTGTACTCTTGCACTATAAATGTACTACCCTGGCTATGTAAGTTGAACTGAAGAGCACCATAGTGAAAAGATATAGCATTTAGCTTTTACACGTGATTTACCAACTGGATTAAATTTGATTCGAAATGGAACTGAGTATAACAGAGCACAGAGTGTAAAAACTTGCAACACAAAACTTCCAAAACTTTTGATACTTAAATCAAAGTGTAGGGATTAAAAACTACAGGGGAAGATAGAAATGAGGGAAAGATGCTGTAAGAGGAGGCTTTGGAGCTGTGACAGATGTGGTTGATGTAAATGGAGAAGACATACAGCAGGGGATCTGATCCAAGGATCATGCCCACAGTGAGAAGGACCTTAGCAAGAAATCTCCTACCCCCTCCTCATGACTCTGGGACGAGGCAATATTAAAGAACTACTAGGCAAAACTTGAGAAAAAAAATGGCTTGACTGAGATTTCTATGAACTGAAAGTCTGAAGAACTCCCATTTACTCAATGCCAATGTGAAAACAGGATAAAAAATTAGTATGTCAGTTTGTTTCAGGCACTTTCCTCTAATTCTGAATCCTCTAATACTGAATCATAGGCTTCCAAAAATTGTGGTAACATCTGGGATGCACATGCAGAATTCAGAAAAATAATGTGTGTACACCTAGTGGGTGTAGTAAGTTGAAATGATACAGTAAGGTTAATTTTCTTATGAATCTTTTAATTAGTGGCTGCTGTAACAGCTGATTTCATTTTATGTTGACACTTTCATTTTTTCAAAAAAACAAAATGAATGTTTTTATTTTGTTTCAGCTAGTCATCAAACTTACTGAAAAGATAATGTTGGCATATTCTATTCAGCAAGTAGCTGGACCAACACTCCCTAAAAGAACTTTTTGTTGTTTAGATTTGTTCCAGAGTCATATTTAAGCAATTGCCGGCTTCTGCCTTGGTCTTGTGCCTTTCTTAGATGGGTGAATAGGGTGAATAGATTGTTTCACAAGTCCCTCACTTCTGACACACCCACTAGTATCATGTGACAATATACCCAGTTGTTTATGGCTTTGTGGCTTGTGTAATTGTCAGAATTCTGTGTTCTTTTAGTAATGGATGGTGCCAGGTCTGCCATTATCAGACAAGATTTATCCTAGTCAAAGGGGTAAGAAGACTTTGCTCACAACTGTACTGACAGAGCTTTAAACAAGATTTGAAGCGGGAAGGGTATAGCAATCAGGCTTGCCCGTGATAAGCCGCAGGATGGTACACCAAGGTTAGAGGGAGGAACTAGTGAGGGGCCTCAGCCTGTTGCTCTGAGATGTGCTGAGAACACTGGAGCACACTTGAAGTCTTAGAGGACTCCAGAGGTAATAGAAGCCAACAAGGAAACTCTGGGAAAATATCTCAAAGAAATTAAGGGATGCTTCTGTAAGAAGGCAACACGACCACCAGCCCAGCTCACGTGCTTCTACAGCAATGCATGCAGCATGGGTAGCAAATAGGAGGAGGTGGAAGCCACCATGCTGCTAGAAAGCTATGAAATATTTGCTATTACTGCAACCTGGTAGGGTGACTCCCATGAGTGGTGTGCAGTTATCAATGGCTACAGGCCATTCAGAACCTACAGGCAAGGAAGGAGAGAGGGAGAGGTTTCCCCTCTACATCAAGAGGTGGATTTAGTGTGAAGAGCTGTCTCTGAAGAACAGCCATGAGCAGGTTGAAAGTCTGTGGGTAAGAACTCAAGGCCAAGGCAACAAAGGGAACCTTGTGTGTGGTGATTACTACAGGTGCCTGACCAAGGAGAGCCTATTGGTGCAGCCTTCTTGCTCCAGCTACAAGAATGATCATGCTTGCAGGCTCTTGTCCTGCTGGGGGACCTCAACCACCCCAACACCTGTTGGGAAAGTAGCACAGTGAGCTATAGGAAATCCAGGAGACTGCTGGAATACATGAAGGATAACTTCTTAAACCAGCAATAGATAGCCCTACCTGAAGGAATGACACACGGGACCTGATTATCACCAGTGAAATCAGATACATCAAGAATGGAGGCAGCTTGTGCTGCAGGGATCACACACTGGTGGAGTTCACAGTCCTAAAAAATATGGGTCAGGAGAGTAAAATCAGGACCCTTAAAACCTTTAGGAAAGAAAAAATTCAGCTCCTCAAGGAGTTAATTACTGGGACCCTCTGGGAACTGCCCTCTGGGACAGGGTAGCAGAACCGACCTAGTACATTGTTTAGGATGTTTTCCACAGAGCACAAGAGCTCTTGATCCCCAGATGTGACAAGAAAAGAAAGACAGAATTTTAACAGGACTTTCTGAGAGAGGAAAAGAAGAAATGGCTTTAAATTACAAAACAGTAGATTCAGACTAGATAGAAGGAAGAAATTTTTTATGATGAGGAGAGTAAAACAGTGAAACAGGTTGCTCAGGCAAGCTGATAGATGACCCATCACTCAACACATTCAAGACTAGGTTGGATGGGGCTCTGAGCAATCTCACTGGCGAATGGTATCCCTGCTGATTCTAGGAGGGTTGGAAGTAGGAAATCTCTAAAGTACCCTTCCAACATAAAAAAGTCTGTGATTCTATGAAAATAATAAGAATATAAATGAATTTTCATATCAAAACATATATCATAATAATATTTTACTGAAGAATGTGTAATTGTATTAATTTTAACTAAAACATACCTGTGGCAATTGCATAGCTTAGTTCCCCAGTGCTGCTTTCAAAGTTTGCACTCCATCTGAGAGTATAATTAGTCTTTATCCAATAGCATAATAAATGGCAATCTTTTCACATGCATTTAAATTATGTCCCCCTGAACAGAAGCAAAGGATAAAGGTTGCATGGAGAACATGGTTGGCCATCTCTCTCCTCTCTGTCCCCATACACTCCACCTCACCCAAAAATGTCAGTGCATTGTTAATCTCAGATCCAGGGACTCCTTGGGAAAGACAATTCCAACCAAAATGTTGGCATTTTTTGAGCTTTCAACCTCCATTTGGCTGTGATCTACTGACCTTAGAAAAGGAGATTGTATTTCATATTTCTTATCAGCCACCAGTCTTATCAGACTCTGGCTTTTTAAACCGGAGTCTGTCTGCTAGAATTTAATGAACTAAAGTGTTTCTATGAACTACTGGTATGTATAGTCAGAGATGTAATTCTGTTCATTCAAGACAGTGCAAGAGAATAGATCTCACCTTATTTAACAACTTAATCTAGCAATTGTATAACAACATTTCTGACTGATTTTCCATGAGCACTGTAACTCTAAACAGAAGTGGATTAGGCACAGTATATGAAAGCTTTTTGGAATTGTGCAGAGTTCAGTATTAAATAGAGTTGTAGTGCCCTTCAGGGGATGTTGATATGGAATTTTATGACTGGAAAATATTTTTAACAACATATAAAGCTAATAATGCATTGTACCTCCCTGTCACACAAAGAAAATTTTACTTCCTGTAATCACTATAAAGATGTGCCTGTTCTGGGAAGACAGCACTGCAAATCTACCAGTAAAGTTGTGCATCTAAAAGAATCTCCTTTTGTAGAAATAATAATTGCTAGCATTATACTAATAATTCAGAAAAAATGAAATCCTGAAGACAGTCACTGCTACACTTTCAGCCAATGGAGTAACTGAAAGAGTATCAGAAACATTTCCTGGATCTCATCTCTTTATATAGGATTGCTGAAATTTGTTAAGAACATATGTTAGCCATATTGAAAGAGGCATGGATAAACTTTATTTCAAGGTTTGATGTCTCTCAGATTTGCTGAATTACTTACGTGCTTTTAGATTGAGTTCAGGTTAAATAAAAGAGTAAAAAATCAATAGCAGAAATAAAAGTTCTCCCCCACAAGCTCACTATCAGATTCCATTGTAAATCCTGTTGTTAACTAGTTTATTACAGTGACTAAAAAGTTGGCTTGATATAGAAGTTACCAGGTGTAATCTGAAAGACAAGCATAATTTTTCTGCAAAGTTTAAAAAATTCTAACCAAAGTTTTATGAGCAAACTATTACTCTGTCCAGTTTCAACTAGTCTCTTACTTCTTTATATATCCTTACTAAAATATTATTATGAAACTATTCATCTAAATGTTGCTTATCTTTAAAATGTCTTTTAAATATATTAGTAAATCTCATTTTAAAAGGATTTAAAATGTAGCAATTTACTGAATTGTTGAAATCAAAAAAGTGAGTAGTTAGCTCAGAAATTCTATAAGCCTTTCTGTTTCTTATCAATGGGTATGAATTGATTTCCTTTCACATAACTGGTAAGGTTTCTTCTCTTCCCTGGAACCCTAGCAATCCAAGAATAAAATAAAATTAGGACTTTGAACTAATAAACATGCTAAAACTAAAATTAAAAAGAAATGCACTTTTTGTTGCTGATGATCCAATTTTATTATGAGATGCTTTTCATAACAAAATGAAGAACATTAAACATTTCATGGGTACATAGTATACTCCAGTATCAAAATGGTTAGAAGCTAAAACTATATTACAGTAAATTTGTGAAGGTCCTCTGGTAATGTTCGGCTTTGAGCTTGATGCTGAGCAAAACCCTAGCAATTATTGCTTCATAATTTGTGTCGTGTTGCCAAATTAATTTGCAGGTTGTGGTAGTATTTCTTTTTATCAGCAAATATTACCTCCATAGCATAAAATGCCTCATAATAATTCCTATTACATGAAGAGTAAAATGCTAAAATAATATCATTTATTTATCACAGTTTCCTAGAGGAGAAAAATAGCCATGTATAACTTGGCTGCACTAGTGATATAGCAACTCAAATTTTCAGAATTTAATTTTCTAGTGCTTAAGTAAAGCTCACAACTTCATCATTGTGCTAATGACTGCTTCCCACTCTCAACTACTGGCACTTGCTCAGCTTAACTCTCCGAGATTTTTGTCGAAGACAGAAAGTAAATCCAGAGTATTAATTTTGCAGTTTACAGAAGAGTTCATACCTTCACATTCACTTCAGATTTATTTCCTCACTTTGTTTTCATGACTAAGCTGCCTTTCTTTACATGAAAAGTTTACTTTTCTATCTATTGAATGGAAGAAACATTTTTGAAAAAATCTATACATCTTTGAATTAAATAAAGCCAAAGTGAGAGTCAGTCATGCTTTCATTATTAGCAAAGTACAGGAATTTGTTAACCAATTTGTTGTTCCTAAAATGCATGCAGAGCATTTCAAATAAATTCTGACATGACATAATTTCAATAGTATTCCCCTGTCTTGAGCTTAAAGCCCTGATCCACAAACACTACTTCATGATCCCTTCATGATGATGATGGCAAAGAACAGAAGAATTTTTCAGTAAAATAGTTTCCTTTTGTAAGTTCTTACGTTGTTGACAGCTGCTTATATCCAAGAATGTGCAGAAAGTACATAAGAGGTAAATACACAAAGCAAGGGGTAGGTACCACCCTAATGTGCAATATACAGTATGGGAGACATTACAAAAATTCCTTTGTGCATTGCCTGAACAACTCTGTGAAACACTCAGCTTGTGCCATCCTTAAATCTCTTCCTGCCATCAGACCCACCTAATTGATAGTAACTACATCTGGCCCACAAAGTCCTGGCTACCTTATTGTAGCTATGGCTACAGTATAGCCAAGGATTTTTAACCTAAATAATGATTTTTTTGGGCAATTTTTTCTTAGAAGTCTCATTTAAGTCAGATGAGAGCAGAAAAATTATTTAAGTTAAAAAACGCATCAGACATTTATATGCCCTTGCAGACAAATAGTGGGTAAGTGATGCTGTTTGGCAGCATCTAATTTTATACAAGGTGTTGGGAAGGACATAGTTTTTCACTTCACTCCTGATACTCTCCCCCTTTTGGAAGTAAGGCTCTACTGATATCACAGGCAAGATATATTCAGGATATGTTGTGCATACAGAAAAAAACACATACACAAGTGTAGTATCTACAGTGTACAGTCATGCAAGGACTCTATAGAGATACATGTTGGAACAGAGCTGAAAATCCTTAACAAACTACTATCATGTCGGAAGTCAATGACAAACTTTCTAAAATCTAAAAGAATAAAAAAGAATAGCCATTGTGCCTTCTTCTTTACACGGTCAAGTTTGAACACATCTTCTATTTTTCTTCAAAGATCTGTTTCAAGTCGTGCAGGTGTGACTCAGAGCACAGACATCTGTGACTCATAGTACAAAACAGAGGGGAAATATATGAAGAGCTGGCAGATTATATCAGCTGCTGGCAAGTAACAACCATTTGCACCTCTATGAAAAGCTTCACAAACTAAGAATATGCAGCTCAGAGACCAGTACATTTTTCAGCTACACATTTTAGCTCTGCAATCTACAGCAACATAGTGAACACAGGTTAGGTGCACATAGTGTTCCTCTATGAAGAGTTACATGTAATCTACAGTATGGTCCTCATTTTGTGTTATATGCATTCTCTGTGATAAAAGGCTCTCTTTGCTATTTCTTTGACCAAAAGATTGGTATTTAACCAATACTTAATGTTATCAAAAACAATTTTAAACATATTAAGCACAGACTTAGTATTATCTTGTCTAAAAGTTATACAAAATCATAAAAATTATATAAGAATCAAATCTTGCTTCGACACCCAGAAATATTTTTATATGTACATAAAATCAGATTAACTGCCAATTCACTTAAGTATTGTACAGACTACAGGTGGGCAGGTTCTGAAATCCTCACCTTAAAATAGCTAATTTCAAAGGAGTTGTTCCAGAAGAGCTACAAACCCCCCTTGCCTGTGAGGATATTTCAATACATTTATGATTATGAGCATGAATATTGACTGCAGCCTTCCAAAAGCATTCCATTGTTCTTCGCGGATGAATCCCATCAAACGTTTTGTGCTCTTCACCCCCTAAATTACCGTCACAAAACACAAACCTGTAGGTGCATGCAGTTGAAGTCTTTCCTTTCAATTATTGCCCAGTTTCTAAAGTATCAACTTTTTCTCTGAGATGCCTTCTTTAGGTTTGTATATAAATGTAATCTCTCACTTATAGCTGATATAGGGAAAAATTAGAATTGGGGTTTTTATTAAAGCAGACAATAGTGAATATCCAACTTTTTAAAAATTCTACTAACTGTAAAATGCTACTCTACAGCATATTAACAATATTGAATACAACAGATATTAACAATATTGGTGACTGACACATTTTTTTCTTCCTAGAAAGACAACACAAAAAAACACAGGAAGGGTGATGAAGCTACATTCATCAAGGTGTTAACATCTGTTGTGCTTTCTAGGAAATAATATCAACTTCAGAAAAGATAATGACATTGCTAATAAATTAAAATATTAATCATTTGAATCACTGGAGTTCATTGAACTCCTTAAAGCCAAATAAAACAGTCCTTAATGATATTCCATAGCTTTTTATTATAATTTCACTTTTACTTCAACATTCATAGGATTAAAGAATAAAAATCTTACTCTGATGATTGTAGACAAAGTGACAAATTAGTCACTTTGTGGTTGAAACAGCTAGAAAAAACTAAACACATTGCTCATTTACAGGTGTTTGGGCAAGTTTCATTAATATGTTTTACTTTTATGTGGAAATCTATGGCGGTATGTCTAACAGATTCCAGGGAAGAATAAGCAGACAACCGATAAGAAAGAAAGATGTCACAATGTTCTTGAGTTTTTGTTGTGTCTGGCTAAAATTCAAGAGGGCATAGTAAGCTTTCCTATCCCGTTAGAACTTACTGTCCACATGCCTCTGCTGTTTGCAAATTGCTCCCATATCCATACACTAAAGCATCCACAGAGTCATTTATATTTTCCTACATCAAAGTGAAGAGCTCAACCAGCAGCATCTGACTGTTACTAGTGGTAGAGCAGGTGATCTGCACTAAAACAGAATGGCAGTTGGATGGATGCTTATCTGTGGTAACATCCAGAGACGCTTCAGCTTTGTCCCAGTTCTTATTTCTTCCAACTCT